>NW_023276807.1:220713391-221013391 GCF_003668045.3 Cricetulus griseus | reverse complement strand
CTGTGTTGATTGGTCAACTGGTTGTTATGGCCAATAGGCCC
Source organism: Cricetulus griseus (assembly GCF_003668045.3). NCBI lineage: Eukaryota > Metazoa > Chordata > Mammalia > Rodentia > Cricetidae > Cricetulus > Cricetulus griseus. The sequence goes on along the minus strand of NW_023276807.1, from coordinate 221,013,350 downwards.
TCCCAGGGTGGTTGCTATGCTCTGCACCTCCTTGCTGTGCACTTGTCCGTAAAGCACACCCAGAGCCATAAAACATAGCACCACCAGCTAACTTCTGATTGGTTCCTTGCCACAAGGCAGGCATCTGACCTCTTAGTGACCAAGGCAAGGTCAGGGCAAGCACGAGTTACTGTCATGGCTGCTGAAAGGGGCAGGCATCTGACCTTAGTGACTAAGACAAGGTCAGACAGGCACGAGATCGGCTATTATGGCTGCCGAAATGGGGAGCTGGTCCCTTCATAGACCAGGTTGGCCTCAAACTCACAGAGATCTGCCTGTCTCTGCCTCCCGAGCACTGGGCTTAAAGGCATGCACCACCAATGCCGGCTTTATAGAGGTTTTTTATTTGTTTGTTTTTCATTAGGAAAGAAGGAAGGGAAGGAGGGAGAGGGAAAGGGGGAGGAGCTCTTCTTCAATAAGTACCAGATGAAATCTCTACCCTCCCATCCAGGAGCTCTTCATAGCAAGCTGCTAATAATGTTTCTTTTTCCCCCAGCATTTTCTCAAATTTGCTTTTAATTGAATGTGTGTGCCAACATGGATGTGTACCCCTTCACCTATAATGCAAACTGGCTCACATCACTCTTTCGATTGATGGCTCTGGTTCTTTCTAAAGGCCACCTGGCTTTTCAGGACAGAGATGGACCACGGTTCACTGTGCTCCTCTTCTGCTGAGGGTCATTTATTCTCATTGCACGTAGAGCGAAGAACACATTTTCAAAGAGCTTCTCAGTGCTTCTGCAGTCACCAAGTTTTCATTATCATTAATCTCATCTTTGTACCTTCATGAAAAAAAAACTTTAGCATCTTCTTTTCATATTTTTTTAACTGGTCAGTTAAATTATGGAGAAAAGAACCAAATAGCGTGAGTTTGAAATCTGGCATTCTCACGGCCATGTTGCCATCTATAATAGACCGGATCGGGACAGAGGCACTTGACAGACACATCTCCGCTTGAGAGGCTTTGCCTGGGAAATGGTCTGGTCCATTCAGTGCTCCTGTGAGGAGCAAGAGGCAGTGCAGCCAGAAAGTGGCAGGTGGCAGATGACACCATGGGTCCTTTCAGAGCCACTCTGAGCCTGACTTTCCATGCCTGTCCCTCTGATTGGCTGAAAAGCAGAGTCATGATGACAAGCAAATACTAAGCCTTCCATTGGATGCTATCCTCCCAGCTGTGCTGGAGGAACCTCAGAGAGACAGTCCCACAGAGATGAGAGGACATGTTCGTTGTGGGTTACATACATTGGAAGCTACTTACAATGCGCTTCCAGTTTACTTAAGTAAAATTATATCCTTCTGGAGTCTTTGGTTGAGTTGAAGACTAGATAGTTATAATTATAGCTTACCTTAGTTATGATAAAAGATAAATTAGATATGAAACTTTAGACTCACAAAGATAGGATAGATGATAGAGTATTTTCTTTAATTTTGCCAAATACAAATAGACTAAATATTAAACTGTAATTCTGGCTTGATAACTGTTTTGTTATATGTAATTTTACTATGTTAAAGTTAAAAACCTTTTTAATTAGATAGAAAAGGGAAGTTGATGTGGGATGTCCTTCTGTATGCTGCAAATATGTGTTACTTTTATTAGTTGATGAATAAAGCTGTTTTGGCCTATGGCAGGGCAGAATATAGCTAGGCAGGAAATCCAAACAGAGATTTGGAGAGAAAGAAGGCAGAGTCTGGGAGATGCCATGTAGCCACTGAAGGAGTAAGATGCCAGAACATTACCTGTAAGCTACAGACACATATGATACACAAATTAGTAAAAATGGGTTAATTTAATTGTAAGAACTAGCTAGTGAAATGCCATTGGCCAAACAATTATAATTAATATTAAGTTTCTGAGTGTTTATTTGGGAGCTGGCTGGCGGGAGAACAACCTCCATTTATAGTGGCTGGCACCATTCCCTGAGTTTGGGTGCTAGACTGCACAGGAATGGAGAAGGCCAGGCAAACACTGAAAAATATGCATGTGTTTGTTCTCTCTGCTCTTGATTTTAATGCGACTACCTGCCTCAAGTTCCTACAGCCTTTACTTCCCTGCAACGATGGACTGCAACTTAGAATTGTGAGCCAAATAAAATTCCATCCATTCAGCTGCTTTTGTCAGTGTGTTTTATCACAACAATGGGAAGCAAAATTAGACAAGGCATTTCCTCCTGGAGTCTGTGATTTCAGGTTGACAAGAGAGCAAGAAGAGGGGTGGTTGGAAAAGACACTACACTCATCATTCTGTTAAGTCCTATAGAGTTCCCTTCATGTCGCCTCCACCCGAAGTTGTATCTTAGGGACGGACTCTGATTCCTCTAACATTAGAGAACACTTTGAGGTAAAACTCTACCAGTCTTGGAATCCTTCCACCAGTCCCCCCACCTGCCCCCCCACCCGTCCCCCAGGGATGGCTTTTGATACAGCAGAGCAGATTTGTTTTCATGGGCTTTGTGCCAAAGCTCACTACTCAGTTCATTTCAAAAGTGGATCCGCTGGGCTGGTGGGTATGTGTCCTCATTGTGGGCAGAAAAATAAAAGTCCCGAGCCATGTGGTCATTCAGGAGCCTGCCTGGCAATTCTCACCTCATATTTTTTCCTTTTTTTTTTTTTTTTCTTTCTCTTCCCCAGCTATCCAGCCTCTGCTAGGGACCTTCTTTTGCCCTGCTTTGGCAGTGGGAATAAAAATGGAAATGAGATACAGGGTTGTGAGGGCATCAGACCAGAACTAGACGATTATGATGCAGTGTGACAACTTTAAGAGCAGTGCCAATGATGGTGATATCTCCAGGTGTTCTCATGCCTGATGTCAATCATAAATAGGTGAACCACAATAGGGAACATGCAGAAGCCCTTTCAATCCTTACAAACCCCATGTGACAGATGACGAATCAACCCAGGCTTTGGAGAGCTAAGGTCATGAGTCAGTGTTGGGGCTTAAGCCATGTGTGTTAGGTTCTAAAGGCCATCCTTTAATGCTGGGCTCAGGAGCACAGAAGGCGCAGTCAGGACATTTGTCATTGTGAAATGCAGCTTTCCCCTTTGATAACTTTAATTAGATAACACAGCTGGCACATACCCAGGAGCACAGCCCTTTTAGCCTCTCCTCTCTGGCCCTCACCTTTACACCCACTCCCTGTCGGCATGATGGACTTTCAAGTGAGTGAGCAGAACTATTTACCCGTAAGCTCTCTGAGTCTTAGTGCCTTTTGGTATCTGTTTACTCTTCTCAGCACCATGTGAGACGAGAGCTCTGTGGAGGCCTCTGCAGGGCCCCAGATACTGAATTGTGTCCCTGTACTCATCCACAGCAGCTGCTTCTGGGGTGAGGTCGGCCCTCTATAAATAAGAATCCTGATGGAGGTCTACTTACAGGCAGGGCAGGGCTGTCATCCATCACTGCCGGCCTACAGCCTTCCGTTGCTATTTCTTGCCTGGCATTCATCACCTTGCAGAAGGCCTCCATTGATTCTCCATTGTAATCGAATCTTACAAATGAGTGGGCTCATAATTAACAAGTCACCATGGCTTTCCTCAAAAATCTCCAACTGCAAATTCAGCATGGGGCAGGAATGATCAATGCCCCCACTCTTTCCCAGCTCCCATGGCATCAATCCAGAGTTCCCAAGAGGCACAAGGAACAGAACTAAATAAGATGACCTCTCTAGGTGCCCAAGGGCTCAGCTATTGTCACTGCACAGCTTGTGCATGTGGCTGTAGTTTGTATATCCAGTGTCCCCACATGTGTATTAAAGTCTTAGTCTCTAAGTTGGTGTCCTTCGGAAGTGGTGGGAAATTAAGATGTGGACCCCAGTGGAAGGTCCTCTGGTCACAGGGTACAGGCCTTTAACTGCAACCTACCTCCCACATCCTGTGTTGTTACCACAGACCCAAAGCAAAAGGACCAATTGGTTATGAAGCAGTTGTGACTTACAACCTCCAAAATTGTGAGCTGAATCTAACCTTTCCTGTCTTTAAGTGCATTTTTTTTTTTTTTTTTTAGAGAAACACTGTTAGGATCCCCCTCTCTGTCCCAGGATTAGCTGCAGATACTAGCCTTAAAATCCCCTGCCTTCCACAAACATGGTTATTTTTCTCACCACCCCCACCCCTATGAGGAACATGGCTTGAGCATCTATAGTAAAGGGCAGTCAGAGAAAAGTACCCAGGGTTACGAATTGTCAATGCAACCAAGACATGATTATCTCCTGAAAGAGAATAAGAGATAATTTATTCAGAAGTTAAATATGAGAGACCCTAACCTGGGAACACAGATTCAAGTTACCTCAAATACCAAGTTCCAAATGGTTACGGTTTTGTTTTGTTTTGGGGCTGCTTTGTTTCAGGTTTTAGTTTGTTTGTTTTTCCAAAGACTAGCTATGTAACCTTGAATGGCCTGGAACTCACCATGTAGACCAAGCTAGCCTAGAACTCTTAGAGGTTCACTGCCTCTACCTAATGAGTACTGGGATTAAAGGCATGCACTGTCATGCTCAGCTGAGTTTTGTAAAGTTTTTATAGTAACAGAATAAAGAAAATCATGAATTAGGACTCTTTCTAAATACATCAGTGATAAGACTGGATAGGCAGTTACAGCAAAGACAGGAAATCTCTGTTCTAGGCTTCAGATGGTTCTGATGACATTTTAGTGTTTGGGTCAATAGAAACTGGGAGGGGGGGTATGTTTGTACATTTCAAAATAACCTCATAGCCATAAGGATGCTAGGTCACACAGAGCAGTGAACACTAAATGGATATTTAGAGGGCCCAAAACAGCAAATCCAGGAAGATGGCTGAGTAAGTGAAGTATTTGCCTTGGAAACATGAAGACCTGAATTTGATCCCCAGTACCTGCTATAAAATACCAGACATGGTAGTGTGCTTTTCTAATCCCAGCCTTGAATGAAAGATTTTAGTTTGCTGAGAGAAAAAGTTTTGAAAGGTTTTAGTTCACAGAGAGAAAGTTTCCCACAGGCCTTGCCCATTACAAGGAAGTAATGCATAGGATGCGCCCCAACCCCGGGCACATCCCATGGTTTAGACGGGGCAATCGCCAAGACAACCCTCTTTGGGTCACACCTGGCTGGCCAACAGACAATCAAGGACTTTTCAGGGTACATTATATGGTTTTTCCTTTGTAGAAAAGCAGGTCACACCACTCTAACATGAGATCATACTTTGCAATCAATCACTTTGTGCCCCTTGCCTGTATGCTGATCTGCGGGGTTTTTTCCTTACACCCCATGCTGGGGTGTGCAGCTTTCCCGATATTGCTGACTCCCAAATGTGCATTCATTCAATAAACCCTCTTGCTTTTGCAGCTCTTGTTCTGGTTTCTGAGTCTCGGGGGCTCCTTGGAATCCTGAGGCCCTTAGGGGTCTGGGTGTCTTTCAGAGGATAAAAGGGTTTCTAAGACAAGTTTAGAGAAGGGAACCATGGTTTTTGTGTCTCAGTAAGAGGTGTGGGAAGGCAGGCAGGTGAGAGAGCCTTCGTAACTGAGCAGTCCACTGTCTATAATTCTAAAGACTTAGCCTGCCAGGGATGGTACTTTGGAGTGCTGTGCCCTGAGCCCCAAGAGCAGAAAATGCATTTCCTAATTAACTAAAAATGAATGCCTTGTTTCTAAAGTTACTGGGTTAAGATTCAAGTCCTTTTTCAGAAGTGCTCTTTTTCCCTGACGCTGCTGGCAGGCTGGCAACACGGAAGGGTGAAGCACGTAGGCATCCAGAGTGGCTATTTGGAACCCTCTCAGAATTTCAAAGTCAGAAGCAATTCACAGAAAGAACATTTCTGGGAATCTCTATGTGTGTTCATTACAATTCAGTGACTTCAAGGGGATGCGCATGCTGGTGGTCTTCAGCGGGTGTCCTAGATTCAGATGGAAATCCACCCTGAATGGCATGGGATATTGTAGGGACCCCCTTCCTACCTCAGCCTGAGATCCTGCAACTGAGAGTCAAACAACATGCTGTGACTGAGTGCAGCAAGGAATCGATAATCATTGGATGCCAGAATTGTGCAGTTCAAAGCCAGGGTTTGGGCAGACCCAACAAACTAGACTCTGCCACTTGTCCTCAAAAAGCCAATTAAAGAGACAGGTAACAGTAAAAAGCAAGGGAGTGAGATTTATTTAATATGGCTACACTGTAACAAAGAGCAAATAAATTAGTGCAATAAAGCCGGGTGTTGGTGGTGCACGCCTTTAATCCCAGCTCGGGAGGCAGAGGCAGGCAGATTTCTGTGAGTTCAAGGCCAGCCTGGTCTACAGAGCGAGTGCCAGGATAGGCTCCAAAGCTACACAGAGAAACCCTGTCTCCAAAAAAAAAAAAAAAAAAAAAAAAAAAAAAAAAAAAAAAAAAAAAAAAAAAAAAAAAAAAAAAAAAAAAAAAAAAAAAAAGAAGTGCAGTAACCTCCCAAGTTGATTTTCTGGGTACTGTCTCAAGGTTTAGGTTTGAATAGAAGGCAAGAAGTCACATAAACACGCCATCCTAGTCAAAGTGTAACCCTGTTCATTACATGGTCTGGTCTCCCATCAGGTTGTCATGAGCACACTATGCCAGAAGCATTCACAAATATGTTAGTGTTTTTCCACAATGACAGAACACGGTGGGTAACAATAAAGTTACAAGGAACATCAATTTGGTTGGCAGCGATTTTCTTTTTCTTACTCTCAGAGCACACATTTCTCATTACATAGTAAATGTATCTGTATCTATAAATACACACGTATTTAGTCTAAGTTATGGCTATGGAGGGCTAAAGAGGCCCCAGAAGAGCCCTAGGAGTCTCAAAGAGGCCTGGGATGCCGAAACTGATAGGGATGCCCAGAAAATATCCTCAGGAATAAGGTAACAAATCAGGCTTCAGGTCTGTGGCTGCTGCTGCTGCTGCTGCTGCTGCTGCTGCCGCCAGAGCCACAGACCCAGGCTGCAAGGTCAGAGCTGACCTGCAGAAGCAATGTGCACTGGAGGTTGTAGAGGTGACAGGCAGGACTGGGGCTAGGTGGATGAATGTGCAGAAATGCAAGTAGGCCATCTCTTGGTGGGTTGTCTGCCCAATGTCTAGGAGTTTTCAGCCTGTTGGTCCCTTGATGCATGCACTGGATGGTCCCATGACATGTCAATGGGGTTTGTCACCATTTCAGTGTTAGGTGTCCACGTCTTTATGGGGTCCAGGGAAGCCGTACCCTTTCGAAGTTTGGTGTGTTCAAAGGGCTCTCAGGTTTGGTTTTATTAATATGATTCTAATATACCCATGTGTTCATCTGGTCCCAGTCCACTTGGATAAATGTAGAAGATGGCAGCACTTCTGCTTTTAGGGGTTATGGTACCAGTGTCTGATGCTCAGTTAGGGACCAATGTGTTGCTTATATGTCCCATCACAGTGAAGTCATCTTCCATCCTCAAAATGGAGCCAACTGTTACTTTCAAAATGGAGTCACTGAGGACAAGACAAGGCACAACCTGAACAACTATGTCAGACCATATTTCAAGAAAGGTGAACTGACAAGCTAGCAGGACTCATCCTGAGAAAGAAGGACACCTTAACACCAGTCCTGGGGGAATTCCAGTTCTTTGGAGGCCACTGTTCCAATAGCCTGATTGTCAGAGAGAGGGGTATGATGTCTCTCTTTAGAATAGCCTCATTCCTGCTAGGAGGGCTACACAAAGACCCCAAAGCACTAATCTCCTTTTGGAATATGCATGGTGAGAGCATGGCTGTTCTAAGGAGATATGTTCCATTGCAGAACACACATGATATGAAAGAGTTCGTTCTTCTGGGTAAGCAAGTCTAAGAAAGGCCATGACCCCGGCCCTTTGGTGAATGCTGAACCATAGACATTGATTTTCTTGTCAATGAATATTTGGAAAAAATATTAAGACTCAGCAGTTATTTAATAAGCTCTCTCCTATAGGAGGAAATATTCAATAAACCTTGGCCCTCAATCACACAGTAAGGACAACACACATCAAATTAAGCAATGTACACCAGTTTTGCTGATTTTTATTTCTTTCAATGTACTTTTATTTTCTTTTCCAATAAAAGAACTTTATACCATTGATATGACTGGCTTCCGTTGGACCGAGGGAGTAACCCACTATAGGCCAATAGCCAGAAAACCTCTGGAGCTGAGTACTGAGAACCTGGGCAGAGCAGGCAGGCAGCCCACAAACAAGTCCAGGCTGTGAGGTTTCTCAGGCCTGTGTCGTGCCACTACGCTCAGAAAGACACAGTTCATCAAAAAAAAGAGCATTTAGACCTAACTCCAGCTGGAAGAAATTGTGGAAGAGGAAATAGGACAAAGTTGGCTTTAAGTCGAAAGGACTGGGTTTGGGGGCATAAAAGATGTAACAGAGGCTTTTAGGAGCAAGGAAACAACCTGGTTTGTCTAGTCATCCTCAGGACCCACCTTCCTCAGCAGCAGTTTGGAAAAGTGCAGGTCTTTGATAATTGGTCAAAGGCTGGAGCATGAGTGTCTCTCTAGTTCTGGGTGTTTTTTTGTTTGTTTGTTTTGTGTTTTGTTTTGTTTTGTATTTTCAAGACAGGGTTTCTCTGTGGCTTTGGAGGCTGTCTGGAACTAGCTTGGCAGACCAGGCTGGTGTCGAACTCACAGAGATCTGCCTGCCTCTACCTCCCAAGTACTGGGATTAAAGGTGTGCGCCACCACCGCCGCCCTGCAAAATAAATACATCTCTTTTATTTTATTTATTTAATTATTTATTTGGTTTTTAGAGACAGGGTTTCTCTGTGGCTTTGGAGGCTGTCTGGAACTCACTCTGTAGACCAGGCTGGCCTCGATCTCACAGAGACCTACCTGCCTTTGCCTCCCGAGTGCTGGGATTAAAGGCTTGTGCCACCAGCGCCCTGCCTGGTTCTGGGTGTTAACACAACATTCTGAACTGCCTAAAAGGTCATGAGGGCCTACCTAGCCAGAACTTTCCAGTAAATAGCAAAGGTACACCATTGCCTCTGCCCTAAGAGTTGGTCCAAATGAAAACCTGTCTGTCTCAGAAATCGTAAGAAATAGTATCAACTTCCTAAATATGATGGTCAGTACAATTGTGCCTTTGGCCATCATCCATCACTCTAAGAGGTACTGGTTCCTTGACCATTGCCCAGTCTCACCCTCAAGAATTCCAGTTATTTCTGCCTGTTTTCTGCATTATGTTCTGTGGATCTTGTCTGAATTCACTTAACAGAAATCATGAGGACAGGATCCTTAGGCTAGCGTAAGGATCCTGGTGTCACAGAGGTCCCAAGCCTGTCTTCCACTGGAACCTTGAAAACATATATAGAAGTCCAAAGCTTGTCTTTTTAAATGAAATCATATTTGTACTTAGTATGACTACAAATTTAGTTTTAAGCACATTAAAGAATTTGATCATTTATAAGATGACCATTAATTTGCATTTCTTATTATCTTTAACAATTCCCAACAATTTAGTGGTTTTTATAAGATTAGGATTGTACAGTTTTAGACATACATTTCTAAGCTAATTTTTGATAACCTGAGAATGCCTTTATAACCTTAGGAATTTATCATACAAAAATCCATTCTAATCCAAGATATCTTGGGGACTTGCCATTGTCTTCTTAGTCTAAAAAGAAGACATAAATAATAAGCAGAAGGTTCATAAGGACTGAGAAATTTCATAGGCATTGCCTTTTACCAATAGCAGCCACAGCTGTTCCTGGCTTTCCTTCCTGGCAGGTTTTTTCCTGCTAGTGTTCTCTAGAGACAGAGGTGCCAGTGGCTCAAAAATTACTGTCATGTTTCAATAAGATTGACTTAATTTATTCTTTAAAGCAAGGAAACTGAGCTGAAGGAGCACATTAAGCCTTTTTTCCATTTTTGTCTCCTTTCTGTTTCTATCTCTAAATTACTCAAGTCTCATCCATTCTGACTTTCTGTTAACTAGACTCCATCGTTATGTTCCTCATTCTAAATGTTTCCCTCCCTATGCCCTTTCTACATTCACAATCCTTCTACAACATTCTTTTTCTCTCAAGTTAGGTCCATTTCCATTCTCAGTGCATCTCCATCCTTCATGTGCTAATTTATATCTGAGGTCAGTTAATGTTGAGCCTCCATCTTCCTTCAGGATAGCCATTTGGGGTGAGGGTATGCAAACCGGGGATCAAAATCTATCCATCATGACTGAAGATGCTGTTCTTCCCTAGTCTGTCAAATAAACTACCATCCAAATTTAAATAAATAGCAGAGTCAGTTAAAATATCCCATGGCTGAGAAACATCTAATAAAAGCAGGTTGGCTGTAGCAATCTTAGACTTTTGAGTTGTATCAGGTGGGATGGGTACAATCTTTGTGGAACACGTGGAGTTTGTGCATAGAGTATATATATATGCTCCTTGTCCTTTCAAAGAGTCGTTTACAAAAGTATTTAAAGCAATCCTTTTAGATTGAAAAATCCTAAATCAATAGAATTTTTAGTTGTAATTTTAGGCAATACCCATGGGCTATCTTTAAATATCTTAAGAGGGGTTGGGCGGTGGTGGTGCATACCTTTAGTCCCTAGGGTTTGGGCAGCAGAGGCAGGTAGGTGGATCTCTGTGAGTTCCAGGCCAGACTGGTCTATAGAGTGAGTTTCAGGAGAGTTAAGACTGTTACACAGAAAAACCCTGTCTCGAACTCCCCCGCCCTCCAGAAGAGAGAAATCTTAAGAGGAAATGTGATGGCTGTTCTTGGTTGTCAACTTGACTATACTGGAATGAGCTATGACCCGGGAATGGAGGGCCCACCTGTGATCCAGCCTTGAGATGAAAAGACAACCTGCCTTTGATTCGGATCTTGAGGCTGGAAGACACTCACCTCTAATCGATCTTGCCATGGGGAACACACGCCTTTAAGCCAGGCCTTGAGGCTGGAAGGCACAGCCCTTTATGCAGGCCACACCTTCAACTGGATGTCTATATAAGGACAATGGAAAAAGGAAGGGCTGTTCTTCAGCTACTTGCCCTGGTCTTGTCAGTGCATCCATTCCTTCATTGGCATTGGGACTCCAGCATATACAGAAGACCAGCCGAGACACCTAGCATTGTGGGCCTGAGCAACCCTAAGACTTTCCATTCACAGCCGGCCACTCTTAGGTTAGTTGGACTGCAGCTTCTAAATCATTCCAATAATTCCATAGTGTGTGTGTGTGTGTGTGTGTGTGTGTGTGTGTGTGTGTGTGTGAGAGAGAGAGAGAGAGAGAGAGAGAGAGAGAGAGAGAGAGGTCTGTTCTTTAAGTTCTGTGACTCTAGAGAACCCTGACTAATAGAGGAATATTTTGGATAATTATCTATAGATCCCAAGTAACATAATAATGCAATCTACCAATTAATTATCTGTGAAACAAATAATGCCCTCTTTACCAGTAAGGGGTTATTTCTATGAGTTACTGCTTTAGCAACTGCATTATTTAATAAATTAATAACCTGCTCTGCTTTAGCTGTTACATTTGTTGTAGAATTTAACTGAGACTTTCCAGAAAGCAATTTTTTTTGGGGGGTGGGGGTTCAAGGCAGGGTTTACCTGTGGTTTTGGAGGCTGTCCTGGAACTAGCTCTTGTAGATCGGGCTGGTCTCAAACTCACAGAGATCCGCCTGCCTCTGCCTCCCTAGTGCTGGGATTAAAGGCGTGTGCTACCATTACCGAGCCCAGAAAGTAAAGAGCAGAGTTAACTCCTTAGTAATGATAAACAGACAAAAGCATACTCAATGGCGACCTAAACTTTTAAATTTTGCTCTTACCATGAAAGTTAAGCATTTTTTTAAGCATTGGTTAGATGAGCAGAAGAAGAGAACATCCATATAATGAATGACTAATACCTCTGGAGATTTAAACAGCATTGGCTTAGTGCTTTATGCCCTGGTTGCAATGGTTTCTGTACTAGAAGTTGAGCATGTTTTCATTTTTTTTTCCCATGAAGGGACCATATTGAGTTATTCCTGCTATGAGGGAAAAACAAAACTATTTAAGCAAAGATCAAGCAAACCAATAAAAACTCTTGTTCTTCGGCAAGAAAGCTAGCTCATGTTTTAGTGGTGGAGTCCCACAGGTCATTCCTTGTTCCTTGGAACTCACTCAGCTCCACCAGACCTTTTGTGTGTGGGGGGGGTGAGGGGGGTTCGAGGCAGGGTTTCTCTGTGGCTTTGGAGGCTGTCCTGGAACTAGCTCTTATAGACCAGGCTAGTCTCGAACTCACAGAGATCCGCCTGCCTCAGCCTCAGTGCTGGGATTAAAGGCATGCACCACCACCACCTGGCTCCACCAGACCTTGGAGGGAAAAAAAAAAAAGCTGCAGGAGTCCTAGCCAGTTAACTCTGGAGATCGAGAGTCCTAATATGGCTCTAATGTTACAGAGGTGTATCTCTGAATATTTTTCTCCTTTGGATCTTAACAAATATCTCAATAACTGCATGAAAAGTTTTGTCTCAAAGGACTGAGAGGAACTCGTGTTAGTTTCCACTCTCACTTACAGTCTCAATTCCTTGGGTGAGAGGTTTCCTAAACCTCCTAATTTCCATTTGAAGGAAACTTTCCTTACCTTCTCCCATGTCACATGTTGTGGTGCCAGCTGTGGTGGTTTCCCCTGTGGGCTTTACAGCAGGCAGGAAAAAGACAATTAGGGTGAGGTAAGAAGGAAACTCGGTTCAGCTGATTTTTGGTAACCAGCACTGGCCCAGGACTTCTAGTGTCTGCCCAGATCATTTCACTTTAGCCTTACTTAAGCACAGCACAATTTTGGAAAAAAACACTATTCAGATAACAATTAACTCAGTCCCAAGTTCACAGCTATTGAAGACATGCTTACATTGAAGCTCTTTGCAATGTACACATGGCTTCATCTGTACAATGGTTTCTTGTGGACTGAGGAACAATAAGCAGGATAAGGGTCTAGGTAGCATGACTGAGGTAAACACAATGCATATGGGTGTTGGGATTGACCTGGCCCTAAGATAAAACAAGTCACTGAGGCTGTCATAGCACAAGTGACATCACTCATAAGACTGGGTCTTATGGTCTAAAAGCAATGCTCAAGATTTAGGGGGAAAGGTCTTGGGTAAGTAAAACCAGAAATTTTGGAGATTCAGCAGAGCCTGTCTCATCAGACAGCAAAGTCACTAGACCTTAAAACAATATCATTCCTGGTGTTCCAGGAAGAGCAGCTATGCACCTCATTCCACTGAGAGGAAAGCTGTGTGTTTAACTTTCCTGGCTTCTCCAGTGTTTATGTGTGCACATGGCCTCTGCCCTCCACACAAGAGCATTTAGATGAGTCCTTGGGCCCAAGGACACAGCCTCACCTTCTTGGATAACTGTCCTAATCTGGAGGGTAGTCTGTCCTGTGAGGTGTTGCTGTTCTTAGAATCCAAGGTGGCTGGATGTGGTGGTGCACCGCCTTTAATCCTGGCACTGAAGGCAGGTAGATCTCTGAGTTCAAGGCCAGCCTGGTCTACAGAGTGAGCTCTAGGACAGCCAGGGCTACACAGAGAAACCCTGTCTCAAAAAAAAAAAAAAAAAAATGAAAATTGCTTCATGACTTCAGTAAAGGAGAGACAATAAAGACAGGTGTCAGACTCATTCTGCTTTTAGTTACCTTGTGGGGTCAATTGAGGAGTCTGAGTTTTAACCAAAACAGCCGTGTTTGCTTCAGTAAGAAAGCAGTTACTGATTCTGAATGCCACTAGACTCAGCAATCGCCTCTCACAACCACCAGAGGTCAGGGTGGAAGCCTGAGTCTGTTTGGGGGGCTCAATACCAGGGCCGCATGAGGACCTGGCTTTGAAGGGCCCATGAGGCATACTGTGCCAAAGCCAGCTGCCTAGGCAGCCAGCCTTGTTCTGAGCCTGGGAGCCGGGCTGGTGTCCTTTGACTCCGAACCCCCAAGGCTGGGTTCAGAGCTCAGGCAGTGGGTTTTAGGAGCACAGCAGCTGCTGCTGAATGTCCATCTATCAGCCTTCCTGGGGAGCACCCAGGCAGGGGGAGGGGCCCAGACACTATTTACAGGGATTGCCTGGATCTTACAGGGGGAGGAGCCTGTTCAGCACTGTTTACCTGCCTTGGTATGAGTGGCTAAACATCCAGTCCCATTCTGCCTGAGGTAACCCAGAGCTGAAGTTGCCTGACCACTGCACCTATTGCCTAGGTCTTTGTTGGACTTTCTTTGGGAACGCTACAAGTCATCTAACGCCGCGGACCACTGGAACCATGGTAGGAATGGTAGGGGCCCATGATGCAGCCAGTAGATTAGGCCAGCTGTGAGCCAGGTGTGGGACGGCAAAGTCTGGCCAAGACTGGAGCCATGGGGACCCTTCAAGTGCACTTGAGGAACTGTTGAGGTGTTAGAAGAGGTATGAGAGTAGAAGGTCTAGCTTGGACTCTTAACACCTTCATTGGGCCTCTGCAAGCTAGAGGAAGACCCCTTTTCTCTCTGAGCCTTGATTTTTGGCAGCTGAGAGAGGACTAATATCCTCTGTTTGATGACATTATTGTAAAGATCTAGTAAGATATGACACATAGACCCAGCCTGTCTGGCTATTACAGTGGTGTGCATCAAACAGAATTATGATTCCCAGGCTGGAGCCTAAAAAGATGATATTGCCATTTAGTCCCCGAGACACACCCCTTCCCTGCTAGGGAAGCCAGACCCCAGCCTCAAGGGCCACCTCTGCCAGCTCTTTGCCTACAGTCCTACTGGCCTGCAGCACTCTTATCTGCTTATCTTCTATCAGCAATGTGCCCGGAGCAGGGATTGACCTGAGTCCTGGTTTATTAAACTCCATCCTTGTTTGACCCATACCATCCTCTTGGCCTCAGAATGGGCAGAATTCCCATCTGTCTGATCAGGAGGGATCACAAGATAACATCAGGAAGCCCTGTATGGGCTGCCAGCTTCAGAGCAGCCGCCATCCCTTTGATCTTCCTAAGTGGCCCCGACCCAAGAACCGAGGAAGCCAAAGAGCTGGGGCTCTGGTGTGGCCATGTCCTCCCGTCTTTGTGATGATATATGGGGTTGATGGTTTGACAGCATACAGTTAGGACAGAGTGGCTGCTCACCCACTGAGACCTGGCTTTCTTCCTGGTACAGGTTCATGGGCATAAAGGGGTCCAGTTCCAAAACTGGGCGAAGACCTATGGCTGCTGTCCAGAGATGTACTACCAGCCCACATCGGTGGAGGAGGTCAGAGAGGTGGGTCCATCAACAACACAAGGGCTGCCCAGCCTGCAGCCACAGTCCTAGCCCTACAACACAGGCACATGTAGGGCTTCAGTCCCTAACTGCTGGCCTGGTTGGGTAAACACAGAGCTCCTCTTTCTGCTTTCCCCAGCTCCACATATGCCCATCAGCCTATTTGTTTTGTTTTCGAGACAGGTTCCTCTGTGGTTTTGGAGGCTGTCCTGGAACTAGCTCTTGTAGACCAGGCTGGTCTCAAACTCACAGAGATCCACTTGCCTCTGCCTCCCGAGTGCTGGGATTAAGGTGTGTGTCACCAACACCCGCCTCCGTCAGCCAGTTGTAATTTTCCATGCTGCCCCAAGCCTGCCTAGCAGTGTGCCAAGGGCAGCCATGTCTGCACTCCCCTCTCAGACTTCTGCAGTGAACTCCAAGCATACACTTGTGCACATGCATACGAATGAACATACATGCATGCAGACTGTGCATGTGCACACATAGGCCTCTGCATGCAACTGCAAATTCACACACTTGTACATCCATCTATGCACAGGCACACAAATAGGTCTGTGCACAGATATCTGGGCAAATGCACATTTATGCATATATATAATATATGCATAATATTATATAAATATGTACTTAGGCCTGTGCACTTGCTCATGTAGGCTTGTACATACATACACACATATACACATATATGCACATATATGTACAAACACGTGCATAGACTCACATTTACACTCCCCTATGGGATGACCTTCTAAGAAGAATCAGGGTTACTAGCGAAGGACACTAGTGTAGGGACTGAGGACTGTACCCTAAGAGACAAAGAAGAAGCGCCAGGGTGAGAAGCTGGAACTAAAGCAAGGTGGCTTTTACGGAGCTTGGGAAATTAAGGGATGAGGGAGGGAGCCAGCAGTGTGCTTCTGTCATAGCTACCCAAGAAGATGGTTTCCGGGATGTGCTAAGCCCACATGACCTTGTGGCACTAACAGGGTAAGAGGTAGTGTTTCCTTGGAGGACCAGCAAAACCCAGTGAAAATGAAAATAGGTTTACGGCCAAGCAGCTCCAGGCTTGTGGTGTGACACAATGTCCTGCTCAGCCTCAGCCTAAAACGTACCGTGGGAGGAGCAGGCCGTATAGTCAGCATTTCTCAGTAGTTGATTTCCAATTGCCAATGAAGGCTTTGTGATAGAATGTGGGTGCCCAGAATGTGTTTGAGTATAGGCGCAAGGAGGTGGAGTCACTGAAGCAGCATTGGAACCATGTGTTTATCTCCAGACACTATCTACCTGTTCCAGCCCTGGAATAGGTCACAGTCCAGTCTGCCACAGTCACCATTCTCTAGGGGCCTTTACTGAAGTGTGGGTGTAGACTAAGGGTTCCTTGAAGCCATGTTGAGGCAATTGGGTCCTATCCTGTCACTAGGATATCTTCAGAAGTTTTTTATTGTTGAAGAATGCAGTGGAATTTGTCTTTTAAAAGCTTTGAGCTAGAGTTGGTTAGAGATCTACCTCAGCCGATAGAGAGCTTGCCTCACGTGCATGGAGCCCTGGGTTCCATCCCCAGTGCTGCACATAGCATCCTGGTTATATATGCTATGGTCCCAGCACTGAGGAGGCAGGAAGATCAGGAGTTCAAGGCCAGCTTTGGCTATACAGTGAGTTTGAGGCCAGCCTGGGCTATATAGGTCTCAGAAAGGAGGGTTCCTCAAACTGGCCCATATGGTGGCTCTGTAATTCCACCATTTATGGGAGGAAGAAGATCACAAACAAGCTTGGATCACATAGCAAGATCTTGTCTAGAACCAAAATGGAAAGAAGGCCTGAAGCTGCAGTAGGAGGAAGGAGAGACACACACTAGAAGGACTGTGGTTCTGTCCCAGCTTACATCAAAGTCCATCTGTCCGGTTCTCTAGAGCCAGGCAGGGTACACTAATACCAAAGGCTCCCCCTGCAACATCTCCCCACCCCCTGCAGTCTACACCCAACCCTGAAGGGCCCCTGGCTTCCACTCTGAGCAGGTCCTGACTGGCATTGTCTCCACAGGTGCTGACCCTGGCTCGGCAGCAGAACAAGAGAGTGAAGGTGGTGGGTGGTGGCCATTCACCTTCAGACATCGCCTGCACTGATGGCTTCATGATCCACATGGGCAAGATGAACCGGGTTCTCCAGGTACTGAGGCCCTTGGCTCCTCTCCCTGCTACTTCCTAAGCTGAATAGCCATAGTCATGCATGAAATCTCCCAGCCTTTGTCTTAGTCCTCAGCTTCTTCCTGCCCTGTGTCATCAGAGTGAGACCCTCATCCCTGGCCTTTCCCTGAGCAGCTGTAACCCGAGCACTCCCTGGGCTTGGTCAGGCCACTTGTCAAGTCTGTCTGGCCCTTTGTGGTCACAGAGATGCCCCCCCTCCGGACACCCCCCCCCCCGATGTCTTGCTATAGCTTCCATTCCACCTCATTCAAAGAAGTATGGAGAAACAGACTCCCAAAAAGTAGACTCACAGTGACTAATCCAGAAGAATCCCAAGTGACATTGAACTAGGCTTACAAACAGAGAAATGAAGATCTGCGACTTGCCCGTGGTCACACAGCTAATAACAGCAAAGCTGGACCCAGACTCAGCACTGCCACTAGCTTCCTTTTGGAATACTGTCCATGCAGTTCAGCCAGCACCCACTTGGGATCCCAGGAATGTGTACTTAGTTAGGACTGTAGTCCTTACCCGCCAAGGGCTGGTTCCCTTGGGTCCCTTGAATTACACAGAATGCTCTTCCCTCCCTGCAGCCAGCTCGCAATGACCTAGGCTTCTCGCCTGTGCCGGTTTTTGCCACACTGACAGGCTCTTCTCTTAGTCATGGTAGTAATTAACTCTGATTGCTAATTAGTGAGGACTGAGCTTCAGCAATTGATTTTCCGAGCTCTGTGCCCTGGGTGGCTGGACGAGCCAGTGCTTAGTAGTTGGGCAGATGTGGACTCTTGCCCCAGCTCTGTCACCGACTTCTCTGTTTGCATGACCTTAGATCTTGGTATAGCCCCTGAGCTGCTGTTGGATCTCAGGCTCTCACCCTGACATGGCCAATGCAGACACCCAGCAGAAAGTTGTGTTTAGCCATTTCTCTTCCCTTCCCAGTTCTTGACCATTGCCTAAGACTTTGTCCTCCAAATAGCACAGCCAGGCCCTGTGGCAACAGATCATGTCTCAGTTTCCCAGTGAGGACAAGGCGAGGAAAACGGGTGTGGCCTAGTCCCCATCCTAGCCCAAGTGTCCCTGGGTAAAGCTCTTCACTTCTCTGGCTCTCATTTCCTTCGCCTGTGAAAAGAGCCGTTGCATGGAACATCCCAAAAGGGCTAGAAGTGAGGCTTAGCAGAGTATGCTTGCCCAGCATGTGCAAAGACGCAGGTCCTGTTTACAATACTAAATAAAGAGCTGACTTGGTGAGACCAGCACCAAGGAACTGAGGCATCCTTAACCCCTCTGTTTGGAAGGTGGATGCAAGAGAACTACACGTTTGAGCCAGCCTGGGCTACCTAGTAAGTCTCTGTTTCAAAAATCAAATTTTTGCCCAATGTTCCAACATCCTTGGGCTCAATACCCCCTTTTAGATAGAAAAGTGTGTTCAAGCTGGCCACAGGCTAGGATAGCCATACTCACACTCCAGAGGGGTCTGACTGGAGAGCAAGGGTCTGTGTGTGGTCTAGTTCCTCCCAGCCTATGCTGGCTCTTGCAGGTGGACAAGGAGAAGAAGCAGGTAACAGTGGAAGCTGGAATCCTCCTGACCGACCTCCACCCACAGCTGGACAAGTATGGCCTGGCCATGTCCAAGTAAGAGTCCCTCCTCTGGCCCAGGGTGGGCCAGGGCCGCCTCTCCCCTCTTTGCTCTGGGCCCTACTCTCAAGGATGTGGCAGTGAGACAGTCACACTTCTTGGGGTGTACTCCTATCTCAGAGATCTGCCTTCCCAACTCAGGGTGCCTTTGGTAGTTAGAGGAAAGGGCCTACTAGGCTGCAGGCCCCAAAGGCTAAACAGCTAGGCCTCACTGCAATCAGCTTATCTGCTGGTCTTGGTGATCAGGGAACTGAGGCCCAGAGAGATGAGCTGACCATAAGTTGAGCCATCCAAAGTGAAGAGAGGATTCACAGGCATAAAGAGGGGCTTTGGCTGGTGAAGTGGTGGCGCACGCCTTTAATCCCAGCACTCAGGAGAGACATGCAGATCTCTGCGAGTTTGAGACCAGCCTGGTCTACAGAGCAAGTTCCAGGACAGCCTCCAAAGCAATACAGAGAAACCCTTTTTGGAAAAGGGAGTCTTCTGTCCAGGGAGCGTGTACTTCACCTGGGGCTCCCATTGTCCTGAGAAGTCTGACTGATCTCTGTCACTCTTGTTCTACCTGCTGAGCCCAGTCTAGGAGCAGTGTCTGATGTGACAATTGCTGGTGTCATTGGATCTGGAACACATAACACAGGGGTCAAGCATGGCATTCTGGCCACCCAGGTGAGTCTTCTGTGTTCATGGCATGTTAGGTCCAGCTCTGCATGGGCCTGAGACACTTGACAGTGTCCCTAGAAACACAACTTCCTTCCCTAAACCTTACCAGTCCTGAACGAGCCCCAGGCTTGTCAATGCTTTAGCCATCCCAAAGGACACTCTCATCCCCAACCCTGCGTCCTCTTAGGCAGCACAGGACAAGGGGTGCCAATTCCACTGGAAGTTATAACCAGGAGCCAGGCAGGGGATGGGACTACCGCAGGGGAGTAGTGGAGATAGGGTCTGGGGAAGGCATAGGAGTAACCCGTGTCAGAGTCTGCCTGTGCTTCATTTAAAAAAAAACAAACACATTTTAATCCATCACTACCTGTGCACACTGGGAAGGGCCTCTAGCTTCTGGGTACATTGCTGTCAAAATCCTCAGCTAAAATGAAAATAGCCCAACCCACAAGGAGAGGACATAGAGTGAAGATCGTGAGGTAGCAATTCAGAAGTACCTGCCTCAGGAACAGCCTTTCAGAAACCAAACACCTTCAACTTTCCACACTGTCAGCTTGGAGTTCTCCATGGCCGTTGCCATCTCAAAGTTGGCCTCACTGCCCAAGGGACCCCGTGGTAACTAGGGATATAGGCGGGGATCCCAAGATAGGAGCCCAGTCCTTTTCCCTGACGTTAAGATGGTCAATGTCCACTGCTACACATTGGTCATCAGGATGTAAAATTAATCTCAAGTGATCACTCAAAAAATGCACATAGGATTCATTGGTTACTTTTCTTTGGAAGCCCCACTGAGCTGGTCTGGAATCAAAGGGGAGGACTTGTTCTGTGTTATAGTCAGGCTGTTGGCAACTATAACAAAATGTCTGAGGAAAATCAGCTTCAAGAAGAAGTATATTTTTGCTCAATGGTTTTGGAGGAAAGGCATGACCCAGGAAAGTTAGCTACCATACAGCAGCCAGAATGGAAGACAGCAAAAGAAGGGGCCAGGGACAGGAAAGGCACTGTTAAGATAAATCTGCCAAAAGCCACCTGAACCCTACTACATTTCCCAGAATCCTCTTTGACTCCTAGTCCCATCTAACTTGCTGCCTCATTGGCCAAACAGTACTTTATTCAACAATCAATAAGATGAACATACACAGAAGTACATTCCCCATCAGGGCACACCCCCCAGTAGTGTGAGGTTTTTTTCCAGTTAGACCCCAACTCTTCATTTTTCACAACCTCCATCAAATTAGTCAACCTGTGGATCACTGAGGTTAGATCTGTCATGAGTTAATGGCTTCCCCTAAACCTGTCAGCTGGCAACCAAGACTTTATTTTTATTTATTTATTTTTGGTTTTTCGAGACAGGGTTTCTCTGTATTGCTTTAGAGGTTGTCCTGGAACTCGCTCTGTAGACAAGGCTGGCTTTGAACTCACAAAGATCCGCCAGCCTCTGCTTCCTGAGTGCTGGGATTAAAGGCGTGTGCCACCAATACCCAGCCAACCAAGACTTTAATACATGTAACTTTAGGGAACATTTCAGATTCAAGCAAAACTACAGAAACAAGGAAAAGGGTGGACAGCTCTCACATCTCACCAGCTTACAGCAGGGGATGTTCTCGGGCTTCATGCTTGCTCTTCTACCTTAGGTAGTTAGGACTATCATCAGTTAAGGTCACAGCAGTTAATACAAACCCCACCCTTCACAGGCTGTTAGATGCTTATGAAGCATCTCACAGGCACACTATTTTCAAGGCTCTGAATCTTCAACAGTGTCCAGCTTCTGTAACAAATACCGAGAGGCCCCCCTCTCTCTCACCACAGCTGGCCACAGTGTCCCATTTCTGTCAGTTCCTCCTCTCTGCTCTCTGGTCACTGTTAATCAGGATTAGTTCAGCTGTGGCTGTCCTCCCTGAGCAATCAACCACCAACTGCACACATCAGAAGCAATTTCCATCCAAATTAGTAAGTAGCAGAGTGCAGAGAGGGACCTCAACAACCATCAGAGACAGCCCTTCTGGAAGTAGAGACCTTGGGGACCTCCATCAGTTTGCAACCAAATGCCTCAATACTCACAGAAACCCAAACTTTCTGGTGAGGCGAAGCTAAGCAGGCGAAAGAGTCCTCTATGGAAGAGGAAGACTCCACATGGCTGGGCAAGGCTGCTGGGATCCCAATCCACTGTCCCATCTCAGGGCACATGCGTGTTCACTTGGCCTTGTCAAGCACCTCTCCTGGGGGCCTGTGTCCCCAGAGCATCTCTAGGCTACTGAGGCTAGCTGCTCCTTGAAGGAGGCCACAGAATGATGGCGGGCAAGCCACGCCAGAAGGGCCCCATGTGATAACACATGATGATGGGCTCCAGTCTGTTGAGACCTGAGTGCTGGTACCAGATACAGCTTTACACACACACACACACACACACACACACACACACACACACACACACACTCTTCCCAGAATGCCCTCTCACATAGCAATAATAGACCTGACAAGGAAGTGGTGTGGCTGACCATGGTACTCTGGGGGGCGGGGGGGTAGGAGCTACCTGGCCTCTGTTGTAAGGACAAGCCAGAAAGTGGAATGATAATTCTGAGCCGGGATATTAAGTGACACCTTTCCCACTGCCAGGTGGTGGCCCTGACCCTGATGACGGCTGATGGGGCAGTTCTGGAGTGCTCTGAGTCAAGCAATGCAGATGTGTTCCAGGCTGCACGGGTGCACCTGGGCTGTCTGGGCGTCATCCTCACTGTGACCCTGCAGTGCGTGCCACAGTTCCACCTCCAGGAGACATCTTTTCCTTCGACCCTCAAGGAGGTACTAGTCTTTTGCTCTTCACTGCCCAGCCTCAGAAAACAGATGGAGGTCCTGGCCAGGAGTCCAGCCCTCAGACAGTTCCCATGGACCTTTGGTGCCCTCAAGGAGGTGTGTGTGTGGGGGGGTTGGGTCTCACTTCACCACCATTTTCTTTCTTGGTCCAAGAGAGACTGTGGTCAGAACCCTGACGGGCTTTAAGACCCAGAAGAACCTCAGGCATTACTGACATGTGGCTGTGGAAGGGGTTTGGGTAGAGAGCAGGAGGAAAATGAGGACTGGCTGTTCTTAAGGGCATTGACTCCTACCTGTGCCATGGAGGACATGCCAGGACTCCCTTACCGTGGAAGGCACCACAGGCTTAGATCAGGGCCCAGTCTCTAAACATGGTCATGTTCTAAGGAGGTTAGGGATTCAGTGTAGGAATCTAATAGACACAGTTCAGCCAGTGGTAGACAGTTTCAACCCCCTAGGAAATTGATCAATGAGAGGGTCCATCACCCCCCCAAAGAGGACTTAAAGAAAGGGGTCTTTGAAGACAGGATATTTGGCTGATGAGCGCATACAGAGGAGTTAGCTAGACAGAAATGAACATGGTGAGGAGAGGGTAGGGTTCCCAAAGCAACAGGTAATGTTTGTCCACAGAATGCTTTAGAGGGTCAGATCAATATCCAGGTCAATCAATCCCTCAAGGCCATTGCTGACCTCCATGAGGACAGCTGCAGAGTGGGGTCTTACAGGCTAAGGAGAGAAGGACATCATAGGCCAGGAAGGGATGAGCAGCTAGGACCATGTTCCATCAGAAAGAGGTTCTAATTAATCCTGCATGCTGCTTTGTTGAATCTTTTGTCCTGCCCAGCTAGAATGTAATGGTGCTTAATCTGGAGCCTTTGACCAACAGATAAAGGGCTCAGTTCTTCCTTGTAGAGGATGAGCATCAGCCCCCATGTTTCCATTACTGTACCAGAGCTGGGTGAATGGATGTCTCCCACCACCTGCTTGTCTTGTTTCCTCTGACCTAATTCAGCAGCATTAAAACAATTACAGACAAATCTTGGATCTATTAGAGTTTCATCTTAGGCTGCCTCTCCCACTCCAACATGCACACAAGCACACACATGTGCATATGCACACTCATGCACACACACACACACACACACACACACACACACACACACACACACAATTGTATGTATAATGTACTCTCACACATGCATGATCACTTGGAAGCATACATGTACACACGCATGCTCATAGGAACAAAACTTGTGAACCTGGATCGGAAGGGGCTCCCTTTGTAATAGGTGGGACCTGGCACGGTTCCACTCAGCAGCCACTCACTCAGTGTCATAAAGGGCACTGTTGCCTGTGAATCATAGAGCCACTGTAAGAGGAAAGATTAGTGAACAAGCCTCTCAAGATCCAGAGCCTAGAAAATGGTGCCATTGTGTTTGCTGCTTGGATCCTAGAGTTCAATCCAGACAACCCATTCCAAGACCAGGACTCTTCCTCCATCCACAGCCAAAAACATATCTATGCTCTGGGTTCTAAATTTGTCCTGCAGCTGCCTGGTGGGTTCCATGAAGACATTATTTGCCCCAACCTGCGGGGCACCACGTGCAGTCACCAAAGAACCTAGAACAATAGGGTCAGGGAGAACAAGGAACCACAGCAAGACAGGTTTCGGATCAAGCTGCAAATTTTATTTTTCACAGGGACCTTATATAAGGGTGCCAATCAGGGAGCTTGGCAAGCAGGGAGAGATTGTTTGAAGCTGCATGCCTGATAACCAAACCGTGGGATGCCCCTGTGTGTGAGTCCTTGAGAGTGCAGGATGTTACCAAGGTCGCAGGGTGCAGGTGTTAGATAGTGGGTTAGAAGGGGGGAAGGGTTGCTAGGTAACCTGACCGTGAAATGTATCTTTCCTTCTATAAGCTACTTTATGAGCCTAGGGAGGGAAAGATTGAAGGCAGCTCTTCTTTTAACATAAAGGGTTGTTCTTAAAACGCTGGCAACTTTCTCTGAAGCAGCCAAAGTCTCTTACAGGTCCAAGATTACTTTTGCCATGGCCCCCGACAATTATTCATAGTATCTCCAAGTCTGCAGTAATGAGTGGTGTTAGGATCTATTTACTGTGTGTCAGAGACAAGAGATGATGAAAATAATGATGACAGACATGAGGATGATAGTGATGACAATGATGAAGACAAAGATGATGGTGATGATGATGTCGGTGCTGGTGGTGGTGATGATAATGAAGTTAAAGATAATGATGGCAGTGATGGTGAGAAAGATGGTGATGATGACAGTGACAGGACTCAGCATAAAAGCTGCAGTACTAGACGCAGGATTGGAGGCCTATGAAGCGACTCCCTTATGCCTGGTACTGTTTTAAGTACTTTCTGCCATATTATCTCATTTAATCTTCATAAAAACTCCATGTGCTACTCACATTGGCCCCAGTTTATACATGCCACTAATAAAAGATTTATTTATTATGTATACAACATTCTGCTTCCATGTATATCTGAACACCAGAAGAGGGCACCAGATCTCATTATAGATGGTTGTGAGCTACCATGTGGTTGCTGGGAATTGAATGCAGGACCTTTGAAAGAGCAGCCAGTGCCCTTAACTGCTGAGCCATGTCTCCAGCCCAACACCCAGCATATTTGTAGACCTTTACCAAGCTATTTGGTAATATTAAGACAACTTCAGTATTTTCTTCTATTCCAAATAAACTAGAACACACCTAGGCCTTGACTTGGCTTTACTGACTTCTTCCTGTGACTAACAGCCTCTCCCTGGATTAGTTTCTTTTGCATAATGGTCAAGAATGTGTGACAGACACATCTTAAAGGAGGAAGGGTTTCTTTGAGCTCACAGTTTCAGGGCATTCTACCCATCATGGCAGGGAGAGCACAGCAGGAAGCAGAAGAGGATACAGGGAGGGACCAGAGTTATGCCCTACCTCTGACCCATTGCCTTCCCATCATGCCTTCATATCATGAGTCCATCAAGAGCTTGACTTGACTCGGTAGTGGTGGCAGCAGCTCACACCCTTTATCCCAGGACTAAGGTGGCAGAGGCAGGCAGAACTCTGAGTTTGAGGCCAGCCAGGACTGTTAACACAGAGAAACCCTGTCTCAAAAAACTAAAGAATAGGAAAGAGAGTGATTCGTTGATTCAGTCAGAGCCTGCATGATCTACTCATCTCTGGAGACACTCCCACAGACCCATCCAGGTGAATTTCCCTAATCTGTTTCTCATTCCAATCAAGTTGACAGTCAAGATCATCCGTGCTACTTCCCTCTTGTGCCAGGTCCTGGACAACCTGGACAGCCACCTGAAGAAGTCAGAGTACTTCCGCTTCCACTGGTTTCCTCACAGTGAGAATGTCAACATCATCTACCAAGACCACACCAACAAGGTAACTGCAGTGAAGACCCAGCCTTGCCCAGCATCCTGGAGCAGGGGGCTGCTGGTCACCAGCGTACACACTCTGCATCTTCACACACCCACAACCTGCACACCCTCCCCATCCCAGAGTAGTCGACCTTTGTCCTGATGGCTAGGGATATGGGATTGTCATTGAATGCGAAGAGAGGAAGAGGCAGAGGGGAAGGTGAGAAGGAAGGTGGAGAAGTTGGGGTCCATGTGTCAAAGGGAAAACCTAGATGTGGGGGAGAGACGCAGGGAAAAGTACGTATAGGAGAAGGCAGGATGGATGGATCTGAGTCAGGCAGCTGGGCTGGACCACACAGAATCCTTCATGTGCTCCTTCTGTAACACCTCCGCTTCAGATGAAGAGACAAAATTTTGTCTGCTGTACTCACAGCCTTGCAAATAAGGAGCTTCTCAGCAGAAGGAAACAAATGTAGCAGGCTTTCTTTTAGACCACCAACCAGCTCCCAAATCATGACTGGAGACTTATTAACTATGAATGCTCAGCTTTGTCTTATGCTTGTCCCGCTAGCTCTTATAATTTCAATTAACCTGTTTCTCTTCATCTATATTTTGCCTCGGCTTTTTACCTTTCTTTCATTCTGTATGTCCTAGTCCGCGTCTGAGCAACTCGCTCTCTTTCTCCCTCATTCTCTCCTTCTCCACTTGAGCCTAGCTTCCTGCTTCTACTTATTCTTTCTGCCAGCACCCCACCTATCCCTCTGCTACCTAGATACTGGCTGTTTAGCTTTTTATTAGACTATTCAGGTGCCTTAGGCGGGCAAGGTAAAACAGAAACACAACTTTCCATGATTAAACAAATGCAGCATAAACAGATGTAACACATTGTATATAGTTAAAGTAATATTGTAGTCCAAAACAGACAAAGCCAACACTTACCAGCTAGGGTGTTGGCTTTGTTGATAAAGTGTTTGCCATGCAAGCATGAGGACCCATGTTTGATCCCCAACATCCAGAAAAAAAAATAAATATAAAGAGGCTGGGGGAGAGGGTAGCACACAGCTGTTATCCCAGCTCTGAGGAAGTGAAGACAGGAGGAATCCTGGGTCTTGCTGGCCAGTCACTCTAGCTACTTGGCAAGCGCCAGGTTCAGTGTGAGACTGCCTAAAAACTTAAGATGGAAAGACTAAAGAAGAGACTCAGTATTGACCTTTGGCCTCCACATGTGCATCGGTGCATATGTAAACACACACACAATGTTTAAAATGCCATAATTTAAAAATGAATGTCTGTGGTATCCCAAATCCAACTGTGTAGAGGGGCAGTGTAGGGTTTGTAAGGGGTGGCTGATGAATACCTGGATCATGGGCTCTCAAGGTAAGGGACAGATGGTATATTTGTCTTATGAAAAATAAAGGCAGGCCAGAGAAGATAGCTCACTTGGAAAAGACATTTGCTGCCAAGCCTGATGGCCTGAGTTAATTCCTGAGACCCACTTGGTGGAAATTAGCTCTCCGTGGAGAAATAAGGCTGCCAGTTGTCCTGGTAGGTAGGTCATCTCACTTTCCTCCCTCCTTCTCTAACATAAAGTCCTCTTGGGACATGTCTTCTGTAGTTGTTTTTGGTTTTTTTGTTTTTTGTTTTTTTATTCTTTTTACTCTTTGCTCTTTTGAGAGGCCCACCACTCAGCTCCCAAATAAATCACAAGGAGGCTTATTCTTATGAATGCCCACCCAGCCTTAGCTTGGCTTGTTTCTAGCCAGATTTTCTTAAGTTATCCTGTCTACCTTTTGCCTCTGGGCTTTTTCCTTTTCTTACTTACCTATATCTTCTTACATTCACTCTTATTGTGTGGCTGGCTGGGTGGCTGGACCCTCGTGTCCTCTCTTAATATTTTTCTTGCTCTCTGCCTGCCAGTCCCACTTATCCTTCTGCCTTGCTATTGGCCATTCAGCTCTTTATTAGACCAATCCGGTGTTTTAGACAGTAACACAGCTTCACAGAGTTAAACAAATCCAACACAAAAGAATGCAACACATCTTTGCATCATTAAACAAATATTCCATAGCATAAATGAATGTAACACTTCTTAAAATAACATTCCACAACAGTCTTCTAATGGAACGTCATAATAAACAAGTCAGAAAGAAGTTGAGTCCCTGGTGCCTAACTCATAACCTTATCCCTCCCAGGCCCCCTCCTCTGCATCTAACTGGTTTTGGGACTATGCCATCGGGTTCTACCTATTGGAGTTCTTGCTCTGGATCAGGTAGGAATGCCACGGGGCCTCTGTCCCATCTTCTGTATGCACGGAGGATGCAGTCCATCAGAAGAGGCCCTGCCTTTACACCTGCAAACTGGGTCAGCCTTCTGGGTCCAGGGCCATGGTTTCAGCCCTGGCTGCACATTGGAATCACCTGGAGAGCTTGGGGTTTATTCTAAGGACAATGAAAGTCATTACAAGGATTTGAAGGAGAATAAGGCACCCTGGGGGCTGTGAGCCAGTGGACCAGGAAAGGCAGGAGGAATTTGAGATGGAAGAAAGAGGGGGATGAGTCTACTTGAGCAGTGCCTGTAACAAGTCAGTGGGGATAGAGGTGGGAAAGTGGTGGATGGGTGAATGGTTTGGTGGATGGATGGGTGGTTTGGTGGATGGATGGGTGGTTTGGTGGATGGATGGGTGGTTTGGTGGATGGATGGGTGGTTTGGTGCAGGCATAGCAGTGAAGGATTGACCATCACACAGCAGGAAGGACACAGAAAAAGGAAAAGGTCTGTGGGCAGATACACAGTCAGAGACACACTTGAAGTGACCTAATTCCTCTAACTGAGTCCCACCTTCTGATAGTCCTCACAACTATGAAATCACTGGTGTGTCAACCCACTGATAAAGGTAGCATCCACCTCATGATCTAATTAACTCCAGCCGAAGAGCAAACCCATGTTGGAGTGTGTGTGTGTGTGTGTGTGTGTGTGTGTGTGTGTGTGTGTGTATGTGTGTGTGTGTGTGTTAAACGATGGCATGTGAACTTTCTAGAGCCAAAAGTTAGGAGGCAATTGTGTCTTGGCCCAAGAAGCACTGAGACTCTTTCTATAGTTCCCCAGGGAACTCCCAGCATTGTGTCTAGGGACAACAGTCTAACCCAAGGCCCTCTCCCAGGACACTTCCCCTTTTAGCAGCTTACTCTTGACAGTGTTGAATCGAGGCTCCCAGGGTGTAGAAGGAGCTTGAATGGCACCTGCTGAAATTAAATCTCCACTCCCACCTTGCCTTAGCTTTGAAACATGAACATTTGTTACCATGAAGTGACAAGACACTGTATACAGTCTTTGCTTGTTTGTTTGTTTTTCAAGATGGGGTTTCTCTATAGCTTTGGAGCCTATCTGAAGCTCATTCTGTAGACCAGGCTGGCCTCAAGCTCACAGAGATCTGCCTATCTCTGTCTGCTTCTTGAGTGCTAGGATTAAGGCATGCACCACTATCACCTAGCAACACTGCACAGTCTTTAAGGGCTGGAGGTAGGGAAAAGGTGAAGTAAAGTGGCCACTGTCCCTATCCAGACCAACACCATATTGGCCCTGCCAGGATACAACAAGGCCACTAGGAGAGTAGGAGTGAGGAGTAGGGGCCTGGTGTGAAAAGAACTCAGCCCACAGCTGACACACAGTGATTTCTGGCCCTTCCTCCTCTGCTCTGCCCCCTGCCTGCAGCACCTACCTGCCTTGCCTCGTGGGCTGGATCAACCGCTTCTTCTTCTGGCTGCTGTTCAACCACAAGAAGGAGAGCAGCAACCTCAGCCACAAGATCTTCACCTACGAATGTCGTTTCAAGCAGCACGTCCAAGACTGGGCCATCCCCAGGTGAGTGCACTCCCCCCGGGCCTGCCATGAGAAACGTTCCCTCTAGAGCTGGGAGTCCCCATTGCCATGAACACCCCCGGGGGCTGAGATCTCCAGGGAGCCCTGTATCCAGCCACAGAGGAGGATTGGGTAGCCTCTTCTTACTGCAAGGTCTCTCCTTGGCTGAGGGCAGGGAGAAGACCAAGGAAGCTCTGCTGGAGCTGAAGGCCATGCTGGAGGCCCACCCCAACGTGGTAGCCCACTTTCCTGTGGAGGTGCGCTTTACCCGAAGTGACGAAATCCTGCTGAGCCCCTGCTTCCAAAGGGACAGCTGCTACATGAACATCATCATGTACAGGTGACAGCCCACTGCAGGGTGTGGGTGGAGGGAACCGTCCCCTCATGTCCTCTCCATTCCTCAATCTTCTCCTGTCTGTTTCTGAGGCCGCCTTCTCGACTGGGCGATGACACTGATCCTAGCAGCTGGAAATGGCACCTCACTCAACTCTGAGTTCTTATATGACTTCCTCCCTGCAAACTCCTGTGACATGTACCCACTGATAGTCTGTAGCTTTGTCTCTGTATCCTAACATCAATAGTGAGTTAATAGTAATGAGCAATATTTACTATTAGTTAGGACGGTACATTGGGATGAACAATCTATCCTAGCACAGGTGCCCAAGTCAGTAAGATTTCTGCTGGCCTGGAAGAAGCCACGCTACATTGAGACCAGTTCTGAGGCTGGCTTAAATTCAGTGGAAGAGACGTTAACCTGATTGTTAGGATGTATTTGTCAATCCTAGTGACTGAACGCAAGCCCATGGCTGACCTTCTTTTGTCTCTTTTCAACCAGCATGAGGCACCTGAAGGGGTTTGCCTTTTCTGGTTCCCTGCTAATATGTATCCGTCATCTGCCACCCACCCCTCCTCCCATCCTGCTTCTTGCCTCCACGTGGCACAGGCCTTCTCTGGCTTCGCAAAAAAAAAGTGGCCACCCTGATCTTTTCAGGGAGTTCCTCCCCCATGTGTAAGCCCCAAATCCTTTCAAAGCCAGGGACAACTGACTTCACAGTTCTTAGGGGGCCCCGGAGCCGCAAGAGTTTCTGAAAGACACACTGAAGGAAAAGTAGTCTAGTTCATGGAGGATGTGGCTATGGTGAAGCTCGCGTGCCAGCTGTCTGTGTGTCTCCTGTTCTTGTTCCTTGAATTCTGCTGCAGAAGTGAGTTGCCAGGGGCGCATCTGACTGTGCTTGTTTGATGCCAGCACTGAAGTCAGCTTTGGGGGCCAGTCACTTTGGGTTGAGTCGCTGAGTAGGAAGACTGGAGACATTCACTAGGTTACACAGCCATGCTTTCCAGACAGGAATGAGGTCATCCAGGGATTTCAAAGCACTATGCGTGTATATGATATGTGTGAGTATTGTATGTGACTAGTATGTTGGCACTGCACAAAGATCGTGTGAATTATGTAATCTATATCATGTGTAAATACTAGCTTTGTAACTATTGTGTGTGTTGTATTTAATTATTGTGTATAAGTATTATAGGGTAGAATTTATATTATTTGTATATTGTGTGAATACTGTATCTATGTGTGTATTGTGTGACAGTAAGGAGTTGCTTTCAAAGGGGACGCATTCTGACAAACACATCATTAACAATTTTGTCACAATGAATGTCACCCTGTGAAAACCTTCTGCACACCCCTGTTAGGCTGCTTGCCTGTGCAATGCACTGTGTCTGTTTTATACTATTGTAACTAACCTGTGTAAAGCAATGACCAGGACAAGAGAAACTTTTTTAGCTCCGTTACCTTAGGGTCTTTGGCCAATATTAAACTCACAGTAATGTCCAGCCAACAACTGATAAATATACAAGGAGACAAAGTCCTGGGGATCCCTGGGGGATGTGCTATGAGCAGAAGCCCTCAGGTGCCTGTCCTGGCTGTGCTGTCCTGCAGGAAGAGCCAGCCTGATCTCCAGTCAGTTGGCAGATTCGGGCAGGTCACTGCACCTGAAGCAGTGATGGCCTGGCTAACCATCTTCTTCCTCTCTTCCCTAGGCCCTATGGCAAGGATGTGCCTCGGCTGGACTACTGGCTGGCTTATGAGACCATCATGAAGAAGTTTGGAGGCAGACCCCACTGGGCAAAGGTAACTTTCCCCTTCACCCATAGCCATGGGGCTACTGCTATATTCTTTGCTTCCACCAGAGGGCGCCCCTCCTCTCCATTACTCGGAGGAATCTAACCCCTAGTAAAAGGTACCGGATGCCTCTCCTGTGCTCCAGCTCCAGAAGCCCAGATGTTGCTGGGCCCTTGGGGTCTTCATAGTAACTTCCTTCACTTTATCGGATTTTCCTGTAGCGCTTGTGAGCAGGATAAGGCAAGCATCTTTATGTCCATTTAACAGATAGGAAAGTGGAAGGCTTGTGAGGTGGTGGGACCAGAGCCAGGCCCTCCATGGTATTATGGGATGAGGATACCAGAAATGAATTCTCAGCTCCTTTAGCTTTACTTTCCAGATCCCTTTCTGTCTGGGATTCTGTACTGTGTGTAGAACATGGGGGAGCAGGCTCAGGGACTCTGGGTGGTGGCCTGCAGCTTGGCCTGCCAGCTCTGTGAAGACAAAGCCTGCTGCATCTGATTGCTTCCACAGGCCCACAGTTGCACCAGGAAGGACTTTGAGAAGATGTACCCTGCCTTTCAAAAGTTCTGTGAAATCCGTGAGAAGCTGGACCCCACTGGGATGTTCTTGAATTCATATCTGGAGAAGGTCTTCTACTAAAGCAGGGCTGGCAGCAGCCACCCCCACCCTTCATGTCCTGAAGCCTTTGAGGGATGGAACAGTTTCCCACCAGCACAATGGGGGCTGACCTCCACTCCTGGCTACACAGAAGGGCTTGGCTCTGGGAGGGGCCTCTCTGCTCCCTTCTCTGCCATCTTCAAAGCATCCCAGGCAAGAGGTGGCCTCTCACTCAGATTCCTGTTTGCATTCACATGAGTCCCACACACATTACAATCGTCCAGACTGGGGATTTGGTTCATTCCTAGACTCTGCTTGTCAGCCAGGTACAGTGAGGCTCCCAAGGCCTGCTGTTCTCCAGATCTCTTCAGAAGGGATCCCTTGGCAAGAGTTTTAGCACAAAGGTGGCATGTCTGTTGGTCCTGGGCAAGCCATCTTCCAGATGGGTCCCTCTGGCCTGACCAGCATGGCCTGGCCCTCACAGTGTCTCTTTCAGGAGGTGTTCAGAGTGGAACTCACCTTGTCTGTGTGTCTCTCCCATCACCTTTGAGACAGGTCTTAGGAGCAGGGTCTCACCATGTCCCTGGCTTTCCCCGGGTATTGTTCTCACCTTCCTCTTCACAAATGTGATTTCAGTTTGCTCTGGAGTGTTACTTGGAGAACCAAGATGCTCCATCCAGCTACTTTGAAAATATTAAAAGACTCTGAAGATATTTTTCTGTCTTTGAGAAATTCATATTTTAATCATACCTCATAAAAAGTTAAAATGCAAAATGTACTTACCAACAGAACTGCCAGATCAGCAAAGGGGCAAAGGACTTGGATAGATATTTCTCTATAGCAGATACACAAAGGCCACCTGAACACATAAAAAGATGTTCAACATCATTGTTTTAAGAAAGTGCAAATGAAGTCACAGCGACATGACACTATTAGTATCAACAGTAGCAAATATTTTAATGTAGGAGCTTACTTAAAATATAGTTTTTGAATTTTTTTGAAACTTGATTGCCTGTTTCTATTTTTTTTTTTTTCTGAGACAAGTTATCTCTGTGGCTTTGGAGGCTGTCCTGGAACTAGCTCTTGTAGACCAGGCTGATCTCAACTCACAGATCTGCCTGTCTCTGCCTCCTGAGTGCTGGGACTAAAGGCCACCACCGCCCGGCAATTGCCTGTTTCTTATGTGTGAACTGTTGTAGGTGATAATGCCATGTTGACCGTCCAAAAGGCTAGACATGCCCATTAGGGTAAAATTTGGCCTGTAAGAGTCCACACTAACTCCAGCCAAAGTTTGCTGCCTTTGGGGCGGCCTTGCAGACTGAAATCACAGGTGCCTAGGTCCAATATTGAACCCCTTGCTATTGCTGTATCCGTTGGTTGTTTTTCTCTCAAGGGCTCTGGAATGGATTGGGGTGGCTAATGGGAGTCAGTGTGTGTCTGGAGAGATGGCTCTAGAATTTAAGGGCGTACACTGCTCTTGTGGAGGACCCAAGTTTGATCCCCAGAGACTTACAACCACCCATAGCTCTAGTTCTCTCTTCTGGACCCTGGGTATTTGCACTCAGGTGTACAAACCCACACATGCATATATACAAGTAGATTTTTAAAAATAGTAGCAAATAAACCCGAGGCATTGGAAATAACCAGGTCTAAATCAACCCACCCCTGCCCTTCCACAAAAGAGCCTCAGGGAAGTAAAGAAACTTGTCAGCATCTCAGAGCACTACATAAAGCAAGGTCTTTAAACTCAACTACAGTGAGGGGAATGAGACAGGCTGCATAGGCATAGGGGGAAGGGCCAACGGTTTGTTGCTTAAAGAAAAATGAAACCACAGAGCTGTCTGATAGTGAAACACCGATCAGTGGCCAACATCGCTGACCAAAATGCTCACTGACTGTCCTTGGCTTCACTATAATGGCAGCTTGCCTCCCCTGGGCTTGCAAGATTGCCTTCCCCATTATTCATCTGATGCCATAACACATCTGGAAAACCCCATAAAGGGCAAAAAGAGGTGAACCCCATTCTGGGGAAATCCACACATAGAATCTCCCACCCCACTTGGAATTCATAAACAACCTCCCTTCCATTAAGTTTGCTCATAAAGGGGGCTATCCAAGATCCCAGTGACTCCAGTCCCTTGAGAAGCCCTCACTTCCTCAAGTGCTTAAGGGTTGTCTGTCTCCTGCCCATGCTTAAACTAAAGCCTGCACTGTCTTCGTAACAAGTCCAGGACTTTCCTTTACTTACTCAACTCCAACTCCACTTCAGACTGACTCATCCTAAAAATATTTTTTTCATCAGAAGGCTGTACCCAAGTAGCAGCCTGGGGAGAGCTTCCCCTACTGCTGGAGACAAAAGCACCCTTTACAGCATGCGTTCAGATAGTTTACATTCGATTCTTAAGCCCTATGGATGGAGCATTCTATTCAAGACATATAAGCAGCAAGAACTCAGTCTAATGACTTAGATCTGAATCCTCCAAGTTCCTTAATTCTTCAGTTCCCGGGTTGATTAGTCAACCCAGTATTCTGGAAATACTCATTCCAGTTGCCAGTATCCTTAGGGGCTTTGGCCTCTGATGAATGCAAGTTATTCTTTCTTAGCGCTGGTGTCTTTTGACCCCTGAAGGCCATCCATTCAGAAGACTCTCGTGGCACCATCCTTTTGATACTGTGATGTGTGCTGAGCCCCTGTGTTGGGCTTCGAAGGGCATTGCTGATCTTGATGCCCCTTTCCTCCCTCATTCCATATTTCTCCTGTTTCTTCTATTCCAAGTTCCCATTGGGTGGGTTCTGTCTGCAGCCACCTCCCCATCACCTGAACCTGAAGCAGAAACCAGTTCATCCATCCCCTGGTGGCAAATACTGGCTCCTCTCCAGATGTGGGAACTCAAGGGTGTGTGTGGGTGTGTTCATGTCTGCTGAGCCTGGACTCTAATAAGTGGGCAGTAATCAATAGAGCATGAAAGCAATTAAAATCAAGTAGTACGATGAGGACCAGTGCCCTCCTGGTGTTTGTGTGTGTGTGTGGGGGGGGGGGTTGATTAGGATCACAACACAGCATCAGCTCTCCAAGCCGAATCTGGAGAGAGAGGTGACCAACCACACTTCTTTCCAGATGCCCCCTTGTCCCCATACTTCTTGGGTATGCAGCTGAGGAAAAAGAGGGACCAGTGTGAGCACCGAGGCTTGCTTGGAGCACAGTCACTAGCTCATTACTCTGAGGTTCTTGCCAGACCTGAAGAGCAGGACACTTTAAGGCTGAAGACAAGTGACCCTTATGCCCTGGGCTCTCTGGCTCAGGATAGGACAAATTTAGATAAGTTGGCCAGGCCACCAGTATGGTGGCCCAAATATGCAGTGCCTCCACAGGCTTCCCTGTCTGAGTCCTTGGTCTCCAGCTGGTGGGGATGGTTGTGAAACTGTTAGAGGAGATGAAGGCTCATCAGTTTGTATCTGGAACTGTCAGCTCTTTCTCCCTCGAATTGCTGTTACTGGGATATTTTTATCACAGCAATAGGAAGTAACTAAGACTGGAGAATGGATCGGCTCTAACACCTTGGAATCTTAGATAAGACACGGTGACCTGTCAGGAGGCAGACTGTTAGAGCCATCAAAGCTCACCAATGGAGGGAACACATAGTTCAGGAAGGGCCCTCTCTAGTCCTTCCATGGTGACCTCTTATAGGTCTCTGGACTGGGCCTAAAGCTGTCCCCAGCACCTAACATGTGTGCCTGCCATGGCCTAAACAAAAAACTGACCTTGAATGTCTCTGAGAAGGGAGCAGACACCAAGCTCCACAAACCATAGCTGGCTTCACATAACTAATTCATAAGTTAGGTTCCCTGGTCCTTGTAAGTAAGGTCCCTTCCTGAGGTCTTGTTCAAGATGGATTCTATCACAAGAATGGCAAAGTGGAAGCCAGAAAAATCATTCCAAAGAGCCTAATCACACAGGCCAAGGAGACCTAGGAATGGGAATCTACAAAGAGGGGCAATACCACCAGGCATTGTGGAGCAGAGGTCACTAAATGTCTGAGCTGTGAACTTCAACCTTGTCCTGATGTTGTCTCCATGAGGCGGGACCTTTGAGAGGTCAAGAGAAGCCCAGACATCTCCAGAAAATTCTAAAAGGGAGTCACCATGTGTTTGTTAGTTTCATGTTCTTGACATGTGTTTCTAGACACAGATGTCTTCACACAGCCAGAGTAAGACAGTAGCATGTTGTGTTTAAGGCTGTCAAGGTCATCATGGTCCAGTTTCAGACCTATTGACTGCTGATCTGTGCATTCCTGGAATGGTGTCAGTGTGTCATTGTGGCCTTACACTTACAACATCATTGGCAAAGATGTCATGGCATTCATGTTCACTTATGAACATGAGCTGGGAGAAAGTGGCCCTCCAGTTACCCCCATCCTGTGACGTGCCTTAGTTCTGGAGGCAGTCACCGAATCAGTCTGGTAACAAATCAAAACATGGTCTTTGTTCCCCTGGGTGCCGGTACAAGTGAGGGCAGGTTGATCATGGTACCCAAACCTGTAACAACTCCATCCCAAGCCTAGATGAACCCTCATCCACTTGTGACAGAGTCCATCTTGGACCAGAGATGGTCAGTTCCACTGCTGGACCACAAGTCACTGAGCTGGGGCAGGAAGAACTGTGCAAACACTGATGATGCCCAGCCATCATGAAGCAATGTCATACTCGGCAAGAAATACAGCGGGGATACTGGGATCAGAGGTGAAACTGGATTGGAGTGGGAACAGCACAGAGGCAAACAGTTCCTTGCGAACCTTGTGAGATTGCTTGGCATGGTGTGCTGTCTGCTATCTCATCAGCAGGGTCAGTGCTGGGCTCTGATGGTCCAAGCCCTTCCTGCACCTTCTCTTCATCTTCCTCATGCATCTTGGGTTGACCAAGCTCTGATAGAAAACACCCAGCAAGGCTAGGTCTGCATAGGACACTGAGCTAGAAGAAGCCTTGGCATCTATAAGGCCACCGTGAAGCCCCTTGGTACCTGAATCTGCTATTTACTAGCTTTAGGACTGCAAATAAATGGCCCCTGTCATTTCTACAGTGTCAATCACAATGGCCTGAGATCCCTGCAAGAAACAAAGTGGATGTGCTCAATGGAGATGTAGACTATGGCTGATCAGTGTCACCTGCTGGCAGCACCAGATACTGCAGCTGACGTACAGCTCAGCCTGAGTTGTGGAGGAATAAATTTAAAACCACAGAGAAATAAACACCCAATAAAGAGGCAAAGATTGTATGGAGAGGCAGTGACCAGAGACCACCATGGTTTAGAAGTGTCCCAGGGTTCCAAGTTCTTACAAAAATAGGAAACTGTCTCTTAGTCTGGCCTCCTGCTGGCCAATTTCCACGGTTACACCTTAAAACACCCGTGTGTCTTATTGGCCTCTCTTTGCCTTGATTTTCAGTGCATTGTCTTGAGAGACTCCCCTATAGAAGACACCACAACCACGCCTCCTCGGGGCTGGCTACCGGTGTGCCCGACCACACCCACCAGGGTGACGTGAGGGAGGTTCAAGAGTGAGGGGCTCGCACATGGGAGCCCCTTATTTTTCCCTGCTTCATCGGCTTGCACTGCTTACTTCGCTTCCTGCCGGCTGGCTAGGTTGCTCTGTAAGTAAGGTTCTCCCTAATAAATATACCCTAATATCTCTACTGGCTCTATATCAGTATTCACCTTCTACTCCCCTGCCCCTGTCAGGACACATGGACAGTGCTGTAATAGGAAGGAATAGTT
Organism: Cricetulus griseus; assembly: GCF_003668045.3. Lineage (NCBI taxonomy): Eukaryota > Metazoa > Chordata > Mammalia > Rodentia > Cricetidae > Cricetulus > Cricetulus griseus. The sequence continues at coordinate 220,975,086 of NW_023276807.1, read as the reverse complement.
TCTGGCTTCAGGAATTTGCCTCAGTGGCTTACTGGGACATGCCTCTCTCCCTCAAAGCTAGGGTGTCACCCCTCCTCTGCCCAACTGCCATGATGAGTATTATTTACTCTCCACTATATGGTGGGACCTTACAATCTCAGTCCTTACTCTGAAGGTTTCTTTTGCATGCGTGTGGAGCCCAGAGGTCAACCACGGGTGTTGTTCCCCCAGTCCTTCTCTACCCATGTGTTTTGAGATGAGACCCGAGGCTCACCAATCAAGTGAGACTGGCTCACCAGCAAGCTCCAGGGCCCTCTTTCCTCCACCTTGACCACACTGAGGTTACAAGCATGTGCCATCATGCCTGACTTTACCAAACTCATGTTCTTGACAAGCACTTTACCAATTGACACATTGATTTCTTTGTTTCTTCCCCACACCAAATGAAGGCATGCAGCCAACAAGAAAATCAAGTATGAAAACAGGCCGGGTGACACAGATCACAAGGCGGCTTTATTGGATTAGTTGCGTGGGGGAAGTTCTTCCCAGAAGCAGCAAGTGCAGGCATTAGAGTGCAGAATCCAGAGGAAGGAGAGGCTGCTGGGGTCCCGGCCTACTCGCCTGGAGACATGCGGAGCTCTCTAGGGAGCTGAGGGGGGCCTTCACTCCAAGAGGCCCCCACATACAGGAAAGCAATGCTTCTGTCTCATTCCGCTCTGAAGAAAGGGAATGGAGAAGAGAATCAATATCCCCCCAAGAAACAGCCACCTACACCCACATTCTTACCACCAAGGAAAAGCATTTCCCAGAGCAAAGAAAGGAAAATTCCCAGGGTTTACGTAGCTTACAGAGATAGGCACTGTGCCCAGAATGCACACTCTGCTCCTCGTCTGGACTCCTGAGGCCTTTCCAGCCTCCCAGGGTCTGAAAGGCTTGTTTATCAGTCCCTTAGGGTCACAGAAAGGCTGCCTACTCACCGGCTTTTCTTGCGGTATTCCTGTAGCGCTTTTTCCGCCACTGTGTCCATAAATTTAGGGTTATCCTTGGAGACTTCTTCTGGTAACACCACTGTGATGGGGTCAGAGTCAAACAGCTTCACGACCACCTCAGTGACACGGGAGGGCTCTTCTGAGTTATTAGAGTGGGTTGTCACCTAGGCAGAAGAAGGCAAGCAAGACGTCTCTACACAATGTCTCGAGTATGCCCTTCTTTGCCAAAGGATATGGATCTTCTCTTTGCCCCCTCAACCAAAGACAGATATTCTGTTATCTGTCACTAGTCAAGATGTCTAGACAATTCAGAGCAAAAACATCCCAGTTTGAAAATGACCAGACATTCCAGAAACTTTATTCTCAAATGTTTTCTTGTTATCTTGTCTTATTTCCTTGTTTTTGCTTTGTTTGAGACAGAAGTCTCACTACATAGTCCAGCTGGTCTCAAGCACTTCACCCTTCTGCCTCAGTTTCTTCAGTGGTGGCTTACAGCATGCCTAGCCCCAATGTTTGCTTTGTTGTACAAATGCTAACCAGTCTGTGGTTGAAAGGGTTCAGGTGGTGGGGGTGGGGGGTGGTTCCTAGCACTAAAGGAAGCTGTTCTCACTAGCTGACAATGAACCGATTCATGTGCCACTTAACACAGCCCAGGGTAAGAAAGCAGCTTTGCAGCCAGGCTGATGAGTCAATGACCCAGGGAAGTTGTCCAAAGTTCCCCATTCTTAGTAAGCTGCAGAACTTTTCACTTTCTTTCTCTTGGAAATAGGACTTGGATATCTGACCTCAAAGGGTGAAGGCATTTCAATCCTAAAACAGGCAGAGTTTCCCTAGTCCCTGCCAGTGGAAATCACAGGTGCTCTTGTGTGGTACCTCTGTCCCATTTCACCTCTAAGAGAAACATTATCTCTAGACTACACATGGGTCTAGCCTGAGCACGTGACTGGAACACTACTCACTGTGGAGACGCGAAGGTAGTACTGGTCTTCGCCCTGTGTGAGGTTGGCCAGCTGGGACACCCAATTGAACTGTTCGTTCAGCTGCTCCAGCAGGGATGAGGTGTTGAGCATCTTGGTCTGGAGGGAATGGAGCAGCTCGTTGTACTGCTGGGTCAACCTCTCAGCCATCTGGAGGGAGTCATTCAGCTCCTGGCGCAGGTGAGCCTGCGCAGGGTTGTTGGCTGAACAGTCTGTCCAGAGGGGAAAGAAACAGAAGCAGGAAGGGAAAGTTAAAGGGTGAAGAAAATGTCCTTGGGAACCAGCTCCTGCTGCTAGCAACTGAAGCAGACAGAGCTACTGTTAAGTGGAGGTCCATAGACTAGTTCTTATGATTCCCATAAAACACTTCTCCCCAGTTGGGCATCAAGGCACTCACTGCTCCCTTCATGCTTTGGGAAACAATGGTGGCTGTGCTAAGCTGTGTTGGAGCAGCATAACTGAGTCCTCTCCAGGTGGTGGACATGACCAGTCTTGGTGACTTGACCCAGTACCACTGACCATGCTCCAGGGAGCATTGATGTCAACTGCTCCATGTTTTCAGAACTGGAGTTACTCTTGCTGCCTTAGTTCCTCCCAGGAGTCATCTCCAAGCAGGAGAAACCTACTATGCACTGGACACTCCACAGAGAAGAGGAGTATAATTTACTTAGCTGCACCTACTGTGTGCCAGGTACACATAAGGTGCTCCAGGTGTCCTTTTCTCTCAAAGTATGCTTGGCTTGACCTAAGCATCAAAACTCTCGTTTTATCAGTAATAAAAACAGGTTTCCAGAAGTAAGAAACTTGGCCAAATCTAGAGGAGTCAGAATTGAACCCACACCTTCAACTCCTCAACCTGAGCTCTTCCTCCTTTGAGACTATGGTTCTAGAGCACTCTTCAAGCTTATTTTTGAGCATATTTGTGAGACTTTGGGATTCTGATTCCCCAGAACCCAAGCTTTAGAAGAGCCAGTGAAATCTGTAGGTTACAAAAATGCATGTTTGTGGTCTGGGGGTCAATCCTTGCCTGCCCTTTTCCACCCACAGCTGGCCAGGAGGCTTCTGCAGAGAACAGGGCAATCACAATCTTCCCTTCTGGTCCTTGAGTATACTACAGATGTTGGGTTTCTAGGACCTCCATGCCATCAGAAAACCAGTTTCTCCTCCCCCTCCTTCATTTTAAAACATTCAGGAGTGGCTATATGAAAACAAAGCAAAACAAGAGAGAAGAGAGCCTTCTGGGTGCTATGTTCAGCTGCAATCATTCATACTAAAATAAGATAAAATGTTGTGTGGGACAGGAAACAGGATTAGAGACAGGAAGCCAGGTTGAGAAGAAATCTTCAAGGAATAATCTGAACATTCTTACTAGTAAATACCCCAAACAAGGGAAAGTCCTTGGGGGGGCCCGATGGTGCCAAATGGTGGTTCTCCACCTGGGACAATGCTATCCACCAGGGGACATTCTGGAAGTTCTTAAGATATTTCTGATTATCACAGTGGAGGGTGGGTTGTTCTTGCATCTGGCAAGTGGAAGCCAAAGGTGCTGTTAAATGCTCAGCATTGCAAATGTCTGCCCCACAGGGCTGAATCAAGATGTCCCAGGCTATAAGCCCCCTGGGAGAGCCTATTCATGTAATTGTAAGCACTGTAAATAAGATGATGAACATGGTGAGTGTTGATTGTGTGGTCCAGGATCACTAAGTCTGCTGTAAGAGATCCAGTCTATCTAAGCTTCCTTGTGGTCAGGATCTCTGTCATTCAACTATCCTGACAGTTTCCTGGGGAAAGCCTGCAGGTGTGGCAGTATATTTGTCTAAAATTTCACACCATAACCTTTGAAAACACTAATGTTTGATTGCATGGCCTCCTAACAATGCGGGAGTGAGGCTAGGAATATTTAACCAGACTCTGGAGGCCTGTCCTGGCCAACCGCAGGTATGTAGTAACAGCAAAGCCACAGGGTTGATAAGGAAGATCAACCCTTTGTGACCTGAGTACAGAGCGTTGCAAAGACAGGGAACCACTGTAAAAACTGGGCTCAGAGCAGGAGCATTTGATCGATAGCCAGACCTGATAAAACTTCAAGAGACAGTGTTGATTTTTGCTTGTTTTTTTTTTTTTTTTTTTTTTTTTGAGACAGAATCTCACTATGTAGCTAAGACTGGCCTTGAACTCCCCATCCTCCTACCTCAGCCTCCCAAGTGCTGGGATTATAGGGGAGTACCACCATACCCAGATTGCCAGAACTGATGAAGGAAAGTATTTCCTCTTCTGGGGGACTAATCCACCAAAAAGAACATGGCCAGATTTCAAGGACCACCATCACAAGGACATAGCTTGGGGTCCCCAGGGAGAAATCCAGAGTGCTATCCATTAACACAGCCTAAGTGAGATATCTCATGTCTCCTAATCTTAGGTAAAGTCAGCTAGACATTCTTCAAGATGGAAAGAGCTGTACCCAGCTCACAAGATCATTCTGAAGGGTGAACAAACATCTGTGAAGTGTTTACAACAGTGCCTGGCACGTGGTGAATGCTCATTAAACAAAATGCCTGTCCTCTAAGAAGAGAGAGAGAGAGAGAGAGACAGAGAGAGAGAGAGAGAGACAGAGAGAGACAGAGAGAGAGAGAGAGAAACCCTGACTCAGAAGACCAAAAAAAAAAAAAAAAAAGAGCAAGGCCTACTATACTTGGCACTGCAGACAAAGTAACCAGGGGAACGAGCTGTGGATTGCTGGTGGTTGTAGTCATATTCTATGATGACACCCACCATGAACTGTGGGTTTACCATGGGCCACCAAGGTGGAATGTGCTTCAGATACACCTCATCTGTGTTAGAACAATCTGCATCTGAACTTGACTCTAAGTACAATGGTTGTGGCTCACTGGTGAAACACTTGCCCAGCAGGGTTGAGGCACTGTGTTCTACTGTAGCTCCCAAATAATGAACCTAACTCTAGACATGAGGACAGTAGACTGTGCATCAAGGTGAGGACCCTCTCAGGGACCACAGCTCACAGACAGAGAGCTAGTCTCTGCAGGATAGCAGTGCCAGTGAGTCCCTGGTGACCCAAAGTCAGATGACCACAGTACCAGATTGTAGAATGGTCATCCACTCACCCACAGACAAGATCTCCTGGCATTTCTCACACTGGCCCTTCATCTTCAGGCACCCTGTGGAGTTGTGGCGGATCTCCTTGCACACTGCACGGTCATCTTCACCTTCTGGACACATATGATGGGAGAAAGAGGCAGATTGAGGCACACAGCACTTTGGAAGGGAGCCCACCTGACACTCCTCCACACCTCTGCTCAGCCCTGTGGTCAGGGAAAGATGCCGGTGATTGTTTCCCTGTGGCTCCCAGAGAATATCTCCAAGTCTCTTCAGCAGGTACAGCCTACGCTCCCACTGTCTCTATCTGAGGAGCTCTCTCCTGCCACATTCCCCCAGTTGTGTGCCTTCTGGCATCACAGCACACTCTCTGTTCGCTGATCTCCTTGGCTGGTGGTACTCCCTAACTGGCCATCGAGCCCCATGGTACACACCACACCATGTAGAACATAGTATTAGGACACAAATATCTGAAGGAGAATATTGCTCCTCAGACACTGGCTTCCTCTGTCCATGTTACATTTCATCCCTTCAGACATTGCACACTAAGGTCCAGGCCACGAATCTTCTTTAAGGGCGATAAAGGCTGTAATACAGTTCATGCCTGGAAGGACAGGCTTCCAAAGCACACCCTCAAGAGTCTCTAAGAAAGAAGTTGTGATCCTGTGGGAGGCACAGGCCAAGTCACACCCTTAGTTGGCTACAAAGAACAAAAGAACACAGGCTCCAATCTCTCTCTGTCTCTCTCTCTGTCTCTCTCTCTGTCTCTCTCTCTGTCTCTCTGTCTCTCTCTCTCTCTCTCTCTCTCTCTCATTAGGATTTCTCTCTCTAGATAGGATTTCTCTGTGTAACCATTGTGGCTGTCCTGGAACTCGATTTGTAGACCAGGCTGGCCTTGAACTCACAGAGATCCACCTACCTCTGTCTCCTGAGTGTTGGAATTAAAGGTGTGCATCACTGAAGCCTGGTCAGACTCCAATCTCTACAGTGCTAAATTGAACTAGACCCCACTTTGTCATCTGCATTCCTTTACCCCCTCTCCTAGTTCCTTTACCCTATAAATGGAGAAAATACCAGCCTATAGGGCTGCTAGGAACATGAAAACAGCACACACCAAGCCCTGCAAGAGCTTTAACATCTGGGAGATAAGAAAGCAAGTATTTTCTGACCTCTTAAACCCTTGTCCGGGAACTGGAAGGCTGGTCTGTGGAACTGGACATCCATGGCCTGTTGTGCCTGGTGTATCATTTCTAAGAATGGCTGGAACATGTCGTGGAAGCTCGGGGGCCCATAGTGGGAGAGAGGGATGAGGCTACGGACCAAGCGGGACTTGGGATATAAGAAATGAGGCCTCCTGTGTGGAAAGCCGAAGGGTGAGAAGTAGTGGGTGTCCTGGGGCTCATGGGTGAAGAACCGGTCCTGGAAAAGCATGTCCATGATTCCAGATGCCCGGGTAAAGCTGTCCTGCATGGCATCTAGGACTTGGCTCTGCTGTCGGTCACTCTCCATCAGGGAGTCAATGCGGTCACCATTCATCCAGAAGTAGAAGGGTGAACTCTGGTTCAGAAACTCCTCCAGCTGGGACCCAGAGAAGCACAGTAAGGAGATGTTGACTCCAGCCTCATCCTCCTCTGATCACATAGCAGGTGACCCAAGTCCCCACTGTTCTCCTAGGTACCCTGTCGGCTAGTACCACTCCATCTACCTCTCATCGTGAGACCAGAGACTCACAATTCTCATCACTTCAAGAGAGTCCCCTGGCATCTTTGACCGTAGAGGACAGCCACTCCCACTTAGGTGGTCAGCCTTCAGGAAACAGTGACTCGTACTGAGTTCCAGCCTTGTGAAGCTCACAGGCAGAGATAGAATCAATGCTAATATACTAAATATTCTTAATTCCCTCTCCCTAGACGAGCACAGGATTCTGCCATACTATGAGGCCATTTTACCCAGCTAGTTAAAGGTCTTCTAAGAGATGGTACCTGGCAAGCACACCTTTGATGGTTGTTTACGTCTGCACTCAATGTCAGATATCACCAATTAACCCTGACACTAGAAAGGCAAGTCGTCAAGCCATGCTAGTCAACTGTATCCAGCATATGGAACGAGGCCTATTTCATGGATTCTCCACATTCCCCATCCAGAGCCCAGGCCATGTACATGTCTCCTTCTCACCTGGCGGCCAACCAGACCAGAGCCGCTTCTGCAGACACGTGCATAGAACTTCATGCAGGTCTGCTTCAGGCAGGGCTTGCACTCTTCCCAGAGGGCCATCATGGTCTCATTGCACACTTCCGGGAATGCCTTCAACTTCATTTCAGTATCCCTGGTGTCATCTAGAGCATCCTTCAGGAAGATAACAAGGCCAGGTGAGCCACACAGAGACCTGGCAGGCCTCCCTGGTCTATGGACAACGTGCTACTGCTGCCTTCATTTTTGCTCTAGCCCTGAAGCCCTCATCTTTGCTCTAGCCCACATGTCTTGCTGTCCCTGCTGGGCTCTCAGCAGCCTCTTACCTTTCAAGTACCAGCTGCTTCCTAAGCTTTCCCTGACCTCTCTGACTCGCTGCTCTGACAGTCTCTTCCTCAGGCTCCACCTCTCCCTTACACCTCACTTCCTCTTCTCATCTCCCCAAAGACCCAGTGTCACCTTTCTGTTGTAACTGTGGCCCCTGACATGCAAATCAAAGCTATGAAAACAGAAGTCACATCAACCATCAAGCTCATTACCATGCCCCTGGCCCATCATTGGCTCTAGGGATTGCCAAAATAAAAATTTTAGAACCAGTTCTGATGGGGAATGTACTTCTTTGTATGTTTATCTTATTGATTATTGAATAAAATACTGTTTGGCCAATGAAACAGCAAGTTAGGCAGGACTAGGAGTCAACGAGGATTCTGGGAAAAGTAGTAGAGAAGTGGTGATCCAGGCCGGAAGTGACATAGCAAGGAGACTCATATTTAGCAAGGAGAAACAGGAAGTATCCCCTTTCCCCTTCTCCTCCAGCGGCAGGATGTGAGCCACCGGCAAGAGAGGGCACCAGCGAAAGGCATCCGATAAGACAAGTCTTATACAATATATAGATTTATGATAATTAGGACTGAGCTAGCAGATGAGAATCCTAGTCATTGGCCAAGCAGCATTTGAACCTAATACAAGTTTCTGTGTATTCATTTGGGCCCTAACTTGGGCGGGCAGCTGGCGTAAAGCTCACACATGGCGGTGGAGCTCTGCGGCTTTTGGCGGGAAGATTTATCCTAACACAGTTCCTAAAGAGATATTATTTTACAGCAGATGTGTACATCTATATATCCATGTAGAAAATAAATGTGTATGAATGATGGATACATGTATAAATTCCACGGTGTGTGTGTGTGTGTGTGTGTGTGTGTGTGTGTGTGTGTGTGTGTGTGTGTGTGCACCTGAACCAACCAAGATGCTCAAATGTAGAAGGCAAGTTAAACAAATGGTAACACAGAAGCCCCAATTATCAGTGGTCTTACCTACTCACAGTCTACAGCATTCTAAAATTAGTATCATGGACCGTGAAGAATTAAGATATTTTACGAGTGAAATACATCTGCATAACTTCATCTAAAAGATTATAATTGTTCTATGTTGTTGTTGTTCATCTTTCTTCCTGTAATCTATAAATTAAGCATTGTCATAAACAGGCACACAAACACATATCCAGAGGGCCTGGTACAGCTTCAGGCTTCTACTAAGGGTCTTAAACCTGCCCCCTTGTGGCTAAGTGAGGATAGATAGATGTCCAGGATAGATTACAAGGATTTTACATTAATTTTAAATACAAAAGGAAAGAGTAGAGCAGAGTGACCAAATGCTGCCATGATCCACCCCCCATCCGAGTCCCACACAATGCCCTATCCTCAACAAGGATTAGAAACATCTATTGAAATGAATCTGGGCTTCAGGCCCTGGGCTGGGCTTGCAAGAAAACCAGTCCAAGACCTCAGCCCCGAGGCTTTCACAAGCAAATGTGCTTTCCCTCTTTCCTGGGTCTAGCCCAGCTGCAGCAAAGCCCTGCAAGGACTACGCTAGGACACCATGGCAACCCCACAAGACATCTGTCCACCACATCGCCTTCCTCCCCTCCAGCAGGGAGGGCCAGGGCCCAGTCAAGTCTTGGCCCTACCTCCTTCTTCTTCTTGGCTTCCTCTAAACTGTTGAGCAGTGACTTGCGCTCCTCATTGGTTTTTTCTATGAGGGTCTTTATCTGTTTCACTCCCTGGACGGCATTTTGAATTTCCTTATTAATGTACCTACTCCCTTGAGTGGACATTTCTGTGAAAGAAAGGAAGGTAGAAAGAGTTGAGAGGAAGAAATGGCTGGAGAAATAGCCTGGGACTATGAGAAAACCCTGCTCTGGTGGGGGTTGTCAGGGCTGTCAAATTGAGACACAATTACCACCACCCCAAGCCCAAGCCAGTGGCAGCTGCTATGGTCTCTGTCCTGCCTCTATGTCTTATCACAGGGCTCATGGTAGATGCCACCCCACAGCTCAGAAACAAACCACAGGAGTAGTACAGAGAAGGGCAGCCGTACTGTGTCTGGCCTCTACCACACCACCCTGGGGAGCTGACGGCCACAGAGGATATTTCAAGGACAGGAGAAAAAAAGTGATAGTTAACCTTTTAAGTATCAAAATACAATAAAAGTCTGTTGTTTGGGATGTAGATTTCTCTGGAGTTCAGTTTAAGCCAGCCTTTGCACTTCTTTGTTCCGATGCACAGTGCCAGGTGACGGGGACAGGGAGACGAATGAAATGGCACAGGACACCATGGAGACAGGAAGATAAATGAAGAGCTGCATTCACCATGGAGACTGTAACCAAGGCGCAGCACCAGGTGACGGAGGCAATGACACATGTCACAGCAGCACCACTTACTGGGTACTTATCCTGCGTCAAGCGCCATTTCCCACACCTCAAATGTGTTCTATCTACATCTCTTGAGGCCATTGTCAAACACATCCAATGGGAAGGGGAAGTGGGGGTGGGGACTATTGAGACAAGGGCATGAAGTTTCAATTACACAGCATGAGTAAGTCCAGAGTTCAATGGTCCAAGTGGTGCCCGTGGTTAATAATATTGTGTTCTACCCTTTGTCGTGTGCTAAGAGAATATATTTTAAGTGTCTGAACCACAATAATAAGGTGAGGTGATGGACAGCTAATAGCTTGATAATGGCAATCATTTTGCCATGCACATCCATATTAGAGCATCAGGTTGTATTGTGTAATACATTGTTTTTATGTGTAAATCATATCTCAGTAAAGCTGGAGTTTAGGAGCAGAGTGATGAGATCAAGAACAATGGTTCTCAACCTTGGGTCGAGACTCCTATGTGGGTAGGGGCAGGGGGTCGAATGACCATTTCACAGGGGTCACATATCGGATACAACTGTATATCAGATATTTACATTACGACTCATAACAGAAAAATTACAGTTATGAAGCAGCAGTCAAAATAATTTCGTGGTTGGGAGTCACCAAAACATGAGGAACTGTATTAAAGTGTTGCAGCATTAGGAGGGTTGAGATCCACTGAATTAGAGAGTATAGGGCAGAGTAACATCCAGGCCTGATCCAAATATCTGGGTTTTCTAAGTGAAAAGCCCACAGAACTGGTCAGCAAATGAGCAAGAGGTTGGGAGGGAAGGAAGGAGGAAAGGCAGGTTTTGGGGACAGCCTTGAAAGATAGGGAGGAGGGGGTGGAAGATGAAGAGGAGGGGTGAAAGATAGGGAGGAGGGGGTGGGAGATGAGGAGGAGGGGACAGAAGATAGGGAGGAGGGGGTAGAAGATGGAGAGGAGGAGTTGGAAAATGGGGAGGAGGGGGTGATCTCAGATGATTACTCATGTTGAATTATACTATTCTTGCCCGGAGAAGGACACTGGTGGGACCAGGTTTCCAGGGAGATAAGTTTGGGGACACACGGGTGAGAACTCTGAATGTCAAGGGGAGACTGACAAAGTTTCAAATGGTCCAGGCACAGCTTTGAGAGAAAAGTAAGATAGCCAGGTGAGGGGACCAGGAAGGAATGAAAGAGTGGCTTGGGACATAGGGGTCAATGTCTACATTGAAGGGACCTGACTACACCAAAGCAGGAGCTTAGAGATCAGAGAGAATGGAACAGGGGGACAGGGACAGACCCAGGGTGCTGTATCAAAACAGCCCACAGCACTTGGGGACTGAGCTTAGAGAGCTGACCCTGCCCCAGGCCCCACCACCTCCACTGGAGTCTACTTAGCCTACTTGCCCTTGAGCTCATTGTCGGAGACCTCCTGCTCTCCCAGGACCATGCCATTGTCCCAGGTCAGCAGCAGCCCCACGCACAACAGGAGAATCTTCATGGCGCGGCCTCCTCTGGGTCAGGAGTCCTAGGTCTGTTTGGAAAGAACAGGAGAACACCATGGTAACAGCTAGGCAGCTTACAGGTTTCCTGCAGCCTGCCACAGCTCCCTGAGAAAAGGAGGTGGAGTGTGATTAGAACCTGTGACCCTCATCTGTCCCCTCAGCTGGCATTACTGTGATTAAAAAAAACAAAACAAAACAAAAAACAAAAAAACCTGCGATCCCCTTCAATGTGACTGTACCCTCACTCATCCCAGCCCCTTCAGAGCCCCTAGGGCTATCTAAACGTGCTTTTCAGGAGTCAGAGATAGCATTCACGGCCTTCAGTCAGCACAGCAAATTCAATCCATATGACTGTCTGGATGGGGCATGTTCCAGGCTGAAGATGGATTCTAGTGTGTAGGATGGGGGTAAAGAAGCAATATGAGGAGGGAAGGGCTATTTAGAAAGCAGAGCCAGGGAAGACAAAGCGGGGATTATCAATGGCCCCCATGAAAGCCCCTTCTGGAGGACAGGCCCATTGGCTCCAGCAAATCCCTTTCACATGCCTGTTCCCTCTAAGCCTGAACCAGCATGCTCTGCCAAGGTGCCCCTGCCACAACTGGGCTGGCTTCCCTGAGCCAGGGGACACAGGCTGAAGCCCCAGTATTACACAATGGATCCTTTCCCAGAAGCTGGATTGGTTGCATAAACATACATACACACACGCACGCTCGCGCGCGCACACACACACACACACACACACACACACACACACACACACACACACACACCTTGTATCTCTAACCCTGCCCCAAAAGGCTTATCTGGCTGAGCTCACCAACTTCCCATAGCCACAGGAACAGAGAAGAGGGAGTGGTCTTTCTTCCTGAAATGGCTCATTTTAAAACATGCTCTCAACTGGACAGGCCCATGGGCACACTGGGTAGATCATTAATAAAGAAGGCCTCCACCAAGGCATAATTGTGGACACAGGCAGAGGAGCTAAATAAGAGGAGAGACGGGCATTTTCCCAGTGGTGGGTGGGCGGCCGAACCAGCCTGGTTTCAGCTCCACTATGAAGGTCCTGATCTCACAGGCCTCCCAGACACTCACTGAGGCCTGAAATGCCTCAGGCAGGGACAGGCCCTTTGCCACATCAGAAGTGAAGCCACACAGATACCTGTAGGTGGGAGAAACCTCAAGTGTGATTTGGAAACTCCATTCAGCAAATGGGTTCTGAACAGAGGATAGTATTGTTCCCGGAATCAGGTCAGGGTAGCCAAGGAAGACCATGGACTGGGAGGTGAGGTAGTTATCAAGATGAGCCCTTGTGGACCTGGGACCTACCAAAGGAGATCTGGGGCCTGGAGAACCACCAAGCTCCCAGCTAAGAAAGGAAGAGTCACTCTTCCACCCAATGTCTCACTTCTACCAGAGTGCCAAAGCCTAGGGACCAGTGAGGTACCAAGACACACCATAAGCCAGGGACCACCCCAGGAAAAGAGCCAGACCTTCCAAAACCTCATTTTAATATTCTTTCCTTGACATCAAAAGTCTTAAATCTCTCTATCTTGCTTCCTTTATCCACAAACTGGACCTGATACAGACCTCGGAGAAGCTGTCAATGGCTCCTCGACTCTAAATCTAAGGACGCTCCCTGAGGTTGTGTGGTGGCAATACTGGCTGTAGGGCAGAATCTGCTTGCCTCTCAGGCTTCCAGGTGCTGCGTGCTGTTGGTCCAAGGACAATGCCGCACAGCCCAGCGCCCTCCCTCTACACTGACTCACTTCCTCTCATCATTTGGAGGCTGGCCTGCTGCCTGCCTGCCTGCCAACTGCCCCAAGAGGATGACCCCACCAGGGCCAAGGGCCGCCTTATCTAGTAGGACAACACCGCCTCTTTCCGTGTGGCCCGTTTCCTCCATTTCTTTCAACGCATTTGTATAAACCATCCCTTCATAGGTCCTGTTTTCCAATGTCCTTTGAAGTCACACATTTGTGGCTGTCTAGTATTCCATTGACTAACGTTTGCAGTTTATTTTATTATTCTCACAAGGTCGGGCAACTAAATTTACTCTCATGAGCTTCCTGTTACAGAACCTGCATAGATGCTTGGATTTCTAACTTTTTCCTTTAAAACCACCACCGGCAGCAGCAGTTTTTAAAATTGGGTCCAGAAATTCTGGAAAGCCAGCGGCCTTCAGTTCTCATTCGTGTAACGCTGGAGGCTGAACCTCTCTCTAATCCCCTCCAGGCCTCAGATTACCATCTATAAAACGATCCGTTGGGATCAGAAGCCTCCGGCCTGATGAAGCATTTCTCTGAAGGACTGAATTAATTCAGCCCTGTGGTAAGCAGCATTGGATAGCGGCAGAGTGTCCTTAAACACGCATCTTATTTATCATGTGCTGTCCCGGGAGCTGGAAGGGAGGTGCAAACACGGTGACTCATGCATGCAAGACATCAGCCGCCACCAAGATCCGCACCTGCTCGCAGCGCGTAGCCATTCGCGCCCCTGTGCCTCCCGAAACACAACGCAGACTTCAATCCTCAGTTTCCCCATTTTTGCAAAAGGAAGATCTTTGTATGCGGCCTATTGAACAGCCTTGAAATTGTGACCCGGGCTAATGAACACCGGGACTCCTGAGTCTGAGCCAGCGCACAGCCCCGGTGCAATTCTACCCGAGACTCGGCTGCCTGGTGATGGGATTCTGGCCTCCTCCCACTTGCCCACGGCTGCGCCATCTCTCCACCTAGCTGCTTCCCCTATCCTCCCATCCCTCCCGGTGTCGCTTCTGCACTGGGGTAGAAAAGGTGCGGATGTCTCACCGGTCTGCAGCGTCGCTCCAGTACGCTCCTCCTGGTGCTGAGCACCAGGGAAGAGCCCTATTTATAGTGCTCGGCTCAAGTACACCCCCTTCGGGGCTGGCTGCAAACCTGCATGACTCATGCCCAGAGAATGCCGGGGAATGCACCAGGAGCTTTCGAGAAGCCTGGCAGTGGGGGGTGGGAGGTGCAGCACTCGGCGGGGAGCACCGGGGGGCGCATGGGCATCACAAATAACCCTGCCGGTGCCAGAGGGGCCATAGATGGCTGCTCTCTTCCCTGCGTGCTACCGAAGGTCTCACAGCCAGGCCCTACCTAACAGAAGAGCCTTAGGGGTAGAGGGCTACACACACTACTCTGGCCCAATCCCAGCCCAAAACAGGCTCAGGATTCCACCACCCGACGCCCACCCTACTGAACAGCCATCTTCACATTAACCCATTAACCTCTCTCCCTTTCTTTTCTCCCATTTAAATGGGAGAGTATCCCTAACACTGAAGATGGCACAGGCATTATGACAAGGAAGATCACGCACTTGGGAGTACTTGGCTCCCTAAATGCCGCCTTAGGCAGCTGGTCCCTTGGCAGACAGATGGAGAAAACAGAAACGGCTTAAAAATGAACAAATCCTACCCCAGGGACCCAGAAGGTCTCTCCTGTCTCTGGGATCCATAGAACTTAAACATTGTTTCCACGCCTGTGGGACCCTGTCAAGTAGGGTGGGCTTTACTGGCCCTGGACCTAGGAACCTCACTCCTATTTTCAAGCACACTATCTCACTTTGTTCAGTGGTAGAGCCACCGGTGAGGTGCCATGTTTCTGTAAATAACTTTCCTCTCCATGCTCCTGTATGCAACTCTAATGAAACTCATGAGAGAGAGAAGAGATTATGGGATGGGGGAGAGGACAAGAAAAAGAAAATGAGGAGGGGTGAATAAGATCAAAATGCATTATATACATGTATGGAAATGTCATTATTAAACTCATTATTATATATAATTACATATATAAATACATGTGTTATGTATACATTATTATGGAATATATATGAATACATATACTCATTAAAAAATTAAAGCAAAACCACTTTGTCTCAGGCTTGTCATTCACACTGGTTTCTAAACAAGGAGCCTTTTGTGGAAGTTCTCCTCTGGACTCTGCAGATTAAGTAGCTAGGTCTGCGTCCAGAGGGGCTGAGAAGTTGCACAGCTGTTTTCTGCTGAGAGCAGCAACATCTGTTACAGGGATCCCTGGAAAGGAGGAACAGTCTAGAAGCCTCCACCACGTTGCTGCTTCTTGGAAGAGAAGCCAAGTTTCCCACTCAGGACCCTGGGACATTTGTGTGTCAAGAGACAGGGCAAGAGCCTGGCATTCCTCTCAAGCAAGTGAGGACCAGCGCAGGTAAGGCAGTTTGGTTGGAAGGCCTGGAAAACCCTGTAAAAGAGAAAGGGCTTGAAGGAGAGACATGTGGTCAGGGCCTGTGTGTCCCTTTCATGTCTATAAAAGAACAGCCAGGAAGATAGATTTCCATTTGCTCAAGGCCAGAGGCTATGGTGATCTGGACCTCTCCCAAAAAGCAGCCTACAGAAGTGTGTAGGCTTGGGCAGAAGTGAGGGCTAGGGCTGGTTATAGTCCCACTTGTGCCTGGAGGCACCCAGTGCCTTTGGAAGAAGCACATTGCCCTCGGGCTTTAGTTTCTTCTGTCTGGGAAGGGTGAATCTGAAATGTGTCCCCTCTAAGGCTTCCTTTAACCTAACCTGATTCAATGCCAAGTTTGAGAAGATAACTAACCAAAGAACAGAGTCAACAGAAACTTGGGGGAATTTTCCACCTCCAGAAACTTCTCTTTGTTTTCCTTAAAAAGGAAAAAAAAAAAAAAAAGAATTATCAGTAACAGCTACATTTTCTGTGGGCACTGGTGTCCTTGTACCTTTTTTGTTCTGCAGCTCCCTCCCTGTTGGATGAAGCAGGCACAGACTACAATAGCTATGCCTGTAAGAACTGTTCTTTGGAGGTCGGGCAGGAGATCTGCCTTTGTCAGCTGAGTAGGGGATCCAGGGAGAGAATGATAAGGATTTCCTGGCCGTGATTACTAGTGGCCACTTTTCTCCAGTTCCCAAGTACACATGATTTGGAAAGTCAACTTTGAGAAAACTGGCACAGACCTTGAATGCACCACTTGATTTGTGTGTGCCTCTGTGTGTTTATGGATGTACTCAGGTGTGCAGATGCATATGTGTGCATATATGAGACCACGGGACAACCTTAGGTGTCCTTTCTCAGGTGCTGTCCATTTGTGCTTTAGACACGATCTCTCACCGGCATGAAACTCATCAGGCAGGCTAATGAGTCATAGGATCCTCCTGCCTCTACCTCCCCAACTCTGAGGTTATGAGTATGGGCCACTTTTTACACAGGCATCAGCAGTCTAACTCAGATCCGCATGCTTGCATTTTATGAACTACTTCATCTTCTTAGCCCTGGATTTTCAGTATTCTAGGAAAATTGCAGAAGACAACGGGTTTGACCCTCACACAAGATCCTCTTCCTGCTCAGCATCCCTGCCAGGTGCTTCCCCAATTCTACTTGGATGCCTCCAGCCTGAGAACTGGCTACCTCCCTTGCCAGCAATTAGTGCTTTAGGGAAGCCATTGATACTTAGGGCATCTTGCCTGAAGCCCCCTTGGCTCCTTAAAGGCTGGCCCTAAGCTCAACTCTGTCCTCAGAACCACACAAAGAAATCGGACTTCTGTCTCCCAAAGGTTATCTGATGGTTGAAAGCAACTCAGTCTGCTTCCCTCAGAGGCCTGGAGCTGGAAACTCCATGCTTGTCATCCTTTGCAGACTCTCCCAGGCTTTGACCTTCTGACTTTGCCACACTTGAAACCCCAAAACCCAGCTCTGAGCCTGGCAGTGCCAGGAGTGACAGGACCAGGCAGAGCAGAATAGGGCCATCCACTTCCTGATTCTAAACACTCCTCATTAGCCTTGAGCTAGATGCTGAGTCACAGGGCTGATTCACAGAGTTCAGCTGCTTGTCGGCTGGGATTGCTGTTTCCCACTGTTCTCCCATCTTGGACTTGTACAACCCTGAATGAAGGGTTTAGCTTGTGTCTTTTCTCTGTGGTTGGGGGAAAGAGTGCTGGAGTAAGTAAAGAACTTTGTGGTGATCTCCTTTTCTCTTTAAGCTTTGCTCAGCATCTCTGACTGCCCAAATGTCTCTGCATCTGATTTTTTACTTGGTGCCCTTCCTATACACCCGTTAGCCAGCTCAGTGAACTCAGCATGCAACCAGGCAACTTCAGTTACCAACAAAACAAACTAGAAATGAACGTGAGTAGAGTCCCTATGACCCACACTATGACCTCTTTAGAGCCAGGTGGTGGTAGCACATGCCTTTAATCCCAGCACTAGGGAGGCAGAGGCAGGCAGATCTCTGTGAGTTCAAAGGCAGCCTGTTCTGTTCCAGGACAGACTCCAAAGAGAAAACTTGTCTTGAAAAAAAAAAAAATTACTCTCTTTAGGCAGTAATTGTTTAAGTATTTTAGGGTACATTAAGTCAGTCACAGGCCCATAATGACATCATGGGTAATAAAACCATAAATAACTTAATCTGCCAAGGGTTGATGAAGAAGAATGTTTAGCATCTTTTCTGAGCATCACTGAAGTACAGAAACACTTCACCAGTTAGTCCTTCTTCTCTTCCCATTTGGGATTGCCCAGGAGAGAGAGCTGTGGCTAGTCAATCATGAATTGCTTATCATGCACTTGAGCTAGATAAATATTCTTTAAACCAACTTTACCATTCCTCATGCTGTGGACAGGCTACAGGTCTGTATTTCACTTCAAAATTTCTCAATCCCAGCCTTGAAAAAAAATTGACCCACAGAAGAGCTGCCTCGAATCAAGACTTCTTTTTCTACAATCACCTAGGCCCCAATTATTACTTTAGATCTGTGCTTTCCTATGGAACCAGTCAATGGCTAACCAATGGAACTACTAGGTAGCCCTAAACATTACCAACGAGGACTAGGAACATAGTTCAGTTGGTAGAAGTCTTGCCTAGCATGCATGAGCATCTGGGCACAACTCCCAGAAACATACTCCAGTTGTGGCGGCACTCGCCTGTGATCCCAGCACTCCAGAGGTGAAGGCAAGAGGATCAGGATTTCAAGATCACCTTCAGCTGTTCAACAAGTTCGAGACCAACCTGAAATGTATAAGATCATGTCTAAAAAGAAAATAATTAAATTACATTAAAATTACCAATAGCTGAATTCTCCCCGTCAGCATTTTTGATTGAATTCATCTGAGACATCATCTGAATACATATATAATATATACATAATATATTTTATATTAATACATATACAATTTTATATTAGTACACATCAATACATATATCATATATGGATGGATCCAAGTAAAAGTAGCCACAGTTTAGAAACACAGTTTTCAAATTGTTGGCTTACACTTTTGCTGCGTTTGACCTTCTCTATGTCATAGTGTGTGGGGTTAGTCCTTCTGCAGAAAGCATGGAGGAAGAGGACTCAGAGGATCCCTAGCAGGTATCTGTTCACTCTGGCTGTAGCCTGGGCAGTTTCTTCTATACAGCTGCCTCCTACGTCTTATTTCTAAAACAATATGTGATAAAGTGTCCTTTCTTCCATAAGCCAACTGGTCAAATTGTATCTGACCTTACTTATGTTTTATTCATACAGGCTGCCAAATACCTAACTCTTCATCCCTACCTCAAACATGCTCCATTTTGCCTTTATGTGTGGGTTTAGACTAAACACAGGATACCTGGTTGGGTGGCCAGCTGGGACAGTAGCAAACACTTTCTATTTGTGATTTTGATGGCCTGTCTCTGCTCATTTTTGTACAATATACAAAGTGCACAATCCTGTGCCTCACACTGATGTAAACTGAGGTGTGGGGCAAGTTGGAGGACACAGGACAGAGACACTGCTGGCTCAAACATTTAAAGGAAAAGATGAAAACACAGTAACCAGTCTCCCTTTCTTTATCTGTCTAATTGTCAGCTTCCCTTGGAACTTCATGCTTCTAAAGTACTTGGTGTTTATTTATATGCACACATTTACATGTAATGTGTGTGTTTACAAACAAATATATAAGCAAAACATTGCTGTCTTTTTTCTCTTCTTTTAAAAAAGTAGTATTAAAGACCTTGGATAGATGGCTCAGCAGTTAACAGCAAGCACTTGCTGCTCTTTCAGAGGACCTAAATTCAGCTTCCAGCACTCACATGGTGGCTCACAATAGCCTCTAACTCCAGTTCCAGGGGATCTGACTCCCTCTTCTGGCCTTCTCAGGTACTGCACATATGTAGTGTATATACATACATTGTTTTAAAAAACAATATTAAATCATATGCAACTTGCATATGATTTTCCACCTAATGAACTATCATAGACATCACTCTGAGTCAATGCATAGGAAGACCTAACCCATATTTCTGGGCAGCTTCACAGCATCCCATAGTAAAAGTAAATATGTTTTGTTCAATCATTCTCTCAATCCACCTTCCCTGTCTAAGCAGCGTCATAAATCATGACTTTCCACATGTCTCTGGATTTATTGATGCCCTTATCGCTCCCAACAAGGTTAAGGTACTGACAGATAAAGCAGACAGCTCCTTCTTTTTTTTTTTAAAACTCTATGTATGAAGTATGTGCACATGTTCACGTATATGTGTATGGGCTGTTATGTGTGTTCCATGGCACATGTGTGGAGGTCAGAGAACAACCTGTTTGAGTCAGGATCTCTTGTTCCCTCCCATCTCTGTGTAGGAGCTCTGAGATCTCAGATGGCCATGAATATGTCCTGATGTGGTTCCTCGCATTTAAACTCTGGTCCTTACGTTGGACAGCAAGCACTTTGCCACTGGAGAGGGTTTGTTCTTAAGGCTCAGATACATTGTCTATTGACTGTCCCCCAAGGGTTTCTGTGACTTTAGCTTCTCTAAGAATGCCCCTTCCCATGTGAGCACCGTGATAGACGTTGTCCTTTGGATGTGCCAGTTTGGTGAATTGAAAACTAGTATCTTCCACCAAGAGTAGTGATGCCTGCCAGTATCATGAGTTTGAGGGAGGCCAGCCTGGACTACATAGCCAGTTCAGATCAGTCTGGGCTTTTTAATGAGACCCTCCCTCAGGAAAAAAGAAAGAGAGAGATACAGAGACAGTGACAGGGAGTCAGACAGAGACAGAGAGGCAGGCTTTATCTGTCATAGTCTCTGGGTATATTTACTGATTTCAACTCTATGTTTTGAAGTAAAATTACCTTTTCTGGTCTTGGCTATCCATATTGTGTGCTTATTTTAACAAGTTATTTGTTGTCGAGGACTATAGAAAAGTTCTATTATGGAATGTCTTAAGGTCCAGTCTCCGGCTTCAGTAAACAGGAGCACCTGAAAGCTCCGGCCCACTATTGTATTGCTAATGCCAGCAGGTCTACTATTGTTTACCATGGCCTCTGGGTAGAACGCCTCCTAGTTTGCATCTCTATGGGCCTAAGCATCTGAATAGACCTCTGCACCTGGGCAGAGGTGCCAGGAGTGTAAGTAACATGTAAGGATGGAGAGTTACCAGCCATCTAGCAGAGAGGAGTCAACAAAAAGACAGAAATGGCCTCCTCATAGCCATAGAAGCATGGTTAAGAAACAGCCAAGAAGATGCTAAATAAACAAGAGACTCTAGTTTTACAGCATGGAACTGAGCGCTCTTTAAAGATGACAAGATGTCTGGGTTGCTAGGAGTCTCCAAGCCCACACTACCCCACTCAGGCCAAACCTCATGGCTGTCGTGGCTTGGAGCCGAGACCTGCCCGGCCCGGCTATGACAATTTGTGTTTATCAATCAATTATAAGAGTTTTTAAGTAAACTAAGAAAAACAAGGACAGTAATCCTTTGTGTGTCCCAGGTTCCCTTTCTTTTACATTTTTTTAAATTTTTATTTGTGTGTCTGTATGTATTTGTGTGTGTGTCATATACCCATGAAGATGGAAGAGAGTGTCAGGTGCCCTGGAGCTGGAATTCTAGGTGGTTTGTGAGCTGCTTGGCATGAGTTCTGGGATCCAAACTTGAATCCTCTGGCAGAACAGCAAGTACTCTTAACCCCAGACCCTATCTCCAGCCCCCTTTCTAAGAAGCTGTTACCTTTGATTGTGGGGCCTTTCCAAAATTTTTATGCAAGTAAAATTTGTTCATTTTTTTCTTTAGTCTTTGGATCTCCTGTCTTTTTTTGAGAATTTCTTTCTTTAGCTCAAAGATAGACCACTATCCTCCTCATTTTAATTTAGCTTCTATTGTGCTATTTTTATATATGTATTTCTAACCATAAGGAAATGCATGTATGTGACTCTGTGTATATGAGTGTTTGGGGGGGTGGATAAAGTAGTGGTCTAGCTTCATTTTATTCTAGACTAGTACCCTAATATATAACATTATCATCAGAGAAATTGTGTTTGTCACTTTTCCATTTGCTATGGTAAAATACTTAAAAGCAACTTAAGGGAGAAAGGGTTTGTTTTGGCTCACCATTTGAGGGTATAGTCTGTATGGCTGGGAAGTCATAGCAACAGGAACTTAGAGCAAGTGATCACGTTGCATCCACAATCATGAAGCAGAGAGCTGTAACCATAAGTCTTAACTCCAAGCCGCCCGAGTCCTGCTGCCACGTGGGCACTCCCTGCCAGGTAGCCCAACTTCCACCCGCTACCATGTTAAGATCCCAAGTAACACACAGAGACTTATATTAGGTACAAATGCTGCTTGGCCAATGACTAGGATTTCTCATCTGCTAGCTCAGACTTAATTATCATAAATCTATATATTTTATAAGACTTATCAGATACCAGTGACAAGTGTCCTATCTTCCTGGGCTCACATGGCGACTCTGCGCTTTCTCCTACCTTTCCCAGAATCCCCCTTGACTCCTAGTCCCACCTATCTTGTTTCCTATTGGCCAGCAGTACTTTATTTATCAACCAATAAGATAATCATATACACAGAAGGACCTCCCCCACCATCTCCTCTTTTCTGTCTAAATAAAAAAGAAGGGTAACTTATCTTTTATAACTGAAGAAAACTATAACCATAAGTATCTCTCTTCAAAGACCACAGAAGGATAATATATAAACTCTAGAACTGACAGAGACATCTGGCAGCCTGGACAGTCACCCAAAGTTCCTCTGTAATGTTGGGGCATCCATCTTCATCCCATAGGCCACAGTGTGTCTGGCAGACTTCTCCATTTCAACAGGAACCCTTCAGTACTGTCTTGTTTTGTAAGTTTAGCAGTCACTTTCTTGTGGGTCCTACATGTCCAGTTTATTCAGCAACAAACAGTCCTGGCAAGAGCAGTTTCTTGCCCAAATGGTTAATCTTGCCATGTTGAAAGCAAACTCCATAACGAGCTTTTTCGATGCCCATCCTCCTTTTTGACGTAATTGGTGTGCCAGGAGCAGTTGTGTCTCACTGTCAAGAAAAACCCTAAACCATTTAAATGCCATGTATTCTATAGGTCTTTGAAAGATTTGAAGAATATCTATCCATCTCAAATACATCTCTGTATATCTAGAAAACTTAATTAACCTACTTATAATTTTTTACTATTATAGGTGACTATATAATTTTTATTTAATTATGCATATCACAAAATTGACCTTAAACTTGTATCAATAAATGAAAATCCATACCAATGTAAAGTATTTATCTCCATATCCTATTCCCTTTTTTTTCTCTAAAAGGAGATTGACTGTGATCATTACCATTTATAACCAACCCCATTTAAATGAAAACAAACATTTATAAACAATATTTGGGAATTTGGGCATCTTTCATTCTAAACTGCTTCCTGCTGGTTGGGGGCGATGTCATGGGGATCCTGAGAAAACCCAGAAATTCTGGCTGTAGTGGTCTATGCATCATCTCAGCTGTTTTGGATGTAGGATCAGTTGGGCCATTGCTTCAGGGGGTTCTTGCTTTTAAACACAGTGTAAACCTTTACAGGTTTTTCTTCATCTGAATCTGTCTTTATTGTAAATCTTTACCTTTTTCTGGCCATGCAGTCTTTTAACTGTTAAACAACACCACCAAAATTAAAGCTGTGGCTTTCTTAGCCACTGATTTCCAAGATGGTGGAGGTACGTTTACCATCAGCTCTGAGAGCTGTGCAGTCCCTGCCATTGCCAGCTGCGTGGGGCACGAACCCATGACTCTGAGATTAAGAGTCTCATGCTCTACCAACTGAGCCCTACAGTTTTTTCCTCTTAGGCTGAGTCAGGAAATCTCTCTTAAAGGAATAGAATCTCTGCTTGTCTCTAGCAAAACGGAGACCACCCGAGAAAATGCTGCTAACAAAAAGACCTGCTTGTCTCTGTTCTTTTGCTACTAAAATCCCTTTTTAAGATTTTGTGAAGTTTACATGGAAGTTCGTAACACTACCGACAACTGCCTGGGTTCTGCCGCCACTTGACTAGTCGAGGGAAGGCGACTCGCTGAGCCTGGCAGCTGGTGGCAGCAGGTTGCCCTCTTCCTTGGGGTGTGGGGTGATCCCATTCACTGACTCCATCAGAGAGCTATGAAGGCCAGTGATCAGCCCACTTTCTTCTTTTTATATAGTTCAGGATCCAGCCTAGGGAATGATGTCACCTGCAGTGGGCAGGTCTTCCTACTTCAATTGACCTAATTAAGAAAACTCCCTGCAAACGTACCCAGATACCTGTCTCTCAAGTAAGTCTAGATTTTATCATGTTGACAACTGGGAAGAACCATCACACTACCCTGTCCATGCCAAGTTAATTTGTCATTTCTATGAATGTGAAGTTTCTCAAACAAACTTAGATCTCTATCAAACTTTCTAGTCTGTTCATCTGATTGGTTTCTTTATGAGTATGCAAAACATTGTTTTAATTACATAGTTTTTCCTTTAAATTTTTTCAATTCTTTTATTAAAAATGATTTACTTATTTTTATTTTATAAGTATTAGTGTTATGCCTTCTTGTTTGTGTGAGGGTGTTGAATTCCCTGGAGTTGGAGTTACAGACAACTGTGAGCCACCATGTGGGTGCTGGGAATTGAACTCTGGTCCTCTGGAAGAGTACCCAATGCTCCCAACCACTGAGCCATCTCTCCAGCCCCCCCTTTTTTTTCAGTTCTTGCATTGTGAAATCATTTGTATGAATTTAAAAATGATTTTTTTCTGAGTTAAACAGAGATACTATAATTGCATTCAATTTATACATCATTTTGGAAATATTCAAATTTTTATATTCTTTTTTCCTGTTTAGGTGAGGAATATGTCTGCAAGAAACTTAAAGTATTTTTGTCATTATTTACTTTTAATTAACAGAGAGACTAGTGAGCATTATGACATTTTTATACTCTTAGGCCTTTATCTAGCATATCCATGATGTGAATCTTATATACCAGTTAGCATACACACAGCACAATCAGGTATCTTGAGAGAAACTGACAACCCTTACTTAACTTTAAACACTATTTTTAACAATTGTTCCATTTTATTGTAGTTATTATTAGTCTTTACTATATCTAACTCACCAGTTAAATGTTACTATAGGTCTAAGTATAGGAACAAACAGTGTATCTGTGGTTTGTGCTGTGTCTATGGCTTCAGGTTTCTACTGAGGGCCTGGGGACCTATTCCCTAGGCATAAAAGGGGGGTTAGCTAAATGTGTGTCCTATTAGTTTTGATTCTCTGTAGAGCTCTGAGTAGCATCCACTGATAGTGTTCATTGCCCAAGGATGAAGAGGCTGTGTGTGCAGAAAGACTGTTCTGTGTGGTAATCAGGAGGAGGGGGGAGACTTCTGAGCATTAAAGCTTCTGTGCCATGTAGCAGGAAAAGTGGAGATGCTGCCAGAGGCCTCATCCCTTGGGAGATGGGAGGTAGGAGGTGTGCAAGAAAGCAGCCGGGACTGGGAGGTTATGAACCAGAGGCGAAGGAGGAGGAGTGAAGCTTGCAGGAAGAGAAAGGACTTTTGCTTCAAGTAAAAGAGAACTGGTGTCATGGAACTCTCTGGAAGACTTAAAAGCAACACTTCTCAGGAACACTGGGCTCCTCATCTTCATAAATCCCTGGTACATCAACTGTCAGTGGGCAAATCTCCCCCTGGTAAGGACCTTTGCCTTTAGCCATTTCCTTTGACTTTCAACATAGGTATGGCTTGTGTGTGTGCAGCCATCCACAGCTGCCCCAATGGAGGTGAAAATGGTACCAAACAGTCTCCCCACCCCTCTCTAACTACCACAACCCAGGCCTCTGCTCTGACCTTCAAGCTCTCACCCTCTCCCAAAGGCCTTGTAGCCTCATTCTTCAGTGAGAGGTGTTCCAGTCGACCCCGGCCCATCTCTATGGTCATGGGTAGAAATTACCTGGACTTACAGATGAAAGTGGTCACCCAAAGGCTGGTGTAGACTCTGTTAGACCCCCATGTGCCCCCCTTTTTGCTTTGTGGCAAGACTCTGCTTTTGCTCACTCTAAACAGCACAGATCTTTAACTCCTGCTGTGTACTACCCTAACCCCTCCTCAGTCCATAAAGCTGAGTTCTTCTCCCCAGAGTCCCTTTGGGCCTCAGAATACCTTCTGCATCCTCATGGCTGACCCCTGTCCTTCGGGGCTCACTCATGGTCCATCTGCAACCAGAATCGTCAGTTTTCAGGATTCATAACTGATGTTCCTGCATGGTCAGAATAATGGCCAGGATGCAAACAAATATCCTCAAACCCAGAAAGGCCCTAGAAGTGGCACCTTACTCCTTCACACAAGGGTGAGGCCCTTCCCCTGATAGCTACAGAAAAACACGGATGAAATGAAGGTCTCCTTTGTAAACTCATTCTGTCCACAAATATCTAAGCACTTTTCTCAGTACTTTAACAAGTAGTGAATTTAACCTGCCCAAGTTCAAATCCCACCATTATCACTGACCAGCAAGCTAAATATATGGCTAAGCCTTTTCATGCACAGTTGTCTGAATAACAGAGACAATGGTGGTGTTTATTTCACAGGACACCGGACAGTGTGTGATGGTTAATTTTGACAACTTGACAGGACCCAGAATCATCCAAAAAACAAAGATCCGTGAGGGATGTTTAACTGCAGTGAGAAGAGCCACCCCAAATGTAGGTGGCACCATCCCAGGGCCTGGGATCCTAGATGGAATAAAAAGGGAAGAAAGTCTGGCAGTGGTGGTACACACCTTTAATCCCAGCGCCCAGGAGGCTGACTGAGGCAGATCTGGGTGAGTTCGAGGCCAGCTTGATCTACATAGCCAGTTCCAGGACAGCCAGGACTATACAGAGTAAACCACTCAGAGGAAAAAAAAAAAAAAAAAAAAAAAAAAAAAAAAAAAAAAAAAAAAAAAAAAAAAAAAACCAACTGAATAAATAGGGAAGAAAAGAGAAGGTGAGCTAAGCATCCACTTCTCTCTGCTCATTGACTATACACAATGTAATCAGATGCCCCACCTTCCTGTGACCACAGCTAGAGAGGCCATCACACTTTCCCTTCTGTGGTAGACTGTGTGCTCAACTCAGGAGCCCAGATAATTTTTTTCTTTTTTTTTTGTCACTGTTTCATCATAGCAACAAGGAAAGTAACTAAGGCAGAGGTCAAACAAGTTATTGAACAGGTGGCTACTGAGATGAAGTTTCTTTTGATGGATATGACTATCTGCTGGGCACCTCCAAAGAAATGCCCTGATGTAGGCTGTGATTCTCAGAAACCCAGACTCCTGTGGCAGACTTAGTGCCCTGGCGTCCCTCCTTCCAGGTAGTGTGAATTTCTGCTGGTATAGTGAGGGGACACCTTTTGCCAACTGTAGACTTCCCAAGGCAAGGCCAAGTAGAGTGCAGGTGACTGAGCTTTGCCCTCTCTAGTCTGCTGGGTGAGTAGCAGTGTCTCTCTTTACCCAGGCCCTCGGTGCTTCATTCCAGCCTTAAATGAGGAAGACATGCAGGGGCAAGAGTGGACAGCAGGGCTGTAGCAATCAGAATGTTACAGGATGTGAGCCTCAAGGCAATAGGACACATGTTAGAAATAGAAATAGAGTGAAAGAAAGAAAGAAAGAAAGAAAGAAAAAAAGAAAGAAAGAAAGAAAAGAAAGAAACCCTCCCTCTACCCCAACAATGATAATGGACTAGTAAGTCCATTTGGGAAATGCCCCAAAAGTGCTGGGCCAGGAGGTCATTTATGTAACACCATGTCTCCCAAATCGGTCAGAGATTTGCGGTGGGGGTGGGGGGAGGCGTGTCCAGCTCTCCTCCACCAATCAGCTTTCTTTATATGTTAATCTCAATGTTGCCATCTCCAATCTCCACTCTTTAACCACAAGAAGAGGCCAGGCTAGGTCGTCCTCACTCTGGAGTCCCTGCTCTTTGCTCTCATTCTGCCACATCTCTGTGCTGTTGCTTAATTGCTGGCTTTCCATTCCTTACTGACAGGTGATGTGTTCCCCACCTTCCCCCAGAACTTAGGGCAGGATCTGGAAGTTGATAGGTGACTGGTAAATGCATGGTTAACATATGTTCATTTAATGCTAAATGACACACAGACTCTTTATGACAAGAGTCAACTCGGTGTCTGAAATAGCTTTCCCTCTAGTGTCCTTTACATCAATGACCCTGCCACATGTAGCAAGATTTGGGACTGTTCAGGGTCTAGTTCTCCCATGCAGACCAGAAGTTCAACATTACTGAGCTTGACAGTGGCAGCGAGCTATGACAACGAAGAGGTAACAGCTACAGTTGGCCAGGACTGAGGGGGCTACCTGGAAGTGGAGGCTTGCTGTGCAGGGGGTGTGGATGTGGAGAGCACAGACCGGTGCAAAACCAACAGTTGGCAGAGGGCTGGTCCCCCAAAATTCTTGCTCCTCCAAGATGGGCTAGGGAACTATGCAGTTCTGAAATCCAGGGTCCCGGTACGGTCCACGCCCATCACAACGGTAACTGTGCTATGGCCCTGGGTGGCGAACCCTCCCTCGCACCCATCGCCGTGCACCAGGGGCACAAAGGGCCCCGGCCGCGGCAGTTTTGAAAATATCAAGGAAGTTGATCTGGGCTGGGGCCCAAGCGGTGACGACGAGTGAGGGCGGGAGGAGGAGGGAGGGATGCGCGCAAGGCCAGGACGGCGGGGCGCGGGGCAGCACAGCTCGCCCGGCTCCGGCGGGCAGCGCAGCGGCCCCAGCCTGCGACCCCCGGGATCCTCCTCCGGCCACGCCGCCTGTGAAGCTACACAGCTCCGCATGTATCCCCACGCGAGCCCCAGTCCCGCGGGCCGCGCCTAGGGGCGCCGGTAGTTGCTTGGGGAGGACCCCGGCTTCCTGCTCCATCCAAGGCTACTCGAGCACCACCGGGCCCTGCAGAGGCCCGCGCAGAAGGGACCATGAAAGGTAAGCAGAGGCCCTGGGAGCACAGAGATCACCCTTTCCTTCCCACCATACACGGGCCAGGGGCACCCTGGAGCCTGGAGCAGGAGGGCTGAGAGTCCCCAATGCTGGGGAAGGTATTCCAGGTCGGGGATCCCCTGATTTTCTTTTTACTATCCCTGAGTAGGTAGTGGGGCGGGGAGGTGGGGGTGGGGGTGGGGTAGGGACAGAACTGGATGGGACAGGACAGAAAGAGTCCTAAGTCCTGGAAAGGGAAGAGACTGAGGATGAACCATCATCACACATGGTCCTTGCAGTGCCGGCCTCACCGCCATTGCTTACCCCTCAAAACAAGTTTAAAGTCCAGAGACGATTCTGATCCCAGTTCCCAGGGACCACAGAAAGATGTTTGGTGTAGATCACAGCTGGGGCTCCTTCAGGCCCCACCCAGGCTTATGCTGCTCTCTTCCACCAACTTTGACCCCCTCCCCTCAAGACAATCATGCCCGTCAGAGTCCCAACTGAGTCCTGCCCTTCCTGACATCTGAACCCTGTCTGACCTTCCCTGACCTCTGGCCTGGGGACCAGACAGAGTTGAAATAGAAAAAGGAACCCTTCTTGACTCCAAGCTGCTGCTCCTGGGTCCTGGAGAGTTCCCTTCCCGGCCAGGGGAGAAGCAGGCTTTGGAGGAGTCATGAGGTTTGGGGTACTCTTTCTGGTACCTGTTGGTAACCTTCCTCCAGCAGCCCAGGGGATGCTTGCGTTCCGACAGTGAGAACTTCACCGCTTTCCCCTTCCTAAGAGGACTTTGGGATGGTATCCTGGGCTCCAATCCTACACTCTCAGGTGTTTCTGAGAAGGTGCCAGGAGGTCAGGCCCCATCTGTCAAGCCTGCTTCAGTAGGAGCAGCTATGGTTTGTCTCTTTGGTATTCAAGGGTTGGGCATTCAAGTGAAGAAGGGGCTTCACAGACAACTCTCTGACTCAGTTCAAGCCCTGCGTTGTGAACCGGAGGAAATGGAAGCCCAGAAAGTAGAATGGACTCTGAATGTGACACCTGTTCAGCACCCCCATGGGACCCACACTAAGTTTAAAGGGTCACCGGTGGTATCGTGAAATTCATAATGTTTTTAACAGGGGTTCTCCCCTTCCCCCTCTCATTGCATTGAGCACCAGGAATTTCATAGCTAATACTATGGAAAAAGCAGCCTACAACTCATTGCTAGCCAAAGGGTCTAGAGCCCAGGACTCTGACCTGCAGTCCAGAAAAGGCCTGTTCCTTTCTGCTTCCTTCCCTCAGGCCTCTGGCACCTTCTGACAAAGCTTTTTGATGGCTTCACAGGGTCTTAGACTGACCTGGGTGAGCCACGCAGTTATAACCATGCCTGGGAAGAGACGCTGGCAGATGAAGAAGAGCCTTGCCCCCGGGCCCCTGCTCCTAGCTGCTGCATCTCTGGAGCTCTCTCCAGAGATGTGGTCCTGGGCAGGCCATTTTCTAAAACTTCTGAGGACACATCTCACGATAGTCTACAGGACCCTCCGGCAAGTCCTGGACCTTGCCAATGGTGCTAGGATGCTAAGATTCTCAGAGTACTTTTGACCCCATCCCCATCTCCACCCCTCCCCCCATAGACAAAATATAAAAAGGCAAAGATAGAGCTCAAAACCTGTGCTGGGGACACAAGAGCAAGCGTGAATGAATGTTTCTTAGGAAGTCCCCAGGAAGGAACAGAGGCAACTGCGAATCCTGCCTGCTCACTCCTGCTCCAATTCTGGTGTGTCACCAGGTTCCAGGATAACTCTCCTCAACAAGCTTCAGGGTAGCCCTTTAGAAACCTTCAGTGATTTATTCTGGCACCCCAGGGCCTTAAAGGGTACTGAGCTGCCAGGAGAGAAAATGATTGACTCCCAGCATGCCTCACCCAGCAGCCAGAAAGAGCCATCACCTCTACCTGTGATGGAAACTGCAGGCAGGGTAAATGGAAACAACAAATAGTTGGCCTTTGGGATCTTCAGAGTGAAGGTTTTTTTTTTTTTTTTTTTTCCTCACTGGAGTAAAAAAAGCATGGTGCCCTTCAGAGCAGGGGAGGGAGGGAGGGAGACTTCCCAAACAGGCCCTTCCCCAAGGGAGGGTGACTTTTCTGGCTCCTCAAGGCCCCACCAATCTTCCAATTACATCTGCTGGCAAAGGACCATTATGTCCCCTGCTCAAAGCAAACAGTGATGAGATATTTTGTGGAGGGAGGCAGCATTGGTGCGGACAGCATTTAAACCAGAAAACAGGCCCGTTAGAGCACCCCAATGTCGGGGGTGGGAGGGGGGCCTGATCTGGCAGCCCATGTTTCTGCTGATCATGGATGGGGGAGGGGGCTTCTGTCTGACAGTGGCTGGCCAGGCCTCCCAGGTAGTCATGTCTTTTTATCTAAGCTGGCACCTGGCCTCTCTCACACACAAGCCTAGGAGCAAACAGCTGCTCTTGGTGACAAGCCCACCTCAGAGTTTCCCACTGACTTGTGAGCCATTAACAGACACCTGTGACAGGGGATTGACCAAAAGCCCTCCCAGAGTCTCCCAGAAGTAGCCTGGTTGGCTGTAAAGACAGAAGCTCAAACTTCAAAGATGCCCAACGTGCAGCTCAGATGTGGTTGTCCAGTCTTAGTTCATCACTTCTGTCTCTGGGTTCCTTTCTCCTGAGTATTCCTTGAGGCCCAGGAGCTCTGGGCCCCAGTAACACTTGGTGAACGGAAGTGATATGGTGGAGGGTGGTGGGAATCATGGGTTTGGTGTGTCTCTGTCCCTGAGAGATATGTGGCTCAGCCCAGAAAGGAGACTAGGGTCAAAAACAAGGAGCTAATGGCACAAAGGTGAAAAGAGACACCAACTGATCCAGAAGCCCCAGAGGTCACAGGAATTTGGATGCTAGAGGTCAGCTCCAAACCATCAAAAAATTCTCACTAGAAGGTTGTTACCCTGCTACCCATCTGGGATAACTTTAAAACCAGAAGACTCATATCCTCAGAGCTAATTTGTGAGAGAAGAAAAAGCATGCTGCTTTGTAACAGGCGCTGGTAGACAGCTTGGCAGTTTCCATGGATGCACAGCTGGTCTGGGTGTTAGAATTGGCATCTGGGGTGGTGTGATGGACTCTGAACTCTTGCTTATACTCCACCTGTATTCAATTATGCTCTCTCTCTCTCTCTCTCTCTCTCTCTCTCTCTCTCTCTCTCTCTCTTTCTCTCGTGTGTGTTGTGTATTGTGTGTTGTGTGCTGCAGTCAGCCCAGTCTTGCACAGCCTAGCTTTATAAACACTGCACGCCATAGGCCCCAGTCCCCTCATCAAGTAGGCTGGATGATGCTACAGAGAGGTGTCAGAATATGGGGTTTCATGAGCATTCTGTCTGCCCATTCTCTGGCTCTCAAGGGAGCTCACAATACTTGTTTATTGTATAATGTGTTAATCCTAAACACACACTGGGCTGAGTTCTTTTAAATTGAGGTTCACACCATGCTATCCTCAGAATGGAGCCCAGGAAGTTGATAAGATACATACTTCTATTTAGTGAACATGTATTGACCAGATGTTAGATGCCAGGGTTCTTGTAGTCTTGGGACTACGGTCCAAGAAGATACAAAGAAGAGCTTAGATACTGACCTTTCTCTCAAGGAGCTTTCCTTTTGCTACGACATGAGGTTTGTACCCCATAATTGTGAAAGAGGCTGGAAGCAGTCAGGGTTACAAACGAGGCGTCAAGGAGGGAGTGCATGCTGGTACTGACTCTTCTGGCTGTTTTTTTGTTTGTGTTTGTTTTATGTTCCATGGCCGTGGATGTGAACTCCTGGGGTCTCATTGGGCACTTTCCCAACTGGACCTAGAATGATTGTCCCATTTATAGTTCCCCAAGGTCCTGGCCTGTGTTTCCAGTAATGTCAACATCTCTTTTGGAGACTGCAGACCTTTCTTCACTCCCATCTGAACCCAATGGCATAGCTGCTTATTCTGGGATGTCACCCTCCCCCTTCCAGAGAGCAAATATATGTGGGAGACCTACTTCGGGGATGAGGCACGGCAGCTGAAAGGGAGGCAGCTTCACTAACTCTGTGGCAGACCCCAGGCATGCACATCCAGGGACAGCAATGGATAATCAGGGCAGGTGGTTAAGAAAAACAAAGGGGGTGACTTGAACAATGGACTCCCCCAAGCTATCTGATCCAAGTTGCCCTACCCTTGACTCATAACTAAAGCACTTTCTTCATTTGCTTACTCTTTGGGACTCCTTCTGAGTCCACTGTATCTCCTATTGTCCTCAGAGAACCTGAAGGGCTTGTCAGAAAAAGGCACATTTGACGCCTCTCACCAGGCTCATTCATTACTTTATCCCTCTTTTAACTTTATCCTGTGTTGGAAAACCCCTACTTTTAGAGGGTGAGAAGAAGAAAGCAAGCTCACAGTGGTTTAGGACACAGGCAAAGAACTAGCAAAGTGGGGGTGGGTGATCAGGGGCAGGGAGAACTAGCGGGCTGGTGGGGTTGGCAGCGTGTGCTATGGTATGGGCTCCATCACTCACAGGCAGAAGTCAGAGGACAACCTCTGGGAGCTAGTTCTCTCTTTCCATCATGTGGGTTCCAAAGATTGTACTCAGGTTATCAGGTGTGGCAGCAAGTACCTTTACCCACTGAGCCGCCTCACCAGCCCATGTGTGTAGTTTTTTAAATTAACAAAAGGTAATGGGGAAGGTAGAACTTGTGCTTCATATATGCAAAGCTCAGGGTTCAATCTCTAGCACTAAAATATTTTAAAAGATGTTTTTAAAAAGATGCATGTATTTTCCCCAGGTAGTAAACTTAAATCTACATTTTTATGGGACATCTTTGTAACGTTCCATAGTATAATTCTATGATTGTTTAGTCAACCTTTCATTCACAGGCATTGAGGCCATCCACATCTCCACTCAGGTTTATTGTAGCATGCAGCGGTCGACTCTATAGGTACTTTGCTGGCTGCATTGTTATCCTCTTAGTATAAAGTTCCTAGAAGGGACACTGAATCAGAAGAGAATACTCATTTGCATATGATTAACCGAACACTGATCTGTTCAGTAAATACACGTGGAGTCCCTTCCACACCTGTTCACCTGTGCTTGAATGAGATGCAGATGTCTTGAAGGAGCCAGTGAAAGATAAAGGGCTTGGAACTCAGTGTTGTCAGACTTCTCAGAACTTCTGCTACCTGGGGTGGAGAAGTCTTCCACAGTGCAGAGAAAACAGGCTGAGCACCGACAGCCTGCCGAGGAGAGAGCTACCGACTTTCTGACCCTGCAAAAAGCTATTGGTGGGGCTCAGGATGTGTTGTGGGTAGGTGGAGAGCAGGTGGACAGGCTTAGTGTTGTAGAAACAGGGAAGGCATGGGAGCAGGGTGCAAAGAGAGAAGCTGGAGCCCATTCCTGCAGGAGGATTGACCGTGGTGCTCCAGGGAGCAAAGCTGAGCTGCAGCCCTGGTAGAGCTTGAGACCAAGGAGCTTCAACCTCAGGGTTGCTCTGTTCACAGTCATGGGGATGAAGGAATAATTCATCCCAGCCCTGGTATTATCCAGGACAGCATTCTCCCACATGGGGCACCTCTGAATCCTCATTCCACAGGATCAATCAATGAATGTTTTTCCAGATTGACAGGAAGTTCTGAGGTCAAGGCAGTCTGAAGAACACAGAATTAAACATGCATTTAAATGTCCTTCTTTTTCCCTCAAGACTTTTTGAAATATTTGCTAAGAGCTTTTTTTTTTTTCCCCCACAAAGGATGTTTTGGAACCATGCTCTGTGGACACACTTTGTAAAAAGGATTTCTTGGAAGTTAGAAATTGGTCCTGAGGGTGATGGGGGTTGGGATGTGGTAATGGATGACAGCTGGGATTAGGTTCGGGACAGGAAAATAAGACTACCCAAAGTGGCTGCTACCCTTACTCTACATAGGAGTATGCCTCATGCTACTCCCCTCTTTGCTGAATTCCTGGTACAGGGAGGGTTCCATCACTGTCTTACAGAAGAGGAGGCTCTGAGAAGGGTGTCATGGGAAAGGCAGCAGCAGGGAACTTGAGAAGTGAGAGATGGTGGCATTTCTCAGAGCAGGTAGGCAACAAGAATCAAGCAGACTGCCAGCTCCCATCTCTCCCATCCCACCAAATTCTTGGGGCTCTGGGGAGTGGGGGAGGGGCTGTTTCTACTTAAGATTCTAGTGTGGGTGTGACAGGGACCAATGCTGCCTGGGCCGAAAAGTCCTAGTTCTCTTCTCAAATAGATGCCATGTCACCCATTGAAGAACTGCTTAGAAGTGGGGTAGACACAGGGGGTTATCAGAGGGTTAGAGTTGGCTTAGGCAGGTCCTGGTTAAGATTACGACGAAAACCGGGTGACCCAAAATGCCAACAGTGGGTCAGTCACAAGGGAGAGGAGAGGGAGTATATTGCTTAGAAAAAGGCAGGGTTAGGATAAATCAAGAATGAACTCACAGTTTCTGTAGTCACCAAGAACACAGCAAGAGATCACAGAGGGAAGGTCCAGAAGGAAGTGACAGGGATAGAAGGGACATAGTATGAGGGTGGATACTAAAAAAGAAGTGAAGAAACTACAGGGGCAGGAGGCTGTAGCTGCTAAGGCTAGCGGGCTGAGCTGAGCATGCAGATCTGAAGGTGAGGAGGAGGCCTGGCTCCCTGGGAGCTCAGGGGGACAGAGGATTCCCACCAGGCTTCAGAAGAACCCACAAAACCATGGAAGGGGGTATAGCAGGCAGTTTCTGATGAAAACAACCCTGGGACCCTAATTATAGCATTCCCCAACCTTAAACTATAGCTGTCCTGAAACTTTAAATATAGCATTGGCTCCTGAGAAGGCTTCCCACATCTTTATTTTTCCTGTCCCAATTGGCTGTTTGGAAAACCCACTCTGAACTCGGCTGAAGATAATCATTAAAATATGTCCCTTGGAGTGCCCAAAGACCTTCTATTCAGTTCCTCGAATCTCCCCCTTCTGCCTTGCGTGGAAGTGTTTGGGCCCAGAAAAGGAAACAGAAAATGGGATGAATCAATCACACATTTCTTGGCCAACCAGAAGAAGCTGGTGTTAGGGACGGTGGTTGAACTAGCAGATGGTTAGCACTAGCGCATCCAAGCTGTTTTCTACCAACAGAGGGGAAAAGTTGAACCAGGTTTGACCCCCAAAAAGTCAGCAGCTACTGCAACCAGGTGCCAAGACATGCCCATATCAATCCAATGTTCTACCTGGCTCTTGCAAGCAAAAGCTTAAAAACAAGGAATCCTTCCTCTCTGGCCTTCCTTCTGGCATTAAGTTGGAGATTATGCCCCCAGGTACCAGCGGAACAGAAGCATGCTTTCAAACCTGCAGTGTTTGCTGTTACCTTATGAAGCTGGTTTGCAATGCTGGCCTTTAAAGTATGTTTGATGTTTTCCCGTTTTTTTTTTTTTTTTTTTTCAAACACATTGCCTACAATGTGGGCTACATGAAGAGTAGCACTGGCTGTGTCTTCTCTAGGTAAAAACACTCTGCCATTGTCACAGCTCAGAACCCTTGAGGCCTCAGGACAAGGGAGACAGTGACTGGTTCCCAGAGCCTTAGATATTTGTCCCTTCGAGATCCCCAGAGCACCATGCTGTTCTAGGTGTCCCTCAGAGGAGCTTCACGAAAGTATTTAGGTCTAGACATGCCTCGTCCTCGCCCAAGTCCATCCTGTTCCTGGTGCTGAAAGCTGCATGAGGGAAAACAGAAAGCAGGCATGTGTCTGTGAGGAGGCTACTCCTTCCTAGAAGCTAAGCCTGCTCCGGACATCTCCATTCTATCAGAACAAGGCTTTCCTTGCTGCTCCAGACACCCAGCAACCCTTGCATTTTGCAGAGAGGTCACTGAACTTTGGGTAAATCTAAAGTCCTAAATGTTATATATGTTCATGTCCCCACCCCTCCCTGCCACTCCTCACCCAAACAGGAATCCTTCTAGTTCTAGGAAAAGAATGTCTTATCCTGTCTCTGGCTAGCTCTGTAGAAGGGAGAGAAGCCCCACCTACACACTGCTGCCTCCCTCAGCCCCCACCTCCCCACCTTCCACTTCCTGGCAGTTCAAGCCTGAACACCATCACCACACCACACCCCCACACCCCGCCCCAGTGATTACTTTGACTCTGCTGTATTAAGCTCTTGCAAACCCCAAGCATCAACACTCCCTTGGCCATAGTGAATACCAAGAATAAAACAGATTAAAACCATATTTCTAATGGTTAATTTTCATTTGTTTTTAAATTAAAATGAGGTCATGATTAAACCAACAGAAAACATTCAGGCCTTTGCCAAGAGTCAGCAAGCTACCTTGACTGACTCCCACTGCAGCATCAGCCCTGGGCTGACCTGAAGGAATGACGCCAGTGCTGGGGGGTCTGATGAGTACCCAGATGTCAGGCCTGGCTGGAAGGGTCCTGCCCCAGCTCTCATGTGCAATCCGATAGCTGCTGCGTGTGTATTGGCCCCAGATTCCTGGACACCAAGGAGCCATTACTATTCTAGGGTCTTTGTAATGGGACAATAGTGATTCTGCCTTGTAAGTTCCCTTCTGAGAGCTAGTATACCCAACACTAAGTCACCTTGGCCCAGAAGACTGGGAAAATGGGGAGATGAAGGAAAACTCTTCTCCTGCCTCAGGGGACCACATTTGGTCCAGCACCAGGGTGTGTCCTGGCTCCCATCTAGTTTCCATTCATCTTCTCGCCAGCCCTCTCTTCCTCCAGGATTTCCTCACAATGTCTGTATGTTCATCTGGTGTCCAACCAGAACAAGCTCAATGAGACATAAACACCAAGTTTGTACTCACAAGAGGATTGGCTTGAGGAAGCCCCACAAATGCTTTGGATTATGTTCTCATTAAAGTGAGAGAGGCTAAAGTGGCAAGCTGCCGAAGTGTTCCGGATATAGGCCAATCAGAGTCCCTAAGGGCAGGACTCTACACTGGACAGCAGGAAGTCAGGGGACTAGGAAGAGGAGAAACTCTCTCTGGGGACTGGGGAGGGCTATGAGTTACAGAGCTGAGATGTCACCATGGGGAAGAGAGCCAACACTCAGGTCTAGAGAGAACTGTTACTTCCCCTCTGTAGACCACTCCTTGCAGTACAGGAAAGTGGTGGTCCTTATTAATTCCCATTTTGCTAATGGCAGGCAATTTAAGGGCTCTCACTAGGGGAGCAAGGGCGTGACAAAGCTGCTCTGGGAGGGGTGTTTGTTGAAGGCTGGTGTCAGCCAGGCTTCATTTAAATCATCCCAGATTCCTTGCAAAGGCTATAAACAGTGGAGTGATGAAATTGCCTCTGGAGCCAGAACAGGGAGGAGGCCCTGTCACGAAGGAGGGCCAAGAAGCACCACTAAGGAGTGGGGAGAAATGAGGGGCATGGACAGGAAGGAAGGGGAATCTGTCTCTGAGGGGCTCAACGGGAAGATCTGAGAAGCCTCCAGAGTGCAGTATTCTAAAGAGCTCGGCTGAGCTGCACCGCCCTCGCTAGCTGTTAAGGTTCTAGTTAGACAAGCACAGAATGGCCCAAAGAATTCTAGTCCACCTAGCCCAAAGCTTTTGGGAAAGAAATCATTGCCCTGTAAACTGTAAGCTGCCAGGGCAAAGCAATCCTTGTAAACTGCTGATTGCTGAAGGGATCACAGCCTGAGCTGCAAAGCAAGGCTGAAAAGGTTGGTTTCCCCCGATGGTAAAAAGATGTGTGGTACCCCATACACCATGTTTCCTGTCCCCTTCTCCCTCTCCCAACCTGCCATTCTTTACAGTGTTTACCAGCAGCCATAAACACACACACACACTCCCTCACCCATTTATCAAATCCAGAGACTAATTTCTCACACCATATCCTTCTCAAGCTATTTGTCAGGATTAGGGCAGTGGAGTAGGAGTGCTTTTAAGCCTCAAAACTTTCATCTTCAGCCTCCCTCAACTCAGCATTCCTCAGGAGGTGGGACTCTGAGTCCTGGGATCTGGAGATCCTTAGATCTCAGATGTCTGCAGGTATAACTGTAGAATCACTTGCAAAAGCAAAATGAAAAATTGTTCTGCGGTTTCAAAGCTGAGTTTGCTGCACCTTTCTGTGAACCAACATGCTCCCCTTAGAACTCAAGCCCTGGGCATGAGAGTTGGCTGCTGAGTTCCACAGGGGTGAATCCACGACCCTGGAGAACATGCATCAAGGGGCTTCCTCCAACGTCACCTGAACTGTGACAGAGCTGGGAGCTAAGCAGAGGGGGCTTATGGCAGTGATGGGACCTTCCTCGGTTCCTTCCCATGAGTCCTCTCAAGGTTGCCTCTATTTCTCAAGTGTTCTTGCCTACTGTTTTGGTTTCTTGTGTTTATAAAACACAAGAGAGCTATTAATCATTGTCACAGCCCTCAAAGTTCTCTGCCTGCTCAGTGACATACCTGTCCCTTCTCATTTCTACCCTCTGATCTTGTAGTTGCAGGAGCAATACTCAGAACTCTGCAGAACTTTAGCTCCTCACTCCCAGTTATAAGATTTTTGAATCCAGATCTTGGCTTCTCCACTTGTATTGTGTGTACCGTTGGTAACATTCTTAATGTCTTTGGCTCTCAGTCTTTTTCACCATAAAACTGATACTTTAGGCTGTAAAATTTATAGGACTGTCATGATGATTGCCTTGAGGCCAGACCCCACACTTTGCCACATTTCAAAAATGAAACATAAGGAAAACAAACTAGGAGTGGCTGTTTCCATCATAGTTGGGAGTTTTAAACTTTAGGTAAGAGGTAAACGACAAATGCATTACCAAATGCATTGCTGAAGTTGAAAGAAAACAGAAGTCTCCAAGGATTAATCAAAACAAGCCCCAAAAGAAGATGAATTCTTGGAAGAGAAACAAGAGGAGGAGGATAGGGGAAAGGGAAATGGGGGGTGGGGCCTGACATTTAATCTAGGAGCTCAACCCTGAGGGGAACAAATATAGGGTTGATGAGAACATGTGACCATGAAACCTACAAGGGGTAGCTGAGTCCCTGCTCCCACAGCAAAGCCTGAACCCCACTTGTATCGCAGCTGGTTCCTCTAAAAATGGGGAAGGAGAGACCCAGGGAACTAAGGAAAAGGGTCCATTTGGCTGAGAACTGACCAGAGAACCCAGCATCTCCAGACTCCAGAGGTACAATGTCCTTCCACCACAAGCCTTTCACCAACAATTTTTCCAATGTACAAGATAAAAATATGGAGGCAATGGGAGTTAAATTCATAAATATGTATGTTTTTATTATGAGACTCATTGGGGTATATGCTATGTAGTTAGAAGTACAATTTTTATACCCTTCTTTGATAGAAACTTATCATTAAAATATCTTTATAGTCCAATCCAGTAAATTCACTTGCAGGAATTGTATAAAGTCATTTTATGTATAGAAAGGGGGGGACTTTTTTAAATTAATTACTTGAGCTGTAGCTTCAGATGCCATGGAAATGGTATATATGGTTTGGGGCTGGAGCGATGGCTTAGCAGTTAAGAGCACTTGCTACTCTTCCAGAGGATTGGAGTTAATTCTCAACCCTCTTGTCAGATGGCTCACACTGGCTACAACTCCAGCTCCAGGGGAATCCTATGCCTCCTTTTGGCCTCTGCAGGAATTGCACTTACATGCACATACTACACACAGGCACACACACATACACATAATGAAAAATAAAATATTTTTGTGGCATATATGGCTATTGTTAAGACACATAAGCAGAACTTTCTTTTGAGAAGCCCACAGTCACACTTGGATACATTCAGTTCTTCATGTTAAAATCACATCTTAATGAATTTTAACTCTTCATTTAAAAAATGCTAGTCATGACATGTCTGTGCATACACATACACATCTTCAGACTAAATGAATAAAATAATTTACATTTAAATATTTAAATAAATAAAACTATTTTTAAAGGGGGGGTGCCAAAGATGCCTTTTCTAAGTAATTTAGGTTCCATCTGTGGCTTTTATCCCCATTTCCCAAGTCCAAGTTGGCCCCACAGCTTGGTCTGCCTCATATTAAAGCTCCTTCCTCATCATTATTTTCCTAGGGAAAGGAGATGGGAGGGGAAGGAGAATAGTTTACTCAATAGTGAGATGCATCATTTAGGTCTTACTTAGGAGTCACCTGGCCCAGGACCCTTTCTCCTCCGTGATCCCTTTATCCCTCCGTGATACCCACCTTAGTGGGTATCCAGTGAAGTACACACATGAGGCAGAATACACTCATCACCTGTCTGCCCATCTCTCGAGTCCTGCTTCCTCCTTTCTAACTGGGTGAACACAGTCTTGGAGCTTATGCAGGGCCAGATTCAGATTTGTGCCTGCAGCAGGGAAATTCTGCTTCCGTTTCATGTGCTGGACCAATCAGCACACTCTTATATCTCTTTGTTCCACCCCCAGAGGTCTGAGAGAGATACAGACTAGGTGGGCCTGTGTGTCTTCCTAGATTGTGGAAAATGGGCACAACTCTTTACAGATAGGTAGGATATCTTGGCAACTTGGCCTACATCTTACCTTTGCCTCCATTTCTCAGCTTACATAAGGTCACCTGGGGCTCAGGTGGACTGAATTGGACCTAGGGATTGGGTGGGTATGAGATATGAGCCTTGATGCCATATGGGAAATTGGAGAGGGGAGGGAGCATCTTGGGGTTGAGGTAGAGTCTGACCCAACTGGTTCCATTGCAGTGAGATCAGCTGGCAGTGACAGGGATGTACTGTGCATTACTGAAGAGGAGCTGGCTGGTGAAGACGAGGAAATGCCATCCTTCCCATGCACCCAAGAAGGTAAGTACTCAGGGAGCCCCTATGTCCTCTGTGAGATAAGAGTTCCATGCCTTCATCTTCAGACTGGAGAGCAACGTGTCCAAATATGTGGCTTCAGAAATCTCACTCTCATTTTCCTGCTGCCCCTTGGAGAGTAAAGGGCAGAGCTGTGTAGCCTGGGACTGTGCAGGATGGACAAAGCCAGCATTTGGCATGTGTCGTATGCTTCCAGGGCTCCACATGAATCCTTATAGGAACTCCTACCATTTCCCCTAGCCAGACACTGTGCCTAAAGTCTCTCTTCTGCTTTGTTGCTCATGTTGAGTTGCTGGTTGGACTAGGGCCCTCCGTGGCATTTGGTATAGATTACACCTGTGTTCTTTCCTTGACTGGACACTGTATTTACCATTGATGCCCCAGGGCTGCCCTCAGAATTTTGAATTTTTTCTAGTGTGCCATGTGGTCCAGGCACTAAGTTGGTAATCACTTGTGGTAATCATCATTTGCAGCTAGGCTGAGCTCATCTTGGGGCCATCCTATATTCTCAGCAGGCACTGGTCACCTCCCAGAGTTCCCAGGAACACCTGCTCCCTCTTCCCTCTGTGCAGCAACCCGACTAGTGGACTTTAAGTCCTTCTTTGGTTTCCAAGGCAACCGCAGCTTATTTGTCCAGTTTGA
Source organism: Cricetulus griseus (assembly GCF_003668045.3). Classification (NCBI taxonomy): domain Eukaryota; kingdom Metazoa; phylum Chordata; class Mammalia; order Rodentia; family Cricetidae; genus Cricetulus; species Cricetulus griseus. The sequence goes on along the minus strand of NW_023276807.1, from coordinate 220,932,929 downwards.
AAACTGGTGACCAACGTAACACGGAAACTCTCTGTAAAGCATCAGGATTTGCTCATTCTGAAGAATTCTTATGGCAGGAGAGTCTCAGTGCTATAACTCAGAAAGTCATGGGCAAACTGGGTTATGTTGAGCACACAATAGAGCATAGATAGCACTGGGCAGGGAGGCGAGCAGGCTGCTGGCATCAATGGGTCATCGGTAGGACCAGTGTAGCTCACTCTGTGGGCTGAATGAAGATACTGCCAAGAAAGAATGACAGATAAGGCGGGGTGGGGTAGTCTCTGACTCCTCTATTTCAGAAAGTTCTAGAAAGTCATTCTAGGTGGGAGCAAGTAAGGGATAGAAGTGGAAAACTCCAGTTGGGAGCCTGGCTTGAAAAGTAATGAGGCAGGCCAGAACAGGAACATGGAACTGAGCATGCCACTCCAGCCTTCGCCACTGACCCAAGCCACTGCCATCTCCTTGTCCTCTGAAGGTCGGTCGGGACCCCGCTGCAGCCGCTGTCAAAAGAACCTGTCTTTGCACACGTCGGTGAGGATTCTGTACCTCTTCCTGGCTCTGCTCCTTGTGGCCGTGGCTGTGCTGGCCTCTCTGGGTGAGTTCAGAACTCCTTGACTCTAGTTATAGGGGAGTGGCTGATTAGGTGTCTACACCAAAAATACCCCTGCATAGACAAGCACTCCACATCTGTCACCTGTCACCCAGACAGGCATCATCCTGGTTCGGACATCATTGTGGCTAATCCACTAGGAGATTAGACTTACTTCTAATCTCTGGTTAAGAGTTAGCTGTAAGATTTTGAGTAGAAGAAAATAACCAGACAAGTTAGACAGGTCTGTGTTGGAATCATGTGGGAGTTTTCAGAACTACCAATGTCCCCTCCTATTCCCAAGGTAATTTTCAACTCTCCGGTGAATCTGTTGTAGATCCCTGGGTTGTGACCCCTGTATCAAGTGGCTTCTATGACTGTCCATGGTCTCTATGTGTGTTGTTCAAGATAAGATTGGGTACCACCTGCATCAAGATTACCTTCAGTATTCATTAAACTATAAAATCCCGGGTCTTACTAAGACTTGCAAAATCAGAGTTCTGCAGGTGAGGCCAGGAGACCCAAGTTTTGGGGTTTCTCATACACAGTGCAGTTGGTGTGACCATGGTGCTGTCGTATGGCTGGCTCAGGTAGATTCTAGATTCTAAGAGTTTAAGGTAAATTGTCTAAAGTCAGTTTGGTCACATCATACTAAAACCTGTTTGTCCCAACCTGCTTGAGACCAGTGACAAAGCTGGGAGTAGTGAGAAGCGAGGAGGCCTGAGTGACCTTCACCCAAGGTACTGACCTGAGAATGAACACCCTCCTGGAAAGGCACTTGGTCCTGCTCCTAGTTGAGGGTATTTGGGGACCAACACTGGCTGTATTAGTTACATTTCTTTTCCTATGACAAAAAGCAGCTTCAGGGAGGGAGGAGATTCATTTTGGCTTATCATTTGAGAGCAGTCCATCATGGTGGGTAAGGCATGACAGCAGGAGGACAAGGCCAAACACATTGCCTCTTCAGGCAGAAGACAGAGAGCAGAAGGAAGGTAGAGCCCAGCTATAAAAATCTCAAAGCCCAATCCCAGTGTCCTACTACTGTAAGTGAGGCTCCACCTTTCAAGGGCCGTACCTTTCAAAACCGCGCCACCAGTTGAGGACCAAGTGTTCAAGAACACGAGCCTATAATGCACATTTCACATTGACACCATAACAAGATGTGAAGGCAGAAAAAATAAAGGAAATGCCTAAACAAACTAATATATAATTACAAAATGGGAAACATGAAGGGAATAGGGAGAATACATGGAATGAGCCCCTGGCTGTTGATCCAGTAGACGTTATGAAGCATTAGAGTCATAATAGCAATTATTGGGTCTATTTCTTTTCCTTTATCTACATATGGGCTCTTAATTGAGAGAAGGCTCAAATAGAATAACTATTGACAACTATAAAGCACTACCCCAACCCAGGAGTATGTGAGATTGTCCCTAGGATCTCTCAAACATGTCACTGTTACTAATTAATTCAACCTCTTGACAGATCTGAGATATACAGTGTTCATGAGAGCCTAGAGATTCTAAATCACTTGAAACCATAAGGGTTTGAGGTGCTAAGACCTTTGGAGGTCTCTGCCTCCATGATTTCATTTCATAGATGATTGTGTTCATTCTGGAAAAATTCATTGACCTGCCCAAAGTCACCCAACAGACTTTATATCAATCTGATTCTAGAAGCTAAGTTGCTTTGGGTGATACTAATTCCATTCAGCCTGATGTGGCCTTCAGAAGATCTGTGTCAGTCATCAGTCCAACCTGTACTCTCTCACCACTGCCAGGGCCATCCAGGCTTCTTCTGGCTAAGCCCAGGAATCCTGTTTCTACTGAGACATACTCTAAACCCTGTTGACACAAAAGCTTTTGTAGGACTGGGGTTGAGCTAAACTGGAAGGTAGCATAGACTGCTCTAGAAGAAACCTTGTATCAAGGATTTGTACAAATCAAAAGGTTAGAGTCCAAACATTTATCTCAAGGGAAAAATCATGTCCTCGCAACCATCATAGATAAGGGTTATTTCTAAGATGGATCATTGGCATATCTATACAGCAAATTTTGCTCATAAGCTTAGGAGAGGAGGCACCTTGAATGTCCTCAGTGACAGAGGGTTTTTTTTTTATACCCCTGATGTACTCTTACATTGATCACTCTTAAATAATGGTGAAGACACCAAAGGTCATGATTTTAAGGTTAGTTTTAAACCTCAATAGAAAAATGTTCCTGAAAAACCAACCTATATGCCCTCCAAAGAAAGAATGGAAAGGTAGTAGGAAGAAAAAAAATGTCTGTGATGCCATACTTATAAAAGCCAATTAAGAGAAAGCAGATGGGATGGTCAGAGCAGCAGTTTTGCATTTTATACTCTAAAGTGTGTATCTATGTGACTGTCAAGGGGGTATCTATGGACACATCACTAGAAGAAATAGATACTTGAAGATACTGATGACAGCTAGTGCTCTCTGGCTGATGAAATTTAGATTAATTTTATCTATATACAAAATTTTATCTATATACAAACATATACATTTGTGAATTTTTACTATCCTGTCTTATGAGGAGGTCTTGTTTCTAAAACCTGGGCTGGTTAGTGAATTATTATTCTTGTAATGGGACATGTGCTGAACTCAGGTAGAAAGAAGCACCTTGGCTTGGTCATTGTGAAGCCTTTCTCCTGGGAGAAGCACAAATGGTTTCAGTGGCAGGCTGATAAAAATGATCTCACCAATGATGGCTATTTCTGAACTAAGACCCAGCCTGGTGTCTCTTCTGTTTCCCCAGTTTTTAGGAAGGTGGACTCTCTTTCAGAAGACATCTCCTTGGCCCAGTCAATCTATAATAAGAAGCTTGTGTCGATGCAAGAAAATCTTCAAGGACTGGGTAAGATTCTAGTGTCCACAAGCACACAGGCCCTCCATCCATGTTATCAAAAGATGGACAGGTGCTGCCTACTCTCTCAGACCAGCCACTGATCCCTGCTTCCCTCTCTGACTGAGCATCATCCATCCAAGGAGGGCCGGGATGCTGGGATGCAACAAGATCTGGGGCAGAGTTTCTATATGGGCCATTGATCTATCCACAAACCATAGGCAGACAAGGAAAGTGAGCATGGTCCATTCTCAAAGTGCCCTCATGCATCTCAAATGATTTCTAAGACCTTGCAAAGCCTCCTGCTATATGAGCCCCTTCTGAGTCGCCTGCCTTAAGCTACAGCACAGCTCACAATGGTCTCTCTTTTGTTCTCCAATCAGGAGGACTCTAAGAGAGAGTGAGTCAGCAGGAGCCATAGCAGATATGGGTTTAGAGATCATCTCTGGGGGCTGGAGAGATGGCTCAGTGGTTAAGAGCATTGACTGCTCTTCGAGAGGACCTGAATTCAATTCCCAGAACCCACATGGCAGCTCACAACTGTCTGTAATTCCAGTTCCAGGGGACCCAACACCCATGGCAAAACACCAATGCACATAAAATTGCAAAAATAAATAAATAAAATAAATTTTAAAAAGATCATCTCTGTTGCAAATAGAAAGTGCTGTCCTGATACCTAATAATAGAGTTCTGTTTGGCAAGCTGTTTTTCTGTCTTATTTCTCAGGCATCACAGAGGGAAAAAAATCTCACCAGGGCTACCTTCCCCACAAATACATTATGAGATATCAACCAAGACAATGGATATTAAAATACGTGTAGAAATGTTTAAATGAAGTGAACAATGGAGGTTCTTGGTCACTTCAGAACAGTCACTAAGATCTGTTCTTAAGAATGCAGTGATACTGTGGGGAAAATATCCAAAATCTTGCCCTTCAGACTGTAGAGTAAAGATGGGATTCAGCAGAAATTTCTGAGAGGGATTCTCATGGCAGGAAAGGAAGCAGGGTCTGGAAGCCAATTGCCAGTTCCTTGTGCCTGCATTTCAGGAAGTGCCTGTGTGGTTAGGGGGATAACTCAGCCATACAGACATCGTGACCTGAGCTTAATCCCAAGAATCCACATGGAAAAGGTGATAGTGCTTGGGTGACAGAAACAGGTGGATTCTTGGTCTTCACTTGCCTGCCAGCCTTGCCTGATTGACATGCTCCAGGCCAGCCAGAGGATCTGTCTCAAAAATCAAGATAGATGGCACCCAAGGAACAACACTTAAAGTTGTCCTTAGACCTCCACACGTGTGCATGTATGCCTGCATGCATGCATATAAACATGTACCACACACACACACACACACACACACACACACACACACACACACACACACACACACACACGAAGCACCTTTGTCCCATTTAACTGAAAATGTTGTCCCCCTTTTCTCCTGAAGACCCAAAAGCCCTGAACAATTGCTCCTTTTGCCGTGAGGCTGGGCAGCTGGGGCAGGAGATCAGGAAGCTCCAAGAGGAGCTGGAGGGGCTTCAGAAGATGCTGCTGGCCCAGGAGGTCCAGCTGGACCAGACCTCCCAGGCCCATGAGCTGCTCTCCACCACAAGCAGTCAAATCTCCCAGGAGATGGGCAGTTGTTCCTTCTCCATCCACCAGGTAAATCAGTCCCTGGGACTCTTCCTGGCACAGGTGAGGGGCTGGCAGGCCACAACAGCCGGCATGGACACAACTCTGAAGGACCTTACCCAGGAGTGCTATGACGTCAGGGCTGCTGTACACCAGATCAATTTCACAGTGGGCCAGACGGCTGAGTGGATCCATGGGATCCAGCGGAAGACAGACGAGGAGACTCTGACCCTACAGAAGATGGTCACGGACTGGCAGAACTACACAAGGCTCTTTGGGGGTCTGCGCAGCACTTCTGCCAAGACTGGAGAAATGGTCAAGACCATTCAGGCCACCCTGGGGGCCTCCTCGCAACGCATTAGCCAGAATTCTGAGAGCATGCATGACCTGGTGTTGCAGGTCATGGGCCTGCAGCTACAGCTGGACAATATCTCCTCCTTTTTGGATGACCATGAGGAGAACATGCATGACCTCCAATACCACACCCGATATGCCCAGAACCGCACAGTGGAGAGGTTTGAGTCTCTGGAAGGACGCATGGCTTCACATGAGATCGAAATAGGCACCATCTTCACCAATATCAACGCCACTGACAATCACGTGCATAGCATGCTCAAGTACCTGGATGATGTGCGGCTGTCCTGCACCCTGGGCTTCCATACCCACGCTGAGGAACTCTACTACCTAAATAAGTCCGTCTCCCTCATGCTGGGCACCACAGATTTGCTCAGGGAGCGCTTCAGTCTGCTCAGTGCTCGCTTGGATTTCAATGTCCGAAACCTCTCCATGATCATGGAGGAGATGAAGGCTGTGGACACACAGCATGGAGAAATTCTTCGAAATGTCACCATTATCCGAGGTAAGAGTGGGATTGGGCAGGGTTCTCCAGAGACTCGGGGTTATTTCTATATACAGGAGCACATGATTTTAGGGAAATCTCCAATAATGTGTACATAGACAGAAGATGCTAAATAGAGGGTGCTGGATAGGGAAATAGATTGCAGAAATCATCCTATAACCAATTCCCAAGGCAGCAGGCAACTTTGAGAAATGGCTTTGAGGGGCTCAGTGGTTAAGCACACATACTGCTCTTACAGAGGCCCTGGTTCAGTTCCCAGTACTCATGGTAGGAATCTGACAAATACTTCTCACTCTAAGTTCAGGGGATCCGAAGCCTTCTTCTGGACTCCACAGGCACATGTACACACATGGTATACACACGCAAGTAGCACACATACACAAATGAAAAGAAATCATCTTTCAGTGTTAAGAATTCTATCTTTGAAAGCTAAACTTAGTGGCACACAGCTATAATCCCACCACTCAGGAGGCTGAGGCAGGAGAATTATCATGGATTCAAGGCTAGCTTGGACTGACTACACACTAAGTCTCAGAAACATATAGTGAAACCTCATCACAACAAAAGGAGCAAATTAAAGAAGGGAGGTTCATATAGGCCTCTGGGTGAAGGTGATATGATTTCTAGCTTTACCTTTCAAAGAAAATTTGATTAATCCATGTCCACATAGGCAAGTATGCAGACCTTGTCTTTTTGAAACCATCTATGCTTGCTTTCTCCCTGTCTGCCCCCCTCATTAATGTTTCTGTCTGCCCATCCAACTATGCGTCCCTCAGAGGCCCATCACTCAGCCGTCTTCTCCTATATCTTCCTAAGTTCCTTTATTCATCAGAATTCTCCATGAAAAAAACAGAACTAGTAGAATATAGGAAGATAGATGATAGCTAATTGATAGCTTGGCAGACAGACAGAGAGATCATAACATATGCTGGAGATCAACTGAGAAAAACACCTGATATTGCTCCCTGGCCAATGGCATGTACATAAATCCACACACACATGAACACACAAGCATGTACTGGTATGTGCACAAGCACACACACACACACACACACACACACACACACACACACACACACACACACACACCACGCATACACTCCTGATGCCCTATTTCAGATCTTCAAAGATGTGTCCACTATCCTCTCAGGGCAGGAGATGCTGAGAGCATGATGCTGAAGCAAATGGCTCAGACATTTCTACTTAGGTCCTTCTTCACTATAGGGCAAGGGATGGTGAATGGAGGGATGGAGAGACAATACCTGGAGGAATTCTTGGAGTCTGACATTTGCTGTTGCCTTGATCATAGCAGAGTTGTCATTACAAAACCACATCTTAAGCATGGTGAGACATCTGAGTACTTGGGACCCTCAATTCAACATCTTCATGTTTTACTGCCACTGAGCTCATTTTCTCATTGATACAGATTGATGGGGTGGGGAGAACATGTTTAATTGTTTTTTTTTATTTTATGTTTCCGATAAAGTCCGGTCCTGAGTATTTCCATGGGAACTGAAAGCTTCCCACATCGTTTCACTGAGAGGATGGATGCATGTGTGTGGCCCACATAAGGTGCAATTTTAAGTTGTGTCTGTTGGCCAACATTCCTCCTGATCTTTAAGTCATCACATGCACAACTTCTCTTATCTGGAAGAATCTTTCCAGGTAAATTGCACACCCCACCCTAGAGGGAACTAATCCCTCACCCTCAGACAGGCCCTGAGTCTCTGACACTGGAGCTGACAGTGAAGGGTTGTCTGGCCCGTGTAGAGCTAATAGTTAGAGCTCAGGTAAGGAGATGGCAGTGAAGGGGCTGCCAAGTACCTACTAAAGGAAAGGAGGCTGGGTAATAATTTGCTCTGGGACTTTAGGCAACTTACTTCATCTCTCCAACTGTGCTCTGTCATCTGTAAATGAAGGGGCAGGACCAGCCCCTTCCAGCTCTAATTCCAAGCCTCCATTTACTAAATAGAAATCTTGTGGTGCATGCACATTTGTTACAACTCTCCTAGAATCTTTATCTCTCTCTAGTCTCCAGGATAATTTTTATGTCTGTGCTAGACAATGTCTGTGCTAGACAGTGTCTCTGTTAGGACTATAGGACTATCCTTTTTGAGTTAGAGGCAAAAAAGAAGAAGAAGAAGAAAAAGAAGAAGAAGAAGAAGAAGAAGAAGAAGAAGAAGAAGAAGAAGAAGAAGAAGAAGAAGAAGAAGAAGAAGAACCCCCACTGTTCATTAGCTGAGTGATGGGTGGAGGTCTTCATCACTTTCAACTCAGTCTCCTCACCCACCGTGTCCTACATTAGTTTCTGTTGCTTTGACAAAAAGCAACTTAAGGGAGAAAAGGTTTATTTGACTTTCAATTCCAGATTACAGCCTTTCACTGAGGGGCAGTCAGGTAGGAACTCAAGCAGCTAGTCACATCCCATTAACAGTCAAGAGCAGAGAGAAATGAATCCATTCAGGCCTATTAGCTTAATTGCTTGTCCACTCTCAGCTGGGTTTCTCCTTCCTTACACTGTTCTGCCTAGTCAAGGACCCCCTTGCCTAGGTAATGGTGCTGCCCACAAGGGACTGTGTCTTCCTATGTCAATCAGCAACCAAAAATACAACCCCACCAGACATGTCCCAAGACCTGCCTGATCTTGATAATTCCTTATTAAAACTCTCTTCGCAGGAAATTCTAGGTTGTGTCAAGTTGACAGTTAAAACTAACCAACCCAAACTAATACCTGTCCTGCCAGTACCACATGGGGTCAATGTGACAACAATCATATGAGCCTAAAAAGGGTGTGTTAATATGAGATGATATCAATATGTTGATGGCATAAGCTCCTTTTTCTACTCGCAACTGTCTAGCGGTCCTTGGGCCCTAAAGGCACTCTGTAAGTGTTTGTTTAATGAATCAATAACTGAAAGTATGAATGGAGGGTAGATGCCAAGTGTACAAGGACTTAAACTTGAAACTTGTTCCGTAAGCACTACCTGCTACACCCTGCTGTAACCAACAAGGATTCGGGAGTTGACAGGGTAAGAAGGGAACACCAAAGCTGACAAGATAGCCTTGTCAGGTTAAGGTGCCTGCTGCCAAATGTGGTAACTTGAGTTCAATAGCTAGGGCCTGAGAGGTGGAAGGAGAAACTGACTCTAGCAAGTTGTCCTCTGACCTCCAAGCATGTGCTCACACACATGTATGCAAATATTATACATACACAATAAATACAAAAAATTGGTTTTTCAAGACATGATTCTTCTATATAACAGCTCTGGTTATCCTGGAACTTGCTTTGTAGACCAGACTAGCCTTGGACTCACAGAGATCCACCTGCCTCTGTCTCTGGAGTTCTGGGATTTAAAGGCGTGTGCCACCACCACCCGGCAAATAATTTTATCTTAAAGAAGGGAAAAAGAGTTGTTTAGGCACAGGAGCTGTGCATGCAGGCGAAGAAGGGTTAGTAGCTGGGCCCAGCCTTGTAAAGCTGTTGAGAATTTTCTTTGGTGTCCTAGCTGCACTCTTCCTTTTGGGTTTTCAGTCTCTCTACACAGAATGACCACTTCCCCACAGCACATTGAGAGGAGAAGCAGCAGAGGGTGGCAGGCTGGCACCAAGGAGAGCCTTCTCCCCGGATCTCAGTGGTTGCTGTCACTCCAGAACTCCCTGGAAGATGCTCTGCGTTATCTCCAACAGTTCTCCTACTCTTAGTTAGTGGTGTAGGATGCTACACACCAGCCCACCCTCAACAAACATATAATTTCATCAGCATTTTCTAGGTGCTCTTTTGCTGATTATAACTAGGACTGGGAATCCCTGGATGATGTCAATGGAGTCACAGAACAGAGAGAGGTGGAGATACAGAGAAAGACAGATAGACAGACAGACAGACAGATAGACAGACAGACACACACACACACACACACACACACACACACACACACACACACACACACACGAGAGAGAGAGAGAAAGACAGAGACAGAGACAGAGAGAGACAGAGAGAGATCAAGCCCAGCCACCTAACATGCTAATGCTAGTGCTGGCATTCCAACCTAGGTCTCAGGGTTCAGGGTCAGGGCATCTTCCATTGGGCTAGACACTCAAGGAACCATCTCTTCCATTTCCAGTTCCTTATGTCTGACTACAAGAGGCACTGTGAGCCCCTCCTACCAATGGCTCACTATACCATGGATGGGCAGGGTTATTTCTTGAGATGCTAAATTCTTCCAGCCACTCCTATTTCTTTCATCTTCCCTAATCCCTAGTATGGACCACAGATACACCACCCACTCTACTTACTTCAGACATGCAATCAGTTGTGGCTGGTTCTTAATGGGCCCAAGAGCCTAATTACAGCCTGTAGCTTCCTGAATAATGATGGGCCTCCCTGGGACTCCTTACCTCAGCCACCATACTGGTGTTTGCTTCTTGGCTGCTCAGAGCAGTTCTGAGCCCTCTTCATTTTTGCCCTGTACTCAGCCCATACCAGTGTCTTATTACTACTGACGGGTCACTGGAACTCTATTCTGGTGAGAGCCTTGGTTTCAGCCTGATTCATCTTCCTTCCCATTGTGCTAACTGCTGGTTGTTGACTTTGTCCTGGGATGGATGGGGCTCCCCCACCTCACAATCTCATAATTCTTATGATTCATCTGAACATCTAAGAAAGGAGTCTTTCCAAGATCCCACTCATGTTTTTCATTTTGTTTTGCTTTTTTTTTTTTAATGTAAGTTCTAAGGATAGAATCCAGGACCTTGCACACGCTAGGCAAGTGCTCTTTCTTGAGACAAGCTCTTATTATCTTGCTATCTAGACTCTGTGTAACCCAGGACGGGAGCCCAGAACTCCCAATCCTCCTGCCTTTGCTTCTAAAGTGCTCAGATTATAGCTGCACATCACCATCCCTGGCTCTCCCAACTCTTTATGGACCCCTCAGTGCTCTTCAGAGGAGTCTAGCCCCCCCCCTTCAGACAACTCCAGACTGGATGAAACAGACCCAGGAATCCCTTTTGGGAGATGCTGAGGGGCAGAAGTGGTAGCTGTGGGAGGAAGCCTGGCAGAGAGGACCATTACTTACTCTCCTCCCGCTGCTGCCGCAGACTCATCTGGGTTCTCAGAGATGGAACAGCAGTGGTGGCCGAAGGAGTGTGCATAGAGAAAGAGGTGGACTTTCTTTTCTGGGGCCTCCTTGCACTCATGCTTGGGACAAAGGGATGAGTGGTATGACTGGGACTCAGGCTTCTGTCCAATTGTCTACCCAAGCATGATGGGCACACACTCCTCCCTCTAGGAGAGAAGGCTAGGATCTGCCATGGAAAGGCATAGAGGGAATGAGTGGTAGTGTGGCCGGGAGGGCACACTTTTATCTCTGCCCTTTCTCCTTTGCTGCTGACATGGAGACCCTACACACCCTCCCAATGGCTGCTGTGCTCCTCTGGGTCAAGGAGGAGAATCCCTTTCCAGGAGACAGTGGCACTGGAGAAAATGGGCCCCAAGAAGGTGAAGTATATCAGATGGCCTGGGGGCAGGGCGTAGTACCCTTGTTAGGATGAGATACTCAGACTGCACATGGGGTGCAGTCACTTCCACCCAAAAGACGAGTGGAGAACTAGGGGGCTTGGAGAAGTCTCTGGGGCACCTTGTTCCCATGACAGGTGGAGGACAAATCCAAAGGAACTGCCAAGAAGGAGCAAGGACAGAGGCATGACACAAGTGCCCACCTAGTCATGGGGTCAGGGGTCAGGACAAGGGCTGAAGAGCCACAGGGCACTTTAACTTTCAGTTGTGCAAAGTTATATTAAGAACTTCAGCTGTGTGTTACGTTAACTCAGCTGTATACACGGATGGTATTTAGTACTGCTCTCTGTTGAACTCTGAGTTCTGGAACGGGGAAGGATTGCCCAGCATTGCTCTGCCAGCCACACAGCCTCACAGGGCCTCTCCACTGCTGAATGGCCCTCTGCTTCTCCAAGTTTCAGCTGGTCCAGATGCCAGGAGCCGAATAAGGACAGGCACTGTGATTTTGCCAGTTCCCAGAAAGACCTGCCAGGCTGGGGGATGTGGACCCTGTGTGGGCATCAGCTTGGGCCTGTGCTATGCTGGTAACTGCAATGAGGGACTCTCTGGGAATCAAAGGGCAGGTCCTGTCTCCTGCTTTCTCCAATGCCAGGCTGCTACCATCTCTCAGCAGCTGTCTTCAACCTCCAACCACCTCTGCTGGCATGCCACGTGAGCTGAGGTGGAGCCTCGTCCCATGGCAAGCCGTGGCAGGAGCTGCATGAAAGTTTTTATTGGCTTTAATGGCTGACTGTCCAGGCTCTGGTTTCCAGTTTAGGTCATAATAGATATTCACTGACCTGGCTCTACATAGAAACACTTTGAGAAAGAGATGCAGGGAACAGCAGAGGGTGGGGAACAAGGGACTGTGGGTCACATCAGCCAGGATGAGAGTGATCCAGGACCACAGAATAAGATTCTGGAAACTTAGAGAGCTCTCAGCAATCAGCACACCTCATCCTTTCCGTCAAAGATCTCACTGAGTTCTAGTCTCCACTCAAGAAGCCCTTAGAATTGTGCGCGCGCACACACACACACACACACACACACACACACACACACACACACACACACACAGAGAGAGAGAGAGAGAGAGAGAGAGAGAGAGAGAGAGAGAATGTCCTTGTGGTCCATTTGTGTGTGCAGATGTGTGATGTGTGTGGACCTCAGGTTTTGTTCCTTAGGAGACATTTTCCTTGTTTTTTGAGACAGGATCTCTCATTAGCCTGGAGTTTGACAATTAAGTTAGACAGGCTAGCCTAGCAAACTCAAGGGATCCACCTAGCTCCAACCCCACTCCCACCCCACCCCCAGGACTAGGCACAGGCCACCATACCTAGCATGAGTTCTAGAGATTGAACTCAAATCCTCAAACCAGCAAGCATTTTACCAACGGGACCAGTCTCCAGCCTACCAATGGGATTTCACTCCACTCTCCAGGTTTTAGTTGAAGGAATTGGACTAGATCCCACCTAACTCACAACACTGCATTGCAAAGGGCTTGGGTGCCAGAGAGCTCTTATGGAGATGAGTCAGGCTCTGGTACCCACAGTTGCCATCAACCCTGCCTTTCACCCACACAGAGACCATGGAAGAAAACTAGGTCTGCATCGAGCCTTGCCTCCACAATAGCTGGAGCTCTTTTCTCCACATTTGTCCCATCTCAGGTCATGCTCTGTCACCTGTGGCCTTAAGGCATCCTGCATGCTCTGGCAGAGTGGGGGCCATGTATCCTAATAGCTGGTGTAGATCTGAGAAGTGGTGACTCTCAGACTTACACAGATAGGTGGGGGGGTGCGAGGCCACACAATTTCTGGTGTGTCATCCATGCTGAAAGTCATGTCTCTTCCCCATTATCAGGCCTATAATAGAGGTCCACAGATTGAGACATGGCCTCTTCTCACAAACTCCGAGCTCCCCTGACTGCATGCCAGGCTGGATGCCCAGTGCTAAGATGTAAGAAATGACTCTTGTTGTCTTTCTGAGACTGGTTTAACAGGGTCCATGAGATACACACCTAGTGCTGGTTTTCCCCGCATTGATTCCTCTGAATTGATTAAAGGCTCAGAAAGAAGCAGCCTCAGGGGCTCCTAGGAGAAGTTGGGGTGATGAGAGGACTTGCTGGAGAAGTAGCCCTTTCTTTGGGATGTTACTGTGAGTTAGGTCTTACTTTCTTCACTTTTTCCTCTGCATCCCCAATTCCACACCCCTGATCCCAGAGGTCCAAGAGGTCCCAGGAGGTAGGGCGGGGAGTGAAAACAGCAATCAAAATCCACAGGAGGTATAGAAGGTCAGGCTGCCCTTGGGCAGGATGGGAGTATCCTGGATTGCCACACCTACCCCCACAACCCAAACACATACGACCCTGCTCTCAGTCCTACTAGCTGTGTGTGAAGCTGCAGAGAGCCTGGATGTCAGAACTGGCAGTGTTAGCAGTACAGCAGGTCCAACGTAGGACACTGACACATGTCGCATAGCACCTACTGGTCTGACCACCACTCCAGCAACAGTAAAGCATCATCTAATAGTTAGTGGGAGCTGCCCTGGGCCAAGATTCTGTCTGAACTTCAGCTGTCCCTATGCTCACTCTGCTTACATAAATTCCTCATGAGTGACCTACCTGTTTCTTCTTCTATCCAACCCTAGGTGTCCCCGGGCCTCCAGGACCAAGAGGACTCAAAGGAGATGCAGGAATAAAAGGACCTCTTGGTAACAGAGGACCCAAGGGGGATTCCGGCAGTCTGGGTCCCCCCGGACGTCAGGGTCCTCAGGGGCCGCCTGGGGAGCCAGGACCTGTCGGGGAGAGAGGGCCAGCTGGACCCCGAGGCTTTTCAGGACTCAAAGGCTCAAAGGGCAGCTTTGGCACTGGAGGGCCAAGGGGGCAGCCAGGACCCAAAGGAGATGTGGGACCCCCAGGGCCAGAGGGGCCCCCAGGGTCTCCAGGACCCTCAGGGCCTCAGGGAAAGCCAGGGATTTCAGGAAAGACAGGGTCACCAGGTCAGCGGGGAGCCACAGGGCCTAAGGGTGAACCAGGCATCCAGGGTCCCCCTGGATTACCTGGGCCTCCAGGCCCTCCAGGGAACTCGAGCCCCTACTGAATGATGTCTTTGGCCTGATGCTGCAATGCAGGTTGGGGACCAGAAGGGCCTGCTATCTACAATCATTGTTCTTTGATCCTAATATGAGGGTGTCTCTTAGAACTGACTGTATAGCTTTAAACTCCCCAATTATGACTGTACCCAAGGAAAACAGCTCACTGCCTATCCCCATTTCTCTGCTGGCCAGGGAGAACCTACTGGATTTCCATGGCTGGTTAGGAGGAGAGGGAATAAGACACCCCCCCCCCACCCACCCACACACACACCTTTCTGTGACAGCCTGCTGGGGAGGTGGTTACCTACAGAAGAATATCTTAGATATCTTAGATGGTAACTAGTTCAAGTCTCTGCAGTGACTTAACACCCATACTAGCAGAAGCTTCTCCATAGTCTTGAAAACATCCAGGGAAACCTTTGGGGCATTATAGGTGACACTCCAGGAAGCCTCTCCAAACAGCCATGGGAACAGAGTCACAAAGAGTTGCCCTGCCCCACACAGGGCAGGAGAACTCTGCCTGGCTGGCATCCTCAGGCCCTGTGCATGGTGCCTCTGACAAGTTCAGAGGGTTTTTATTCACGCGTCCAGAACATTCCTTTCTTCACTCTCACCTCTGCATCTCAGGAGTGGCCTGGAAAGAACCCAAGCTGAGTTTCATCTGCTGGGAGAGACCCTGCAGGTCCCAGAACATTCTGCTTGTCCGCTATCCAGCTCCCTGGAAGACCTCAGGGAGGGAGGTGGGAGGACAAGGCAGGAGTGAAGTTTCTCTGCAAAGCCAGCCCTTGTTCAGCCTAGGCTGCCATGCCATGTTCCCAGTGGGGCTTCTCTGTGGTGGCCAGGGAGGAAGAACCTGTAGCAGGGCCCACCCTCGTAACAGGGCGGCTCTTGCCTCCTACTCTTGGTTATCCTATTCATAAATGAACATTGACCTCACCCTACCACAACTTAAGAAGACTGGAGCTCTTTCCCACATGAGCAGCAGGCTGGACTAGGCATGGGAAGAGCCTGAACACACACAAGGAGCCTTTGATGTTACTTCTTGTCTTTCATGAGCGTCTTCCATACACTGGCAGAAAGGGATGCTGGGAAAGGCCTGCATTGTCTTGACTCACTTTCTGTAAAGCTGCCCTGCTCCTTCAGACTCCAGCAGACTTAGATGCTCCTGGGCAAAGGGCAGAGCTGCCTCCTCCCTTGTACTGTCTCAGAGACCTGTCTTCTTCCTGCTCAAAGCCTCTGTACCACCATCCTCCTCAACATCAGTGTGCAACTGGCTTGCACCACCCACCTACCCCCTGCTGTATAATTGTCCTGTCTACTTATGATAATATCATGTGACACAGTATCACTGGCCCAGTAAAGAGCTGTTTCCAGGAGGGATGTGTCTTCTGGTATTTGTACCCAAGCTGAGGAAGTGATTCCTTCTGGGATCCATTTCATGTTAACCTTCACAGGGGAATCGCTGTCAAGGGTTCTGCTGCAGAGTCTGAGAACTGAGGACCTCTTGGAGCTCTAGGGGTTGGCAGTGAAGCCCAAGCAAGAGTCTAAGAAATTACCACCAAGAACAAGGCCAAGCTGGAAACAGTGCATCCCCAAAAGCTTTCAGCTAGACCCTATAGTTATTTGGCTACAGCGAGACTGAAAAATAGGAAATAGGACAGGCCCAGACCCCAGAGGGATACCTCGTGCATCCACTTGTTGTCTCTAAAACAAAGAAGCAGAAACGAAAAGGAGGAAAAGACAAGGCCAGACTTGCCCCAAGGTGCCTTGCAAGAATAGAGGTCAGCTGGGTTCCCGGGAAATCAGACTGGGCCTGCTCCACAAGGAGTTTTAAGGGAGAGCAAGTTCATTTGCTAAGTCAAACAGCACCCTGTGCAAAGCCTGGGTACTGGTTTGATATAGGGTATGTATGAGTCAGGGGTGCTCAGTGGGAGTAAAAGGGTGAAAGAGCTGAGATGAGGCCACAGTATATGAGCCTTGCCCATCTGTGTGGCATGAGATCCACCCTTCACACAGCACCTGCCATGTGTGGACCGCTGAGTTCATTGCTTAAGGGTCACAGGGTGAGTAAGGCCTAAAGCCTAATCTGGCCACTTTTCCTCAAGAGAGCAGACATGTCTATAGCCTTACATGAAACAAGACATGGAAAGGAAGAGGAAGTTGGGGGGGGGGCGAGTCTCAGTGATAAGACATGTTCAGAAGGCTAACACCAGGTAGTAGCACAAGGACAACAGGAAAGACAGGTCACTATGCTTGGACTATGAACCAGCCTCCAGAAATCTTGAACTACTGGTTGCCACCCTACTGGTAGGGAAAGAATTAGGTCAGGCCCTGGGATGAAGAAAAGCATGAGCGTATCAGCAGCGTCTTAGTTAGGCTTTCTATTGCTGTGAAGAGACACCATGATCACAGCAACTCTTATAAAGGAAACATTTAATTGGGGTCCAGTCCATCCTGGTGGGGAGCATGGCAGCATGCAGGCAGATGTGGTGCTGGAGCTGAGAGTCCTACATCTTTACTCAAAAGCATCAGGAAGCAAACTGACACACTGGGTGGTATCCTGATCATAGCAAACCTCAAAGTCCTCTTCCCCCCACCCTGACACACTTCCTCCAACAAGGCCATACCCACTCCAACAAAGCCACACCTCCTACTAGTGCCACTCCCTACAAGATTATGTGGTTCCGGGGGGCCAATTGCATTCAAACTACCACAAGCTGGTCTTGGAGTTAAATCCCAGCAAAGCTAGATCTGAGACAGACTCCAAAGAATGGGCTTGGAGAACAAAATGATAGCAAAGACATAGGGATAAGAAACAGTCAATTCAAAACCATTGAGAGCACAGCGGTGAAATCCAGTGGGCACTGGAGCAACAGGACAATGTTGCATGGCTTTCCCTGAGAAGCCCATTTCTGGTCCCCAGAGAGAGAGCAATCACAAAGCACAGAAACAGCTCCATCCAACTCTAGCTTAGAGAATCATTAAGTCTAATTGAATTACTTACAGACAGGCACATCCGCCACCAAAGAAACATGCTCTCTTTCCCACAACTGTTATCCACTTACATATCCTCCAGAAAGGACTGAGAACCTCGTGAACCTTGTGAGTCCTCCTGCCCTTCCATTCCATAAGAAAATCTTAGGTGGGCCCAATCTCATAAAAGTCCCTTGTGAGTAATCACAGCTGCTCAGACTACAAGGTGGCAACAGTCATGGTATGCCAGAGCCCAGAGGTCCACATCAGACAATGAAAGCAATCATAATGGCACAGTCAGGCAGAGGCCACATACCACCCCGGGCACTTCACAAATAGTAACTCAGTCTTTACTACCATTTATAATGTATAATGTGAATCTCTGCCTCACAGAGTTTTGGAGCAGTGCATTGACTTCTGTGGGCTACAGACATAACTAGTTTTTTAGACATATCTACGCTGAGACAGCCTTGCACAAGCTGTTTAACTGCTGTTTAGTTGCCTCCATGAGATTCCTGGAAAGTACTTTTGTATTGGTCTGCTCAGCTGCCACCAGAAAACACACCAGATTGCATGCTTCCAATAGAAATTTCTTCTCTCATGGTTCAAGAGGCCAGGAAGGTTAAAGTCGAGGTGCCAACTCTTCCGGGTTTGCAGAGGGCCACCTTTCTGCTGCTACATCCTCACATGGTAGACAAGGACTTATACTTTTCCATACACAGTCTGAATCCCAACCCTATGGCTTCGTTGATGCTTAATGACTTCCTGAAGAGCATGGCTCCGGTTAGTCACACTGAGGTGATGGCTGCATAAGTCAATCAATCCAGGTACCCAGATGTCTTCCTTAGACATCAGCCACCATCCGATGGTGACCTTTACACAGAATCTAAGCTTCTTTAGCATCCCTGACACTCTACACTCTTCTGCAAATGAACAGCCAGAGCAGGAGGCCAGCACACTCCTTGCACTTCAAGAGCTGGGCCCAGCCCTTCTGCCCTTTCTTTCTCTCAACCCTCACCCCCTGTGCCACGTCATCACATAGTCCTTTAGAATATCTCAACGTCTTTTCAAATGTGTTGAAACTCCAAAGAAGTTACTGGGGTTTAGGAACGAATGGGCAATTGGAACCATAAAGCCTGAAACAAATGGTATGACTCAACATGGGATCTTGTGAAATGGATGCCACTTGTCTGAGACTGGGGATTGGGTGGGCTACCTGACAGGGTCCATCAGTAGACATGGAGCTGGGACAGGCCATGCTCCAACCATGCTGGTCTCTCCTTCCTTGTGGGACTATAGGCCCAGCACAGACCTCTTGGACTGTCAAATTCTTCCTCTGAAAACAGAGTGGGCAGTCTTGACGGCCCTGGTCCTGGAGATTCACATTTATCTGCCTTAACCAAGCTGTCTTTCTCCTGTTCCATTCAATTGCTTCACTGTATCTCACTAGAGCCAGGATAATTAAGTCTGACTCTTCATGGAGAGATGACAGCCAGTGAGATTGCAGCTACTACATGCAAAGCACAGGTTTTGCTGTTGATGTGACTTTAATTCCAAAATTTACAAAACCCTGAGATTATTCCCGGGCTTCCTAGAAGCCACAGACCTGAGCCACAGTCTCTCAGGACCTCTGAGAAATCCCGGCTTGCTTTCTCATATCATCCTGGCAACCTCTCCCTTCTTCCTGCAGAAGAGGACAGGGCTGGGCAAACCTGCCCTTCCCCCAGCTCTCCTCCCCAGGCCAGGGCTGAGCTGGCAACCTCTGCTGCACCAACCCTGGATACACCTGTCAAAACAGAACCACTGGAGAGTCGAGCAAGAGCTGAAAAACATGATCTGACCACACCGAACTTTCCACCAGGGCTGGGCTGCCAAGGGCTGGCTTTTCCCGAAAGCCTTACCCTACGGGTGACTGAACAGCCTTCTTGAGGGCTGCTTGACTGTGGAAGGATAGGCCATTTGGTTTTCTGACCTTTGCCTGTCCACTACTTTTGTTTTCTTTTAAACTTCCAAGTGCAAGAGCCGTGCTTACGGGTCAGGGGACATTTAGAGCCTTACTCAATGCCTCCTAATGGGAACCACCTACCATGGTACAACCACCTAGAGAAAAATGCACGCCATGTGCTTGCATCCTAAACCCACTGGTGCAGAACCGTGGAGACGGATGAGAATTTGGGAGTAGGAGGTAATGTGCATTACAGACCAAGACCCAGGGAATTATGATGCCTCATAAATTTGAGATCCACAGGTGTAGGAGAGGAAGAAAGGAACACACTGTTTTTCAGTTTCTGTTTATTATCTTGTTTCATTTTCATGAGCACAGTACACTGGCATGTTATAGGTCAGAAAACAGAAGCTCAGAAATGATGAGTAACATATATAACCTAAAGTTGTTGAATGGGGGCTGGTTAAGAGCTTATACTGTTCTTGTAGAAGGCATCCGGTTGACAGTACCAGTGTTAGGGGCTGACAACTGCCGGTAGCTCCAGTTCCAGGTGATCGGACACCCCCATCTGACCTCCATGGGCACCTGCCCTTATGTGCACATATTCCCACATAGAGATAATAACTCTTAAATAAGTAAAAAAATATACTAAATGTTTTTTTTAAAGATGTGCAGTCAGATGTCTGGAGGTTTTACTGATATTTCCTGAGCTTGTCTCTTTAAGAATGGTAGGGCTGGGGAGTCAGTGAGCTTTGTATTTCAGAGAAGGATTATTAAATCCACAGAAAGGGGATTCCTCTAGATCTCAAAGCAAGCTACTTACAAGGCCCCAAATAAAGTACTGCCAGCCCTCCCAGTTTCAATTGCTTTGTGCAAAATACCAGAGCAAGGGGCTTGCAGGAGCTAAACAAAGGAGGGTGCATCCTACCATGAGATTCCGAGGACTTCTCAAAGGGGGTAATGTGCCCACCTCCATGGGAGCTATCACCCAACTTCACCAAAATGCAGACTCAACTCCATCACTGAGAAAATTGTATTAAACACTGCAACTTATTCATATGGCTTTTCCGCAATTCTATGCCATCCCTTTAAAAGATCAGGTCATTTGAATAGCACAAACTGAAGCCACCTCTATTGCCTCTGATAGGAAATGGTGGAAGAGTCTTCATGGGATGGTTTTCACACACTTGTAACCTATGGCTCCTTCTCCAGAAGAAATTCCAGATCTTCTCCATCCCCCAGACAAGCCTGCCCCACCCTCAGGTTGCCTGGAACTTACTTGCTCCCCATCATCCATCACCACCCTTACTCAAAGAGCTCTCTTCTTCTAGAAATAGAAATGTTTCAACATCTAATGGGGAGGGTGAGGACTCCACTGAATGTGTTCACACATCCATCAAATGGTCAGCTGCCAGCAGCTGCTACATCAGCAGTAGGCATGCAAGAGGAAAGCACCTGGTCCATTTCATCTTCCTGACCAAGGCTTCTTCCCAAACCCCTGTACAGAGAACAAGAGTTTCTAGCAGTGGTTCTTAACCATCCTAATGTTGTGATTCTTTAGTACAATTCCTCATGTTGTAGTGACCCCAACCATAAAATTATTTTTCTTGCCTCTTCATACCTGTATTGTTGTTAATGTTATGAGTCGTAATGTAAATGTCTGATCTATGGCATATCTGATATGCAAACCTCCTCACACACCCAGAAAAGGGATCTCAACCCACAGCCTGAGAACAGCTGCTCTGCAAAGAGCAGTGGTCCCACAGGTGGAAGAAAAAGAAGTCAGGGACTGGGGCTACCATGCAGCTGGAACTGGGCACTGGGCAGGAAGAATCTGCACAGACCTCTCCATGAGCAGTTGATTCTGCAAGGCACACACTGAGCTGACAGACACACTGAGCATGCACAGTAGTGAGGCTCTTTGGAAATCTGACTAATTTAGCCTTGTCAATCACACCAGCTGAGACAGTAGAAAAGCTGTAACTTAAATTCACATCAAGCAGCTCACAACCACCAGCAGCTTCAGTTCCAAGGAATCTGACACCTGCTTTTGACCTCCTTGTGCTCCTTCAGCATGTGCTCGTGTGTGTGTGTGTGTGTGTGTGTGTGTGTGTGTGTGTGTGTGTGACTCATTTACACACACACATACACATTAAATAAAATATATAACTATCTCTTGAAAACCAGCAACAGGAAGATAACAGGTAGCAGTAATGTGTGAAATGTTCAGGTGTAGTTCACTAAGAACACTGTAGTAGGGAAACAATGGCAACTATCATTAGTGATCAGGGAAATGCAAATGCAAACTACTACCTGAAGACTAGAAAAGTTAAAACTGGCATCGCCATAGCAACCATTGGCAGATCTACTGCAATGAAATGCTCATACACTGCTAGTAGGATTGTAAAATTATATAAGCACATTGAAAACAGGTTGATGGTTTCTTAGGTTAAACATGGGGCTCCAGAGATGGCTCACTGATTAAGAGTGCTTGCTGCTCTTACAGAGGAGCTGTATTCAGCTCCCAGAGCCCACATGGTGGCTCAAAACCACCCTAACTCCAGTTCCAAATGATCCAAATGCTCCCTTTGACCTCCACTGGCACCAGGCATGCACATGGTGCCCATGCATATTGACAAAACACTCATACATACAATAAAAATACATTTTAAAATCTATTTCAAAACCTAAACATTCATTTCCCCTATGCTTAATCATTCTCTTCTTAGAAATTTATCTAAGAAATAGAATCATATACCCCAAAATACTTGTACAAATATTTTGCATATAAGGGGTATGCATAAAAGCCAAAACTAAAAGTCCATCATCAGATGAATGGAAAGACAAGTTGTCACATATTTGTACAATGGAATACAGTCAGTAAAGGAAGAAACAGCCACCACTATACACAAACACTTGGGTTAACCTAAAAGAAAATGTTGCTGACTGAGTCAAACCATTCAAAAGACAGTATGTAGTGTGTGATTCCACCAGTGTGAAGTTCTAAGCTGACAGCACACACAGTGTGAAACTCGACACTGACAAACAGTACACAGAGTAGAAATGAGGTTAGTGGGGTTTACTTGACCTCACAGGGACACATGGTGATTGGAGTGGTGGTTTTATATTTGTCATGACATGCTAATCATACATTTTAATGTGTGCATTTGATTGTAGGTAAATTATATGTCATATAATTGATCCTTTTAAAAATACAACTAGAATATTCTCTAAAGTTATAAAAATTCAAGGACTTAAAGGGTCACATGCTGACCCGGGTGTTGGTGGCGCATGCCTTTAATCCCAGCACTCAGGAGGCAGCAGAGGCAGGCGGATCTCTGTGAGTTCGAGACCAGCCTGGTCTCCAGAGCGAGTGCCAGGACAGGCTCCAAAGCTACACAGAGAAACCCTGTCTCGAAAAACAACAACAACAAAAAAAAAAAAAAAAAAAAAAAAAGAGAGATCACATGCTGGTAAGGATTTTCTGGTAAGAGCTGAAATTAGAAAAACCTCTTTGGCAAGCAGTTTGGTTTCTTATACAGGTAAACACACACCTACCTATGACTCAGCATTTCCACTCCTAAGTATTTGCCCAAAAGAAATAGGAACAAGTTCTGCAAAAAACATTTGCATGAAAACATTTGCAGCAGTTATCATAACTGAAAAAGTAAGTAGCAAATCTAGAAAGAATCCACATACGTATCCATGGGAGAAATTTATGCTATTTATGTGATACGGGGCACTTGGAAGAAGGGTAAAGAGAAGAGGGGGAGTCAGGAGAGGGAAAGGGGAAAGGGAAGGAGAACAAAAAGAATAAGAGGAGGTATAACAATAGAATAGAAGCAACAACATGAACAAAACAAAGATCCAAACAAAACACCGGATTACAATGAGGTTAAAAAAAATACAAAGACTACATGTAATATGGTTCCACTTGGGTTAGACTTAGAAAAGGCAAAGATGCTACATGATATGGAAATCAGTATTGTCACTACAAGTGGGTTTTCTAGAAATAGCAAGGATGGGAGCAATCCCTGTGGTGCTGGAGGTTTAATTTACACACATGTGTGTTAGAACCTGCCCAAATAGATCCACAATCTGTGCCTTCTACTTAGTACAAGTTAAAACTCACTGGTTAAAAAGAATAATAAGACAACAATTCATTTCCAAAAAGAAATTATAATAGAAATTAGTTTGAATAAATATAGGATATATTTTCAAGCTATTTTGTAATGAGGAGCCTATATCAGAAGTTTAGGAATATAGCTGAAGCAAGATAAAAATAGTAGCCATGAAATATTATTTTAGATGAAGAAGAAAGCTAGGATGCCCCCTTAAGAAGGATAGAAAAGTAAACCAGAACACAGCAAACTCAAAAGAAAGAACTAATATGACAGAGAGATTAAAAATGTAAAGAAGAAAGTCTGGGATTTATTTTTGAGACTGTTTCCTGTATGCCAGGGTAGCCTTGAACTCACTTCATAGTGGAGGGTGGTCTCTAACTGTGATCCTCCTATCTCCACATCCTGAGTACTGAGATTATAAGCATGTGCCACCAAGCCCAGTTCCTAAGAAGAAAGTTTGGAATAAAGAGGGTCAACAAAGTCAAATATTAGGCAGTGATTTTCAACCTTCTTTTTTTATTTTATTCATTTATTTATTTAGTATGCAACATTCTGCTTCCATGTATATATGCTCACCAGAAGAGGGCACCAGATCTCATAAGGGATGGTTGTGAGCCACCCTGTGGTTGCTGGGAATTGAACTCAGGACCTCTGGAAGAGCAGTCGGTGCTCTTAACCTCTGAGCCATCTCTCCAGCCCCGGTTCTCAACCTTCCTAATGCTGCAAACCTGTAGTACAGTTCTTCATGTTATGATGACCCCCAACGATAAAATTATTTTCATTGCTACTTCATAACTGTAATTTTGCTACTGTTATGAATTGCGGCGTCCACCCTTGACCAGCAAGAAAGACGCCACACCGAGGAATCTTCTTCAAACACAGTTTAATCGGGAACCTCTTTGCTTTGTACAATGTATAATGGCGGCGGCGGCCCGGGCCGAGGGAGACGGGGCTTGATATAGTCTACATCTACCAATCACCTAACCCTACGTGGCGCGCCAGGATAGGTTGTCTCCAAGCAGAATTAAGAGGATACATGACCTTTGCCTAATTTGGAGTTGTTTACCACAGAGAGCGCACGCCGTCGGGCTGGCAGAGGTAGGAAACCGGCGCCATCTTTTGGGTGCGGTTTTCTGCAGCTCCCTACAATGAATCATAATGTAAATAGCTTTTCTGATGGTCTTAGGTGACCTTTGTGAAAAGTCATTTGACGCCCCCCAAAGGAGTAGTGACCCACAGGTTGAGAAACCACTGCTCTAGGCAATGTTGACCAGTATCTGAAGCATTGAAGAGCATGAAGGCATAAATAGGAAGGGAGAGTTAGCATGGAAAGGTGGAATTAGGAGGAATTATGAAAATTCAATGCCAATAACTTTGAAAACTCAAATGAAATAAACAAATTTATAAAAAATTTAACTCACCAAGTAAATTCAAGAAGTAAAAAAAATCCTAAAAGGTCTGAAACCACTTAAGTGGTTTAAAATGCCCCCATAAGAAAAACAGCAGGTCTGTGGAGAAAGAGGTACAGGCAAACCCTACCAAAACACTCAAAGACAATGTTGCAATCCAACACAAACTCTCCCAGAGAACAGGAAAAGTTGGGCGCAGTTTCCTGGCTTGTTCTATGAGGAAAGAAAGAAAACATTTTCCAAAATCAGAAAATAAAATAGATAGATACAAAAACAAGGCTTAGTAAGCTAAGGACCTGACCTGGAAACTATTTTAACAAAAAAGTGGAAATTGT
Source organism: Cricetulus griseus (assembly GCF_003668045.3). Classification (NCBI taxonomy): domain Eukaryota; kingdom Metazoa; phylum Chordata; class Mammalia; order Rodentia; family Cricetidae; genus Cricetulus; species Cricetulus griseus. Next base: position 220,907,556 of record NW_023276807.1, on the reverse strand, counting down.
TCCCTTTAAAAGATCAAGACCTTGGGTGTTTTGCTAGGACACCATAGCAAACATGTCACTGTGAAAGCAACTTGACAAAACAAGGAAGAAGAGAAAATGGGCCCAAAAGGTAATGGAGCATCTATACCATCCTCCAGTTTACAACCAACATCCAAAGACAGAAATGTGTTGAAAGGGTTGATATTGACTCAGAACCACTAAGACCAAGTTTTCAGCACAAAGGACATTTATTTGCCCCAGAGGGACAAAGGCAGGAAATAAGGGACAGAGACAGGAGATAGAGGAAGAGAGAGAAGGTGAATGGAACCAGGGAGAGGGGAAGGAGTATTTGTCCCAGAGAGTCAAAGGGCTGCCTTTGACAGAGGCAGATGTGGCACATAGGAAAATGGTGGTTTGTAAAGGTAAAAGAGGAAGGCCTGTGTCAGGATGAGGTGTCTTATTTTAATTGGGCATGCTAATTTAGGTGAGCCAAAGGGGGCTTTTGATAGCTAGACTTTAATACTTTGATAGCTAGACCTTGGTAGTCAATCTCAAGAGGAAGAATTGATCAAATAAGGGAATAGGCCTTGGTAGCTAGCTTCAAGAATGTAATCTAACAGTTTTTAGCAAAGCAGAGGGAATTGGGGAAAGGCCTGACAGAGTCACAAGCTCAAATTGATTAGTCTCTCTTCATATGTTAAATCACATCTTCATATTATTGAGATGATGGCCAACCAAACCCAGAAAGATCCAGTTTCTTCAACAAATAAATGGCACTGAAGATAAGAAGAGTGTTATAGAAGTCTATTGAAAATAAAGAACTTAAAAACATGTCAACAAATACAACACGTGGCCAGGGTTTGGACTTTACTTCAAACAAACCAACTTATAAAAGTTTTTTGAGAAAAATGAAATAAATTTGAATGCAAATTTATTATTAGAGAAAATTAAAAGTAGTGCTAAATGAGGTGATGTAGCATGACTATGGATTTTAAATGTCTCTGTATTTTAGAGAGACATTTGTAGTAGTTAATGAAGGATTGAGATGCAGAGATGGGGCCTTAGAAAAGTGATTCTATCTTGAGGCCTCTGTCTTCGTGAATGGATTAATCCATTTGTGAGTTTAATTTAGTATTTTTATACAATATATTTTGATAATATTCTTTCCCCTTTCCAACTTCTCTCAGACCTTCCCCACCTCTCTGTCTATCTAACTTCAAGTTCTTTTGCTCTTTCTCAAAAACAAAACAACAAAATGAAATTCAAAACTAACAAATTAGAATACAGAAAACTAATAAGACCAAAGCAAAACAAAATTTTACACCCCCCCCACACACACACACACTCACAGAATCCATTTTGTGCTGGCCAAATATTCCCAGACATGGGAACTGTCCTTGAGTGTGATTAATATAACTAGTGAGACGCCATTTGAGAAAAGTGATGTTTTCCCCCTTTCTCAGTGCGTGTCAATTGTAAATAACTTTTTGGTCAGGAGTGGGGCTTTGTTTCCACTTCCCCTTCTCAGTGCTGGGATTTTGTCTGGTTTGAGCCTGTACAGATCTTATGTGTGCTGTCCCAGTCAATATGAATTCATATGTGTGTTGGTTCTGTTGTGTGTAGAAGACTCTATGTCTTTGGAGTCATCCACAACTTCTAGCTCTTACAATCTTTCTGCCTCCTCTTCCGCATAGAAGGAAGGGATCTGATGAAGACATCCCATTCTGGGATGAGTTTATCCTAAGTCTCTTACTCTTTGCACATTGTCCAGTGGTGTATTTCTTCTAATGCAAGAAGAAGCTTCTCTGATGAGAGTTGAGTGGTGTAACTAACCATGGATTTTGCAATATGTCATTGGGAGTCATTTTATTGCTATGTTCTTTTATCAGAATAATAGTAGTAGGTTCCCCCAGGCCTAGTCTCAGCTTCTTGGCCACTTTAGCGGTGTCAGGGCTGTGTACCACCTGATAGAGCAGGCCTTAAATCCAATTTTAAAAAGTGGTTGGTTACTCCTATAACAGTTTTGCGATTATTGTACCAATATATCTTGCAGGTGGCTCTCTGTTGTAGATCACAGAATTTGTAAATGGGTGATATTGACACTTATTTTTCTCCTCCAGTGTATGCACACTATGAATGCTGGTCAGCAAAGGTGAAGCTTCTAATTGGGTACCAGCTTGATTTATCTATGTTCAAAGACATAAGTAAATCATATCTTCAACAATAGGGCCTTATCATCAGGTTATGAAAAGTAACCAACAGCCTTGACAATAATCTGTGATGTTTGAGGGTATTTATGGGACCCCTTTGGCCAGTGACTCAAAAAGATGTAACTTGACAGATTTTTTTTTTTTTTTTGAGATAGGGTCTTACTGTGTTGTTCGGGCCGTGTTCTGGAACTCACTATGGTGTCAGACTCATAGAGATCCACCTGCTTCTGTCTCTCAGTGCTGGGATTAAAGGCATGAGCTACCATGCCTGGCTTAATGGACTGTGCTATGTGGGGTGGTAGAATTATGAAAAGTAGGTTCTCATTGGAAGAAGTGAGTCTCAAGGGTCATCCCCCAAGTAATGGTTAAACTTAATTTTCAACTTGGCTAGATTTGGAATCACCTGGGAGACACACATCTTGGTGTGTTCATAAGGGTGTTTCCAGTGAGGTTTAACTGAAGGTAGAAAACTCACCTGACTGTGGGCAGTGCCATTCAACAGACTGGGGTCCCAACAGAGAAAAAGAAGGAAAACAGCTGACTACCGGTGTCCATATCTCTGTTTCCTGACTATAGATGAAATGTAACCAACTACCTCGTGCTCCTGCCACTATGCCATTCCTACCTGCCATGAGGGATTGTATTCCCAAACTATGGGCCAAACTGAGATCTTCCTTCATGTTTACATTGTCAGATGATTTGCCACAGCAATGAGAAAAGTAATAACTACATACTGGAAAGACATATTTGTCCCTGTTGGCTCATGCTGCCCTCCCTGCTTCCTGGCTGCCATCAGATAAGAAGCTTTCCTCCACCATGTCCTCTTACCAGCCTAGGAACACACTTCTGGGTGACCAGGAACAACCACATCTGGATCTGCAAACCAGAGTAAAGTTCTTTTTTCTTAAACTGTTTGTCTCAGATACTATGTCACCAGAAAGAAAACTGACTGACATAATACCGGCCAGGTTTAGAGAAAACATGATGTTGTGTCTGGGGGTTGTTTTAAAGCACTCCATGAGGGAAGATCAGCAACTTAAAATTGGCAGAACATTCATAATTGCAAAGCTGTGTGGCAGGCTCGGGTGGGTTGGTTATCTGGTCTGTTTTGTCTTTGGGTTTGTTGAAAGTCTTCCATCATGAGGGACTGAAAAGATGGCTCAGTGGTTAAGAGCACTGACTCTTCTTCCAGAGGACCTGGGTTCAATTCCCAGCACCCACATGGCAGCTTACAATTATCTGTAACTCTAGTTCCAGGGGATCTTATAAGTTCACCCCAATGCACATTAAATAAAGATTAAATTTTAAAAAAAAGAGAAAGTCTTCCATCATGAAACTAAAAAGATGACAAGAATGGCCAAATGACAGTAAGAGCTGCAACATATGCTATTCTGAAAGGAGCAAAGAAAGCTCCTCTCCCTCTTTGCCATCCTGAAGCCCCAAGGGACCAGGCTGCTAGACCAGCCCACACCTTGTGCTTTTCTCGTGTCCTCTCAGAGTGCTCTTCCTTTCTGCTACTCAGGTCCATCTCAAATGCTGTTGCAGATAGCTGCTGTACTGGTTTGCCAAGCATCCACTTCAGATATCAACACCCCTATTCTCCTACGGATAAACACTTTTAATAACATCATGTGGTTCACATGAGACTGACCTCACCACCCACATCCCCCTTCCCCCAGAGGATAGCAAGTGACTCAGGTCTGGCTGGTGATAACGCCACAGTGACTACAGCAATGGGCGTGTTGCCAAGGCTGCCCATGAGCATCAGATTAGCTCCCAGACTTACTGGAAGTCTTAGATAAAAGACACTTTCCCCCACACTGGTTTGCTAGCTCAGAAGGCGAAAACAAGCCTGGACTTATTTGCCTCAATGTGTAAGCAGGTTCAGCCCAAGACAGAAGCCACCAAAGACAGCAGAGACACAGATATTGGTGTTTAGTATGATCATACACACACCCAAACCCGTCTCCACCTCAGCCCTCCAGTGTATTAATTAATAAAGGCCCCCTTTGTTTAAGAAGGGAGAGACAGAGGCAGAACAACAAAGATGGAGTAGAGAAGTGGGGGGGGGGAGGAATGGTAGTGGTGGTGATGATGACAATCACAACAGCACTGATGACAATTACAGAAAGAGATTGACAGAGAGGCTGACACAATAAGGGATGGAGGAAGAGGGAAACTTTACACTTTGGGACCAAGAACAGAACAACAGAGCAGGGTGTTGCTGGTGCACGCCTTTAATCCCAGCACTTGGGAGGCAGAAGCATGCAGATCTCGGTTTTCAAAGCCAGCCTGGTCTACAGAGTGAGTTCCAGGACAGGCTCCAAAGCTACACAGAGAAACCCTGTCTCAAAAAACCAAAAAAAAAAAAAAAAAAAAAAAGAATAAATAAATAAACCAGTTCAAAAGGAGTACCCATCATCGAGGCTGTATTCATACCCCGCAAATTCCAGAGACAAGGAAGAAGGAAACGGTAAAGAATACAAAGGGGCCACCTGTGGTCTGAGCTGCTTCTCCTCTCTTATTTTCTGCAGAGCTGTATTAATTCGGTCAATATCTTCACTTTGCAATTTGTCATTACCGGGGACTGAATGCATCTGGTTTCTGCGGGGTTACTGTCTGCTGTCAGGGGATCTTAGCCCTCTCTGTCCTAGTTACTTTTGTCTCACTGTGACAAAATATCTGACAGAAATAAAAACAGGTTTATTTTAGAACACAGTTTTGTGGGGTTTTGCCAACCATCTCATGTCAGAGAAACTCAGCTCATGGGTGGGGAGTTAGTGGAAGATATCCCCGGAGACCAGGAAGCAGAGCTGGAGATCAGTTGTAACCTTCCAGTCCCGCCCCTGGTGGTCTACTTCTACCAGCCTGGCCCAGCCTCCTGGATGTTCCACAGCCTTCAAAATAGTGCTGCCAGCTGCTGAACAAGCTTTCCAAACAGGAACCCGTGGGAGCATTTTAGATTTAAACCTTTGTTTTGGTCTCCTCACAGTCTATCTGGCTTCTCAATAACTCACACGAGGGCTGGCAAGATGGCTCATCAGGTAAAGGTGCTTTCCACCAAGCCTGATGAGCTGAGTTTGATCCTCAGGACCCACGGGAGAGAACCAATTCCTGTAAGTTGTCCTCTGACCTCCACACATACATCACGGCAATCACATGAACACCCACAATGAATGAATGTATTAATTAATTAATTTTTAAAGAATTTAAATAACTCTGGGGAAAGGTATCCCTCCATCCCTCTAGAACCTAGTAGCAGAAGAAGACCAGCCTAGGACAGGGGCACAGAGAAAATGTATCCTCGGGGTTCAGGCTGGAATCTCGGTCTGACCAGGTAGACGACATTCTAAGTCTCGCTTTCCTCATTTGGAGGGTGAAAATAACAACAGCCTTCCACATGGTTATTGAGGGTCATTGAGGGATTTGCCTGAGATGATGAATGTGCACACACTTCCAAGCCTTACTCTTCCTACCCCCACTTTGCTTCTCCATAGAGCAACCATTTTTGTTTGCTTGCTTGAATTTCTGTTTCTTTATTTCTTAGCATAAGTCAGATCACTTCTGTTCCGTGCCTAAAACATTTCCAGGGTTTCTCATCCCACTTGGAACAAAATCCAAACTTGTATTTAATGTGAGTGTGTGTGTGTGTGTGTGTGTGTGTGTGTGTGTGTGTGTGTGTGTGTACAGGCCATAGCATTCATGGGAAGAGCAGAGGATATCTTTCAGGAGTTGGTCTATCCTTATAAAATGGGTTCCATGGGTCAATCAGAGACCACCAGACTTGAGTGTGAAGTGCTTCTACTCACCTATCCTACCGGCTCAACTCCACACATTTCATAAGGCTTCTGGGCCATGCTTGCCTAGGACCTACTGACTTCTCCATCTTCTCTGGCCTTCAGCCTCTCCCTTGTTTTTTCAAACATGTCACCTTCCTGATCTTTCTCACATGGGCCTGGCAGGTACCATTCTCAGAGAACAAACATACATGAATGTCACAGTCTACCATATGGCCTTTATATGGCTGATTGCTTCCCAGTCTTCAGAACTACTTGAAAGTCTATTTCTCCTCTGTAGGGGTCTCTCAGATCACTCTTTCTAAAATAGAGCAATTCTTTGGTGGGGAGATGGGTGACTTTAACTGGGACATACTTCACATGAATGAAGAGCATGTTTCACATGCAACTGGCACCATAGTGGTCTGAGCACATATGTCCTCTGATGACAAGTTGTAAGTCCCTGAAGGCATCTCCCCCTCTCTAGACTTGGAGAAATGTTTGGTCTGTGTGAGCGGAAGCAGAGAAGATATGATCCAAGCTAGTGGTCTGGGGAGGGCTGGTCTTGGGTTACCCTGATGGTCATTTGTGCCAGTCTATAAAATCTACCCCTCAGCCCCATATTCAGTGCCCTGATCTTACCACACTGGGCAAGAACTCTTTCCTTGCCCAGCTGCATCCGCCTTGCTCAGTTGGTTCTACCCTATGAAATGCAGTTCAAATGCAGAACACCACAGTCCTAGAGTTCGGAAAGAGATTCACCTCTTCCCCCATCCGCTTGCCGCTTGCTATGGGACTGGTTCCCATCCTACAAGCACTCCCAGCCTCCCACCTCATTCTGTAATCACAGTAGCAATTCCTTCTCATGGCACCCAATGAACCCAGCTGAGTTTCCCCAAGACACAATCATTCATACACCCTTCCCCCGTTGAAACCCTAACACCAGCCTCTTTTCAGATGTCTGTAACCCCCTTCTCCAAGATCAGAGATACTAGCATCAGAGACACCAGAATTGAGACCCCTCCTCAGCTCAGTGGCCCCCCTCCTCAATGTTTCTGAGTTTTGACAATGTAGACTTTCTCCCTTGTTCCTCTAGCCTAGGGGAGTGATAGCTTCCTAGGGTGGCAGCTTCCATGACATTGCAGAGTTTTCCCCTATCCTTTTCTCTAGAGGATAAATTCCTGTCATTAGGTCTTTGTATCAGATTCCCTCACCTCCTAGTATTGTCTCTGCTACCAACTAGACTCTGAACTGTACGGCCACCCAGAGAGGCCAAGAGGAATAGAGGATGTGTAGGTTAGCCAACAAGGAGAAACAAGGAATAGCTAGGGATCTGATAGGTCCATGGGAAGATAATTCTAGGGCAGAGTAATAAAGATGAATCCAAGAAACCCATTCATCAACAAATATGTATTTAAATTCCTCCTATATGTCATGGATTCTGGGATGTGGTAACTGGTGTGTGTGTCTATAATTAATGACGCATCTACAGGAGGGAATGTGTTGTACACATGACGGGGACTAATAATGAGGAAGAAAAGGATAAAGGGGACTAACGGAACACAGATAAAAGGAGAGAATGATTTGAGAGGTTCAGAGTGAAGACAGCACTATCCATGCCTGTATGTGTCAGGAAAGAACCCACTAGAACAAATACTTTCCAGACTTGCTTAGGAAAGGAAATCTTATCTGCAACTCCCACACAAAGTGACTAGAGAGGACAATGTAGAAAGTTGTTGAGGGGCTGCAATATCCTACTCCCTGACCTGTGTGAAGGGAGTACAAGTATTGGCTTTATAGCTACTTTTAAATACACATTTTCTGTTTCTCTGGATAAATATCTCACAATTAAAAAAAGAAAGGAAGGAATGAAAAATAAAGAAACAGAGAGAAAGAGAGAGGGGGAGAGAGAGAGAGAGAGAGAGAGAGAGAGAGAGAGAGAAAGAAAGAAAGAAAAAAAGAAAGAAAGAAAGAAAGAAAGAAAGAAAGAAAGAAAGAAAGAGATTGGGTTTCTGTATTTGAAGATGCTTTCTGTTAACAGCCTCCAGATAACCAACCTTCTTAGACTCTGGAAATCCATCAGAAACACTCTGAACACAAGTTCAGAGCAAGTCATTAAGAAGAGGCCTTGCAAGCCAGAAATAGAGTCTTGCAGACACATTCCAAGTAGCCTGAGAGGGTCCCAAGAAGAGTGATTTCCTAAGTCACTTGCAGAAACATCCAGCAGAATAAAGCCACCCTCTGGGGCCAGAAGTCTCTAGACCCTGTTCCCAACCAAAGGATGGGCTTGGGGGTAATAGTAGGTCTTGCTCATCTGGCACAGTTGATTAGAACGTGGTGCTAATAGTAGGGTTTGCTCTTGTTTGCACGCTGCACATTAAGCAGAACAGGACTGTGTGAGAACAGGACTGTGTGCCTGGCTGGGGATGGAAAGAAAACTCTGAGGAATAAGGAAACAGAACAGGAGCTGCTGCTAAAATTCTGTGACCCTTCCAAGCTAAGCCAGTAACCCAGCTCAGCACTGATTCTGTACACTGAACTGTGGCATATTTGTTCCTCATAATCTTCCCAAGACACAGACAAGGGAGTCAGGTGGGAGAACAGGATTCCCAAGGCCCTGTGCTTGGGAACAAAAGTCCTATTGTGCTTGGATGTAAAAGTGCAGAAGATATCTACTCAATCTAGAATATGGAGGTCCCTGTGCCTGCAAGGGTGGCCCAGCCAGGTCATCTCAGCCCCTGGATTTCACAGAAGTTGGTGGCATAGAAACAAGCACAGGTGGGCTCTCTTGGCTCCACTCAAGCTGAGCTGGAGCCAGCAGAGGACTGTGGGCGCACATCCAAGACTAATTCTGTAACAGAAGCCTGGCCCCAGGATGTATACTTCCAGAAACTAAATAGACGGACCTTTTATCTGGAGACCTGCCAACTCTCCCAGCATGCATGAACCCAAGGAACTCAGCAGAAGTTGCCCGATTACTCTGGAGTTTCTAGCACATTCTAAGTTTGACCATCTGGAATGAAATAAAGGAATTACATACAAATATAAATATAGGGCATGCCTTTGAGTCGAACAGCAAAAATAACACTCTTAGTGACCATTTTCCTTCCAACGGTCAGACAATTTACAGCCGGTTCCACATGTTCACACACAAGCTTTGCTGGGCAGTGGTGGTGCATGCCTTTAATTCCAGCACTTGCCAGTCAGAGGCAAGAGGATTTCTCAGTTCAAGGCCAACCTGGTCTACAGAGTAAGTTCCAGGACAGCCAGGGCTACACAGAGAAATCTCCATATTTTGGAATACCCATGACCTTTGACTCTGCAGTCATGCCTAATCTCTCGTTCTCTTATTCTCTTTCTCTCACATGGGAAATGATGCATTCAAAAAAGTTGGGAATAACATCACATGTAATTGTAAACTTTGGAGATTAATAGTAGACTGGGTCAATTGTAATACAACTGTGAGATGGGAAATTATGTAGGTGTTAAAAAACAAAACAAACAATCAAAAACAAAGCCAGGTATGGCTGTGCATGTCTGTAATCCTAGCACTTAGGAGGCAGAGGCAGAGGATTGTGAAGTTCAGGTCAGGCTGAGCTATAAAGTGAGATCCTGTCTCAAACAAACAACAACAACAAAACAATCATGAAGGGTAAGGTGATGGGAAATGTACTGTGTATGCTTATCTTATTGATTGTTTAATAAAATACTGTTTGGCCAATGGCAGCAAGTTAGGCAGGACTAGGAGTCAAAGAGGATTCTGGGAAATGTAGTAGAGAAGTGGTGATCCAGGCAGGAAGTGACATAGCAAGGAGACTCATATTTGAGCAAGGAGAAATAGGAAGTGTCCCTTTTCCCCTTCCTCCTGCAGCGGTGCCATGTGAGCTACCGGCAAGAGAGGGTGCCAGCGAAAGGTATCCTCTAAAGATAAGTCTTATAACATATATAGATTTGTGATAATTAAAACTGAGCTAGCAGATGAGAAATCCTAGTCATTGGCCAAGCAGCTTTGAACCTAATACAAGTTTCTGTGTATTAATTTGGGTCCTAACTCGGGCGGGCGGCTGGTGTAAAGCACACACATGGCGGTGGGGCTTGGCAGCTTTTGGCAGAAAGATTTATCTTAACAGTAGAGTACTTGCTTAGCAAGCATGAGGTCCTGAGGTCAATCTCTAATGTCATTTTAAAAAGAAGTAATCAGGGACTGGCAAAATGGCTCAATGAGTAAAGACACTTGCTGCCAAGGCTAATTACCTGAGTTTGATCCCTGGAACCCACAGGAATCCCTGGAAGGAGAGAACCAGCTCCCACAAACTGTCCTCTGACCTCTGATTGTGTATCACGACAAACAAACCGATCCTACACATAAAAGAAATAAGTCAGAATTTAATAACTTTTTAAAATAACCAGACAGCCATCTTCTGGACTGGTAAGGAATTAAAAAAAAAAAAAGGCATAATTTAAAAACTAATTCTTTTTTCATAATATAGCAAAGTCCAAAAGAACATGCATAATAAGTGTCTACATAAAAGCTTCTAAATGCTGAGAGTGCCTGTGGAAGCCTCTGTCCAGCTGAGCAATAGAAGCTGCCACTGCCAAAGAAATTTAGGAGCAAAAGCAACATGGGGCTGACTTTTCCCTGTGTTTTGTGCCTTTGGGTTCTTTTAACTGTGTGAAGCAACTGTTTTAATTTTTCAATATATTTTTTTTTAAGGCAAGACAGGCCTGGAGGTGTAGATCAGTTGGTAGAACACTTTCTTAGGATGCACAAGGCCCTGGGTTTGAACCCCAGCACAGCACAGACTGGACACGGTGCTGTATCCCTGAAATCTCCAAGCCTGGGAGGTGCAGGCAGAAATGAAACACAAGGTCATCCTTGGCTATAGAGGGAGCTTGGGTCAATTAGGGATGCATGAGAGACTGTCTCAGCTCTGGCCCCTTCCAAATAAGTTAAATAGGAAGGCTGCCTTTACAAAACAGGAAGTATTTACTTTTAACCAGCTTGGGGACAGTTTGGGAATTCAACAGCTCAAATTCTCTTTCTTCCATCCACACTTGTCATGACATCATGATTCATTTCAACACACTTTCACAGCCTCTGACACTTAGTCATTTCATGATGACAATGACTCATGCTGGCACCCCTGCTAGCAAGGCAGAGGCTGGCTTCCCACTGTGTTACTCTCTCTCCACCTGTAAGCTACTTATAGGAAGGCCCTTATCTGCTACATCAGGCCTGTCCCCTAGGATTCCTGTAAGTTAAGTTTCAGTACACAGGACTCCTGTGTCCTTCCTCTGACCTCATCTCAATTGCAACACCCACTTCCTTGTGACGCCTAGAATTCCCTTTCTGCATTCTGCAGGTACTTAAATCCCTTAGCCCCTCAGTCAAATTCTCCTACCCTAGTGCTCTCCCATATCTGATCAAGGATCCCCCCAGGTCACTCAGGTTTCAGGTAGGAAGTTATAATGAAAGACTCCTAAATGAACCCCAATTCCAAGAAGGCAATGCTGGACTATGAGTCTGCTTCCCTAGTCTAGCTTCTGACCTTCTTGCCAAGATCACTCTCTCTCTCCCTCTGCACAGTCTCCAGCAATATGCTGTCAACTTTCACTCCATGGAAACTGTCTCCAGACCCCATGTGAAGAAAACACTGGGTATGGGGCTGCAGTACTGAGAAAGTGGGGACAAGAAAATTCCAAGGGCTTCTGATCAGCCACTCTAATCCAAATGATTAACTCCAAGCCAAGGAGAGTTCCTGTCTCAAAGGAGATGGACAATGTGGTAGCTTGAATGTGATTGGCCCCTATTAGCTCATAGGGAGTGGCACTATTAGGAGATCTGGCTTTGTTGGAGGAAGTGTGTCACTGTGGAGGGCAGGCTTTGAGATTTCCTATGCTCAAGATACCACCCAGTGTCACAGTCCTTCCTGTTGCCTTCTGATCAAAATGTAGCCAGCACCATGTCACCCTGCATGCCACCATGTTCCTTGCCATGGTGATAATGGATTGAACCTCTGCATTTTAAGCTGCCATCTCAATTAAATGTTTTCCTTATAAGAGTTGTCATGGTCATGGTGTCTCTTTCCAGCAATAGAGGACCTAAATAAGATAGACAATGTTCCTGAAAACTATATTCCAGGTTGTTCTCTGGCCACTACATGTATATGCATGCATGTGCTTGTGTGTGTGTGTGTGTGTGTGCGCGCGCACATGTGTGTTGTGAGTCTTTCTCTGTCCTGCCAGCCACACAGAGACTTATTATTAATCATTAAAGCTTGATTGATAGCTTAGGCTTGTTTTTTTTTAATTTTTATTTATTTAGTATGTATACAGTATTCTGCCTGCACCTGTCTTTTCACGCCAGAAGAGGGCATCAGATCTCATTACAGATGGTTGTGAGCCACCATGTGGTTGCTGGGAATTGAACTCAGGACCTTTGGAACAACAGCCAGTGCTCTTAACCTCTGAGCCATCTCTCCAGCCCTTAGGCTTGTTTTTTAACCAGCTCTTATAACTTAAATTAAGCGATTTCTATTACATGCTGCCATGTGGCTCATGGCTTGTTACCTATCTTCTACATGTCATGCTTCGTCCTCCTCTCCTTGAGGCTCTACACTTCTTTCCAGCATCATCTGTGCCTGGAAATCCTGCCTAGCTATTGGATGTTCAGCTCTTTATTAAACCTCCTAACAGTACCACTCCCTATGGGGGCCATTTTCTTTCAAACCATCATACCCCCATAGACTTACGTGTTTGAATGTTTGGCCCAGAGGAAGTGGCACTATTAGGAAGTGTGGCCTTGATGGAGGAAATGTGTCACTGTGGAGGTGTCACATTGAGGTCTTATATGCTCAAGCTATGCCTAGTGTGGCATATAGTCTTGTTAGACCCCCGAAAACTCAAGTATCCGGGGTCCCAGGCCACATTCGCGGTCACCCCAATCACCAGGCGGATTCGAGAGCTTGCTGCAAACTGCACGAGGCTTTATTGTAATTTAACAAGCTAACCCCATGTTAGCTCGGGTCTTTGACCCACCCACCATGGCAGATGGCTAGCAAAGACAGTTTGAAGCCGCTGCACACAGATCTTTATTGGGCAGCGTAAGGGGAGTGTCTAGGGGTACACACAGGCTCAGGATTGGTGTGCCTCCAGGCTTGGAGGGTTTGCCCTGTGTTGATTGGTCAACTGGTTGTTATGGCCCATAGGCCCTCCCAGGGTGGTTGCTATGCTCTCTACTTCATTGCTGTGCACTTGTCCATAAAGCACACCCAGAGCCATAAAGCATAGCGCCACCAGCTAACTTCTGATTGGTTCCTTGTCATGAGGCAGGCATCTGACTTTCTAGTGACTAACTTCTGATTGTTTCCTTGTCACGAGGCAGGCATCTGACTTTCTAGTGTCTGGGACAAGGTCATAGAAGCCTGAATGCTGCCATACTTCATACCATATGATAATGACTAAACCTCTGAAACTGTAAGCCAGCCCCAATTAAATGTTTTTTCATTTATAAGAGTTGCTGTGTTCATGGTGTCCCTTTACAGCAATAGAAACCCTAACTAAAACAGAAGTTAGTATCAAGGACTGGCGTATTGCTGTGATAGGCTAGACAGCGTTTTTGTTTGAAGGAATATGGACTTTGGAACTGTGTATTAGAAAAGCAGTTGCATACTTTAAGTGAGGTTTAATGGGCAATACTAGAAGGAACATGAAAGACAGTGGTGCTGAGGGTGATTTGAACTTTGGAGCCAGTCTCAAGAGGTTTCAGAGGAGGAAAACATGAGTGTGTGGCCTAGAAACTGTTCTTGTAATATTTTGGCAATGAATGTGGCTGCTTTTTGCCCTTGTCCAAAAAATTTAACTGAGGATAAATTGAAGAGAGTTTTGGATTAATTGGCAGGGGAAATTTCAAAACAGCCTAGTATTGACTCTGTCGTGTGGTTATTAGGGTCCACTCTTATGAAGATTTATAGAGAAAAGGAGCAAGCTAAGCAAGTAAAGATAAAAATGTACAGATAAAGGGAAAAGGGGGAATCAGGAAGTGGAATGGAGCAAGTCTTGTGTTCAAGGAGATAAACAGATAAAGGAATGGAATAATGGGAGTGGTGAGAGAAAAATTGTGAAGGTGTAATTGAACAAGGGGGCCGTGTTCCAGCTCCAGCAAGCAGCAGAACTTGGCAGCTTCGGCCATGTGGTTCTAGCTTTAGAGTCAAGAACAGAAGAAGAGGGTTGCTATGGAATCCTCTTCTACAACTAACAAAAGTTGTTGAGGCCAGCTGTGTGGCAGGGGTGTCATGCATGAAGGCCCAACGAGGCCACTGTATGAAGCTGTGAAGGTGAAGCCTGGATAGCCTTGGCAACCCCAAGATGTTGCAAATGCTAGAGTCTTGGGATACCTCTAACAGGGAGTGGAACCAGCCCAAAACAGGAAGTGTGTAGCAGTCAACAAAGTTGAAAGGAGTTGGAGATCTGAAGAGCATTTTGACATCAAACATGGAGATGCAGTTTGGAGTTTGCCCAGATAGCTTTATGTCTTGCCTTGGTCCAGTATTTCTTCACTATGTTCTTTATCCTACATTTTGAAATGGTACTGTGTATCCTGTGCTATATATGCCATTATATAGCTCAGCAGTTAAGAGCACTCGCTGTTGCAGAGGACCTAGATTTTATTCCCGGCACCCACATGGCAGCTCACAACCATCTATAACTCCAGTTCCAGGGGATCCAATGTCCTCATCTGACCTCTGTGGGCACCAGCACACATATGGTGCATAGATATCAATGCAAAGAAAATGTTCATAAAACAAAAGGAAAAAATCTTTAAAAAACAATTTAAAATTTCAGGAAGTTGTCTCCTATGCCCATGTGTTCAAGGTTCTTCCCCAGTTTCTCTTCTATGAGGTTCAGTGTATTTATGTTGAGGTCTTTGATCCACTTGGACTTGAATTTTGTGCAGGGTGATAGATATAGATCTATTTACATTCTTCTATATGTGATATCAGTTATGCCAACACCATTTTTTGAAGATGCTTTCTTTTCTCCATTGTAGAGTGTCCATAGGTGTGTATATTTATGTCTAGGTCAATAATTTAATTCTTTTTTAATCCATCTGTTTATTTTTATGCCAATACCATGCTGTTTTTATTGCTATAGGTCTGTAGTAAAGCTTGAGATCAGAGATGATGATACCTCTGGCAGTACTTTTATTGTACAGGATAGTTTTAGTTATTCTGGGTTTTTGGTTTTCCATATGAAGTTGAGTATTGTTCTTTCAAAGTCTGTAAAGAATTGTGTTGGAATTTTGATTGGGGATCGCACTGAATCTGTCCATTGTTTTTGGTGGCGTGACCATTTTTACTTTGTTAATCCTACCAATCCATGAGCATGGGAGATCTTCTCATCTTATGACATCTTCTCCAATTTCTTTCTTCAAAGACTTGAAGTTCCCAACAATTAATAAATGGGACATTATGAACAGAAAAGCTATAAGGCCCAGGGCACTGTCAATAAGACAAAATGGCAGTCTACAGACTTGGAAAAGGTCTTCACCAACCCCACATCTGACAGAGGGCTAATATAAAGAGCTCAAGAAACTAGACATCAAAAATACCCAAATAATCCAATTTAAAAATGGGGTACTGACCTAAACAGAGAATTCTCAACAGAAGAATCTCAAGCGGCAAAGAAACACTTAAAAAGAAATGTTCATCTCCTTAGCCACCAGGGAAATGAAAAAAATCAAAAGAACTCTGAGATTCCATCTTACACCTTGTCAGAATGGCTAAGACAAATGACAGCTTATGCTGGAGAGGATGTGGAGCAAGGGCTCTTCCATTGCTGGTGGGAGTGCAAACTTGTACAATCACTTTGGAAAATAATGTGGCAGTTTCTCAGAAAATTGGGAATCAATCTCCCTCAAGACCCAGCAATACCACTCTTGGGCATACACCAAAGGATGCACACTCATACCACAAGGAAAATTGCTCAACTATGCTCATAGCAGCTTTATTTGTAATAGCCCAGAACCTGGAAACAACCTAGATGCCCCTCAACCAAAGAATGGATAAAGAAAATGTAGTACATTTACTCAATGTTATCTCACTCAAGTGAGATAACCCAGACCCAGAAAGACAAAAGTGGTATGTACTCACTCATAAGTGGATATTATCTGTAAAGGATAACCATGCTACAATACACAGATCCAGAGAGGCTAGGTAATAAGGAGGGCCCAAGTGGGAGCATCCATGGATTTCCCTGGTTCAACTGGAGGCATGTGGGGATGGGAACTTGAGGGATCGGGTTGAGTGTGTATGTAGGGGAGGGTGCTGAGAGAGATGACTGGAAAGGAGGGCTTTATTGAGTCAAGTAGAAGCCTGATGCAAGGGAAACTTCCATAACTCTACAAGGATGGCCCCAGCCAAGACTCCTGGCAGCAGTGGATGCATAGCCTGAACTGGCCATCCCCTGTGAACAGATTGGTGATTACCCCCATTGTCATCAGAGAGCCTTCATTCAGTGACTGATGGAAGCAGATCCAGAGACCCAAGGCCAAACATTTGGCCATGCTTTGGGAGTCCTGCTAAGGAGAGAGAGTGGAGAAATTATAGGAGACAGGGAGTCAGGAACATTGCAGAAAACCCACAGAAACTATTAGCCTGGCTCATGGGAACTCGTGGAATCTGAACCAACAACCAAGGAGCCTTCATGGACTGACTTAGGCCCTCTGCATACATATGACAGTTACATAGCTTTGTCTACATGTGGAACTCTTGGCAATGGAAGCAGTGGCTGTCCCAGGTGCTTTGACTGGCTCTTAGGAACCTATTCCTCGTGCTGGAGAAGGTGCTTGTTTTTATGGCAGCTTGATATGTCATGCTTTGCTGAAGCCCATAGGATGCCTGCTCCTTTCTGAGTGATTATGGAGGAGGTGTGGATTGGGGGATGCAGAGGGAAGGAGGGGGACAAAGTGGGAGGAGAAGAAAGAGGGGAAGCTGTGGTTGGGATGTAAAACAAATAAATTTAAAATATCCAACTTGATGTTATCTACATTAGGAATACTTTAATTACAAGGGTAGATTTGAAGTAATGGTTAACAGAAGATACACCATGAAAACAGTAGGCGTAACAAAACTGGCATGAGGGCTGGGGCTGGGGCTTAGTTGGTAGCATGTTTGCCCAGCATGTGCAAAGCCCTGAGTTTAATCTCCATGCTAGCATGTGCCTGTTGCTGGGGTCCGGCCTGTATCAGTCCCATGCTACAGAGGCCATCTATTCCGGATTGATGCCTTTGGGGCTGCAATCAGAACCAGCAGAATCTGGATCGGGAAACTTCTAGCTACCCAGAGACACCTCTAAAACTTCACGCCCTCACCAGCCTCTCACCAGTCCCTATACAAGCCCTCAGACATCCTACAAGGGTACATCTTGCTAGTCGCTTACTAGTTTCTAGGCACTTTCCACCAGCATTAAGGACCTGACAGAGACATCTTGTCATCTCAGGAGGGCTCTCAGTTCATACTGGAGTCCACAATTTATTCAAGCATCCTCTTAAATAGCTTTCCAACAGTGGGGGTGATAGCAGAAGACATCTATTATCATGTATAAAGCTGATATCAAATATTTCCTTTAATCCCGGAGACACCCCTAAAACTGCACATCCTCACCAGCCTCTCACCACTCCCTACACAAGCCTTCAGACATCCTAGTCACTTACTAGTTTCTAGGCATGTTCCACCAGCCCCATGATGGGTGTGCATCCACCCAGGGGCTTAGGTCTATTGCAATACAAGCTATGAACCATTCCCCACCAAGGCCAGGCATCCGGAGGTAATCAGTCAGCATCTAAAAGACAATGGGAACTTCGAGCTCCTGTAATTGAGCCAAGGTTTGCACCCAAAATATCATAATCTATATTTTTGGGCCCCCAACAGCCTGTAATCCCATTCAGGATGATCTGAAAGAGTTCAAGGCCAGTCTAAGCTACTTAGCATGTTCGAAGCCACCATGGGTTACAGGAGACCAAGTCTCAAATGAAAAATAAATATGTACGGAAGAGCAAATTAGACCCAAGGTAAACAGAAGTAAAAAGAGTGATAACCATGGGAACAGAAATCAACAACAACCCTACAAGCAATAGAATTAGCAAAGCCCAAAGTTATTTGAAGGAATTAATAAAATTGATGAGTCCCTAAAGAAAACCCAATTGAGGCCAGGCATTGGTGGTGCACATCTTTAATCCCAACACTCAGGAGGCAGAACAGGCAGATCGCTGTGAGTTCAAGGCCAGCCTGGTCTCCAGAGCAAGTGCCAGGATAGGCTCCAAAGCTACACAGAGAAACCCTGTCTTGAAAAACCAAAAAAAAAAAAAAAAAAGAAAAAAGAAAAAGAAAGAAAAAAAGAAAAGAAAAAAAGAAAAAAAAGAAAAGAAAACCCAATTGAATATTAGAGAAAAACAAAGTCTAATACCATAAAGAAATGATGCTATTATATAGATGATATAGACATTAAGGGGAAAATAAGGAAATAATATGTGTAATCAAGTGCCAATGTATTCGATAATACATGAAATGCAGATATTGAATAACACAACTTATAAAAACTAATCCAAAGCAATAAAAACCTAAACAGTTATATCTTTTAAAGAAATTGATTTTTTAAGAAACTGAAACAAAATTCTAGCAAAGAAAATATGGTTCTGCCGTTTCCACAGCTGCATTCTATAAAAGATTGATGCATGATGTAATACAATTCTCATGAACACTCAGGAAATAAAAGGTAATCTCAGCTTATTTTATAAGGCCAGTATAAATCTGATAATAAAATCAGACAAAGGCAATAAAGAAAATTGTAGACAAATGTCGTAAAGAACTTAGGAACGGTATTTATTAAATAGTACAGTTAACAATCATTAGCAAATTAAAGGGTGGGGAGATGGCTCAGTTAGTGTCTCACAAGCTTGAGGACCTTAGTTTGCTCCTCAGAACCTGTGTATAAAGGTGTAACAATATGCACCTGACATCCCAACCTGGAGGAGGTGATGGCAGATGCCTCCCTGTGGTTCATAGGTCAGCCAGTCTAGTCTCCAAGGCAAGCTTCAGGCCAGTGAGAGACCCTGTCTCAAAGAACAAGGTGGAGCCCTCCTGAGGAACCATGCACGAGGCTGACCTCTAGCCTCTACACTCATGTACACACACACACAAACACACACACACATACATCTACATGCATGCATACACACACATATGAACCAAATTGAATCTAATACATGGAAAGAAATATATAATGTATTATGACCAAATGGCTTTTATTCCAGGAATGTAATACTGCTTTGACTTTTGAAAACCAATTAGTGTCATTCACCACTTTGACAGAACAAAGGAGGAAAACTACTTAGCCATTTCGACTGAAAAGCATTTGGCAAGTCTCAAAATTCCCTTTGAATGTAAAAAGCAAATTATAAATGGAGGGAAAGATTTCAACTTAATAAAGAGCATTAATTTATATTCTTAATCTATAGATAATCATATACTCTGTGATAAGAGAGGAGATTTTTTTCTTCTTCTTCTTTTTTTTTTTTTTGGTTTTTCGAGACAGGGTTTCTCTGTGTAGCTTTGGAGCCTATCCTGGCACTCGCTCTGGAGACCAGGCTAGCCTCAAACTCACAGAGATCCACCTGCCTCTGCCTCCCAAGTGCTGGGATTAAAGGCATGTGCCACCAATGCCCGGCGAGATTTTTTTCTTCTAAAATCAGGGATGAGGTAATACTTTCGTCTCCACTTCTGCTCAGTACTTTACTGGGAACCATTTCTGAAGACACAAAATCAGCAAATACATCTTGGAAAGGAAGAAATGAAATTGTCTTTATTCACAGACCTCATAGACAAATAATATAGAAAATCTTAAGGTGTCTACCAGAAAAAAAAAAGCAGTAAATGAATTTAACAGCGTTACAGTGTAGGACAATATACAAACATTCTTCACACTGCTATATTCTAAGAGCAGAAATTAGAAATATAAATAGTTACATAGTAATTACATAAAACATACAGAAAATGAAATTATTATGGGATGTATATGACCTTCATAACAAAAACTACAAAACTGCTGAGAGAAATTTTTAAAGGTTTGGTGCTGTAACTGTTTTGTTTGTTGTTGTTGTGGGTTGGTAGCTTTGTCAGTTTTCTCCACTTTTTTGCTTTCTTGTAGCCAGGCTGGTCTCTAACTACTTTGTAGCTGAAGATGACTTTGAGCTTCTGATGCTCTTGGGGGGAGTGTTGGGATTCTGTGAGTGCCTTCTGTTGTGATGCATGAAGTGCTACAGTGATCACAGGGTTCATGCATGCTATGCGAGCACTCTACCTACAGAGCTCCATCCCAGCTCCTGATACATGCAACTCAAATTAACTGTAAAAACAGTTTGAGCAGAGAAAGTAAGTCAGAAGAGAACACAGTTCTCTGAGTTACAAAATAAGCAAGGTGCTTCAGAAATCAGGTGAGGTGAGTGGGGCTGAATATAAAGTTTCTTGGATGAAACAGAGGTTCTGATTAGTAGAGCAATTGAGTGGTTATATACATTTATTAGAATCTATTGACTACTTTATGCATCAGATATAAATCATGCCTCAACACAGTTCATTCCCTAAACTCCAGAAGGGTCCCCACTGTCCACCAGTAAGATGACAGACATCTTCTCCCTTCCAAGAACACTTCAGCCTCCTCCCATTTCCCATGCCTGCATACACTCCTTGGCATATGGCTTCACTTATCCGTACCTTCCAGACCAAGAGCTGTCAGACAGCTTCTAGGGTCCATGAGCAACTCTCAAGTATGTTCAGAGGGTTTTCTGAGCCTTCAGAAATCATACATTCTGGATCAAAACTGGGAAAGTCCCAAGAAAGTTGGAGGCTAGTTATCATTTATAGAACCCTGTACCACTTCTGGCTCCACCCCTAGGCTTGGCAACAGGCATGAGATGTATGTTTAGTAACGTTTGTCCAAAGCCTAGAATAGACCTCAAAGTTCTACTTCATGGCAGGTGCTGAGTGGAGACAGGAAGCTTCAGGCAGTGACTGTCTGACCTCTCTACAGACCAAGGCTCACCCTGGTCTTCCACAGGGCTTAAGATCTCACCCCTCTGTGGGATGTTCTGGAAAGCAGATAAACTGCTGACCTCAGCCCTATTTAAATGTTATGGGGTAGCCAAAGTATTCCAGAAACAGCCTCCTTCCCCTTGCCTGCTCATTTCCCGCTCCAGTGAAGTCATCTGAGCCTGGGGGGTGGGAATGGGGGGAGCTGTAGCTTCCTTTCTCTCCATACCTCCCAAATAGGCTGCCATGTCCCAGGCCGCCTGGGACCAGGACTGACCTTTCAGGGCAGTTTGCTCAAGTGCCCATAAGCAAACAAAAACAGCCTTCGTGTTGGCCAGGGCTGGCAGCTTAGGGTAAAAAATAACCCGCTGGAGAGAGAACTGCTGGTGAGCGCTCTTGCCTCCCTGGGACTCTGGACCTTGTCCTCCCAGCCCTGTCCCTCAGGGCCTCCTTTGTAAGACCTCTGGTCTCTGCTGGGATTGGGGACAGCATGGGGACAGTAGTGGCTTTGAACAATACCACTGTGTCTGGCCAGGGAGCCTGCTTGACCTGATTAGGCTTCTGAGTCTGGGGTGGGGACCAAGGCAGCCTTCAGAAACTGTTTTAGACCCTGATAGGCAGACTTGTCACTCCTGTCTCTTCAGTGGCTCCTTTTTGGTGAAATAGGCTGGCTGTTCCTTTGTATAGTGACACACATTATGGCCTTCCCGATCTCTGCCTGCACAGGCACTGGGACCTGCCGGTCTACTTACTCTTGTTGCCCTTCCCACCAGGCAGCTCTCCAACAGTGTTTTTCTCACTGCAGCTCTCTCTCTGGCCCTGCCAGGCTGAAAGCACCCGCACCCAAGTCCAGCTGGCATCCACTTGAAAGCCTTCCTTGCTGAGAGCCTCAAGGTCGCCCACACCCACAGGCCTGGCCCTGGGGCCTGAGCACAGGGCCATGGTAACTTGGCCAAGAAACTTCAGGAGAAAAATCATCCCCCAGCCGCAGGAGGGCGCCTCCCAACCCCTTCCCTAGGTGGGCACCACAAGCTGTAGATTGTGGTACAACATTCCCACTCTGTACCTCCTGTTCCTGGGGACACCCTGGGGATGTAGAGAGTGCTGGGGCAGCACTTTTGAATTTGTTGGTACAGATGGATGGGAAACCAGAGTGTAGAGTTTTCCAAAGACTCTGCAGAAACGGTGAAAGTGGAGAAGGCTAGGGTGAGTCTGGAGGAAGGGAGGGGTAGCTGGGTGGGCCCAACAACCAGGTCTATCCTTTGTGTGTTGGCAGAAGGAGACCATCTGAAAGCTTCCTTGAGAGAAAAATCTAGTCAGTCAGCTTGCAGTGTGCTTGGTTACAGCCGGGATTGCCAGGATTGTTTCTAGGGGAGGCCTGGGGAAACTGACTCAACCAAGATCACGCAGCTCTTTCAAACTGAGGCTTCCACTTACCAAGTCTCTCCTTGTTTGTTTTCTGGTTTTGTTTGGTTTGTTTGGTTGGAGGCTTTGTTGTAGTTTGGTTTTATGGTTTTCTTTAACTAAATGATTATGAGTGTTTTGCTTTTGCATATGCGTTATATGCAGCACATTCATGCAGTGCCTGAAGAAGCCAGAAGGCCTAGATATGAAACCCTGAAACTGGAAGTTACAGACCATTGTTATTCACTGTGTGGGTGCTGGGAACCAAACCTTAGTCCTCTGCAAGAGCAGCAAGTGTTCTTAACTGCTGGGCCATCTCTCCAGTCCTGGTTGTTTTGAGACAGGGTCTCTGTTGTGTAGCCCAGGATGACCTTGAACCCCTGATCCTACTATTGCCTCCATCTTCCACATGCCAGGAGTGCAGGCCTCTACCATCATGCCAGGCCTCCTAGATCTCCAAGAGCTCATTTGTAGACAGAAATTTGGAGGGCTATACAACAGGATGTCTGTGTCGACAATGAGCTGAGGGGTTTCTTCATTTTTATACTGTTTTGTTTTATCTTTTGCTTAGCTATGTTTCTTGCTAAGCAAGAACAACGTGGGCAAAAATAGAGGGAAAGAGGAGTTTTAAGGAAATGATACTCAGCAGGATAAAGACAAAGAGAGGTGGATAGTATTGTCTAAGATGAGAAAGGGGAGGGCAAAGGAAGCAGAAAGAAAAAGAGAAGAGGGCCTTAGTTGGCTGTGTGGCTCCATTGTGGAATGCTTGCTTGGCTCGCACAAAGCCCCAGGTCCTATCCCCAGCACTGCAGAAACTGGGTGTAGATGCCAGTCTCAAGTCCCCAGGAGAAGGGAGAAAGAAAGATTGAAAAAGAGGAAATGAGAACGAAATCAAAGACAAAGAGGAATGACTGAGAGAAGAGACAAAGAATGTGGACACCAGCCATAAGGAATCTTGCAGGTTTTGAGGGCCCAGCACTGACCTTCCAAAACAGAATCAATATTAGTCAGTGCCCTTACTTCCACTCTGTCACTTTCCTTTGGTCTATATTAAAGACTGTGAGGTGGACTTGGAGCTTCTTGAACTAGTATTTCCAGCTACAAATCATTATATAATCCATAAAATCACTCACAGAGTCCCTGTATATGATGGTGTATTTTCTGTCAGGCTCTGGGTCTCTCTCTGTCTCTGTCTCTGGTCTCTGTCTCTTCTTCTCCCCCCCCCCATCCAGAAGCATCTTCCCTCCTATTTCAAAGTGTTCTTCTCATCCTTCTCTTAAGATAATACAAACTGGAGACGGGAAAGGCTTCACTGCCAGCACCCTGCAGGGTAACCAAACCATCCCCAGTGACGTCATGTTTTCTAAGTAGATGTTTGCTTTAAAAGCTGCAGAATAATCTAAACTTCCAGCCCAGCATCTCCCCAGAGATGCAACCTTATGTGGACTTGGCCAAATAGGAACTCACACCCCTGCTCATTAAGGGAACCACTAGGCCACCAATTAGTGAGAACCTTCCTCACACTTTCCAAGCCCTGTCCCTGTAAAACTCTGCCCAGTCTGTGTTTCCCTGGGTGCCAGGGACACAGAAAGGAGTGCTCTAAGGAGAAGGGGAGGAGCAGGCTAAAGAAGCCTGGCATTGAAAGTAGAGTGACCTCCACCTGCCTCCCTCCAGGGATGGTGTCTTTGATTACAGGGGCCCTAGTTCAGGAGCTTTCTGCTAGACTTTGGCAGATTCAATCGAGACCAGTTGGAGATCAAGGCTGATGGTAAAGCTACCCCAAGGGCCCAGGGAATTTTATCCTCACTGGGTGGAGAGATCCAAAGTCAACAACACTGTGCCAGGGGCTGGGGGCTGGGAAAACATGCAGCTCTGACTATGGTGTGCCCATCGCCAAACAAACTTTCCAGGGTTTGAGAACCACAGGGCCTCAATATCAGTTCCCAATGAGTGAGTGACCTTAAATTATTTGCTTGACTTCTTCAAAACTGTTTTTTAGGAGATGGAGAGATGGCTCCGTGCTTGAGAGCATTGGTTCCTCTTCCTTGAGGACCCAGGTTCAATTCCCAGTACCCACATGGCAGCACATAACTACCTGTAACTCCAGTTTCAGGGAATCTGACACCTTCACACAGACATGCATGCAGGCAAAACATGAATACACATGGAAAAAATATATAGATTACAAAAACATGTTTTGTTTTGTTTTAGAGAGTAGTCTCACTGTGTATCCCTGGCTTGCCTGAAACTCACTATGTAGGCCAGGCTGGCCTTGAACTCACAGAGAGCACCTGCCTTTCTACCAGAGTGCTAGGATTAAAGGTGTATGCCACCATACCTGGCTCAAATATGTTGTCGGAGTTACTTTTCTATTGCTCTGATAAGACACCATGACCAAAGCAATTTATGGAAGAGTTTGTTTGGGGCTTACAGTTTTAGAAGGTTAAAGTCCATGCCAATCATGGCAGGGAGCATGTCATGGTGCTGGAGCAGTATCTGAGAGCTCACCTATTGAGATACAGCCATTAGACAGAGAGAGACATTGGGAATGGGGAAGAGTCTTTTGAAACCTCAAAGCCCACCCCTAGTGACACATCTCTTCTAACAAGGCCACACACCCCCAATACTTCCCAAACAGTTCCACTAACGGGGAACCAAATATTCAAACATTATGAGTCAATGGGGACCATTCTTATTCAAACCACCACACCCACTGAAGACAAAAGACAATTCTAAAAGACAAGTCCACCCTACTGACACACACTGTCCACAGAGAGATTTGGGGGTCAGAAGAATGTTTGCAGAAGTGACATCTAAGCTGAGATTTTTCAAGCAAGGAAGAATCTTGGCAAACAGCATGTAAAAGAAAAGGGAGTTCGTATAGAGGGCTGGTGAAGAGGGAGCAGTATGGCTGCATGGAGGAACAGGACAGGTTCAATGATGAAGTAGAGTATGTGCTATGTGGATTAGTCCAGAAGGAAAGTAGTGTGAGCATGGAGGCCCTATGGGCCATGCAGGAGCTGAGCTCCTACCCTGAGTATGCACTTGAATGGACAGTTTCCATCTGAGTGCTTCCCAGTACAGTCTTAATTGAGGAGAGACATGAAAAGAGGGCAAAGAGATGGTTGGAAAGAGGCTGTTGGTGAAAACAAATGGAGACAACACCAACTGGAATAGAGAGAGAAATGAGAGTAGAGAGGGAGAAGGTGGGCAAAGGTGAGCAGTCATGAGGAAGAAGCAGCAAGGGACTTTCTGGGCAGGAAGCCTGCAAATTCGAGAACAATAGCTCTTCCAGCAGGAGGGAAAAGGTGATGCTTTGGAAGGATACTTCTGGAAAAAGCTAGCCTACCCCAAAGAGCCAGAGAGAGAGAGGGGTGCAAAAGAATCTGAGGGTGCTGTGTAGGGAAGAGGGTGGGGCAAGGAATGGAGGACACGGGGTAGAAACCTCTCTACCTTCTAAGTGCTAATGGTCAGATACCCGCCCCTTGGGCTGGGGACTGGGGCTCCTTCTCAGAAGGAAAACAATGGAGGAGGCAGTAGACTCAGGGCTCCAAGCACCCCATCAGGAGGGTAAGATTCAAAACTAAACAGAAGTCTAACCACGGCATAGTCGGGCCCCCTTGACTTTGTCATCTTTGCCCATGACCATTTTTCCCCAGGAAAGTTAAACTCTTTGGGAAGATGACAAGGACTGGAACCTCCAAACCAAGGGCCCATGTTGTTTACAGACAGGGTCCATTCTGAGAGATGGGTCATCAGATGACGTTATCATCATATGCCCAACATGGAACCTGTGCCAGGTAGCCGCTCAGTGGTGCAGTGTGTGCTTGCTGTATTTAAGGTCTAATGTCCAGTCTCCAGTGAGGGCACCAGCTGTCTTGGAGTACACACATAGCACAGACAAGAGATACCCTGCCTCAATGAGGTGCAAGGAGAGCACCAACCCCTGTCCTCTGACCTCCACGTGTGCTCATTGGCATGTGCATGACCTCAAGCACACACATGTCAGCACACACAAAGATAAATTTAAAAATTGAAAGGTTACTGTGAAAAACCCCTGGAGGCTCAGGCCCCCAGGATCTCAGCCCAGGACCTCGGCCACCCCAATCACCAGGTGGAGTCCTAAGCTTGATGCAAACAGCACGAGGCTTTATTGTAGTTGTTTAACGAGCTAACCCCATGTTAGCTCAGGCCTTTCATCCATCCACCATGGTGGATGGCTAAGAAAGACAACAAGAAGCCACTGTATAGAGATCTTATAGGGCAGCGTAAGGGGAGTGTCTAGGGGTACACACAGGCTCAGGATTGGTGTGCTTCCAGGCTTGCCCTGTGTTGATTGGCCAACTGGTTGTTATGGCCCATAGGCCCTCCCAGGGTGGTTGCTAGCTCTGCACGTCATTGCTGTGCACTTGTTGGTAAAGCACACCCAGAGCCATAAAGCATACCACCACCAGCTAACTTCTGATTGGTCCCTTGCCACAAGGCAGGCGTCTGACCTCCTAATGACCAAGGCAAGGTCAGGCAAGCACATGCTAGGCTGTTAAGGCTGCCAAAATGGGGAGCTGGTCCCTTCAACTGGGCCATAATAAGCCCTAGGTAATGGATCCAGAGAGGAAGAATAAAGTCAGGAAAGGGCCCTGGCCTCCTGCCCACAGTGCTGGAGATACTCGCTCACAGGGGCTTCCCTACTACACTGGTTTTCTCTTCTGTGAACCCATTCCCCAGAGACTGCAGTCACACACACCTCTGGATAACTGAAATTCAACACTAGGGTAGAGGAAGAATCAGGGAGGACAAGGTTCAAGTCCCATGGAAGGCAATTTAGATTCACTTCCTCACTCCCAAATTCTCCTACACCCTAAGAAGCAGTGGGCCTCTTTGGCCAATTGTCAGCTGCCGGGCTCTCCTGTGTCTAGAGGAACAAGGTGTTGGCTTGGTCTGGGGCCAGAAAATCCAGCTGCACCATCTGCCTGACCCAGATGTGTGAGATGCCTGGCCACAGCCAACTCTGATTCAGACCTTTCAACCCTTCATCAGATCCCACTCATCCTCCCTGCTCCTCTCTCTGTTCCCAATCACTCTCCCTGCAGGTGGCTAGCAGACTGGCCTCAGAGGTTCTATTCTTGGAAACTGGTGTTAATGTCCCTAGTTCAGTGAATTAGACAGTGGTTGACTGCAAAAAGTCAGAGAGACTTCTCTTACACTTGAACAATTCCCGCTCACTCCCATTTCTTATATTCTTATAGCTTGGGGGCCAAGAACAATTCTCTCTTGAGAAAGAATTGAAAATGAAAACAGTCTCGCCTTACGTTTACATAGCATTTTCTCTCTGCAAAGTCTTTTGCATACATTATTTCACACATTTGACCCACACAGCCACTGTTTATATTTGTTATTGGGGTCGAGACTCTACTCTGCCTTCCTCATCAACTTTTCTTTCTTTCTGGTAGGGACACAAGCAAGGCTGTCTGCAAAGGAAACACTAAGAACACATGAAAGGGGATCTGCTGCTCCACAGAAGGGGTGGGAGCTAGGCTAAGGAAAGCACCAGGCCTGGAGCAGTGGAAGCAGAAATCCACAGCACACACTGGCTTTAGTGACTCATGGAAATATGTACTATAGAAAACAGCCCATCACACCTGGGCCAGACAGACAAAGACTGCTCCTCTCAGTTTTAACTGAAGGAACCTGCTCCCCTTTCGGCAGCCATAACAGCTGAACACGTGCTTGTCATAAACTTGCCTTGGTCACTTAGAGGTCAGATGCCTGTCTCGTGACAAGGAACCCATCAGAAGTTAGTCACTAGAAAGTCAGATGCCTGCCTTGTGACAAGGAACCAATCAGAAGTTAGCTGGTGGCGCAATGCTTTATGACTCTGGGTATGCTTTATGGACAAGCGCACAGCAATGAGCTTAGCAACCACCCTGGGAGGGCCTATGGGCCATAACAACCAGTTGACCAATCAACACAGGGCAAGCCCTCCAAGCCTGGAGGCACACCAATCCTGAGCCTGTGCGTAACCCTAGACACTCCCCGTATGCTGTCCTATAAGATCTCTTGGGAGGCCCTAGGAGCTGTCTTTTGCTAGCCATCCGCCATGGCGGGTGGGTGAAAGAACTGAGCTAACATGGGGTTAGCTCGTTAAATTACAATAAAGCCTCGTGCAGTTTGCAGCAAGCTCTCGAATCTGCCTGATGATTGGGGTGATCGAGAACGTGGCCTGGGACCCCGGGTACTTGAGTTTTCCGGGGGTCTAACATAACTAGACTTTGATTTGCAGTAAATGGCTGCTCAAGGTGGTTAGACTAAGTAATCAAGGTGCTTATGAAGGGACTAGCTCCCCATTTCCTCAGCCTTGACAGTAACACGTGCTTGCCACGACCTTGCCTTGGTCACTAGGAGGTCAGATGCCTGCCTCATGGCAATCAGAACCAATCAGAAGATAGCTGGTGGCGTTATGCTTTACGGCTCTGGGTGTGCTTTACAGACAAATGCAGAGGGTAGGAACAAGTGCACATAGAGCATAGCAACCACCCTGGGAGGGCCTATGGGCCATAACAACCAGCTGACCAATCAACACAGGGCAAACCCTCCAAGCCTGGAGGCACACCAATCCTGAGCCTGTGTGTACCCCTAGACACTCCCCTTACGCTGCCCTATAAGATCTCTATGCAGACGCTTTGAGCTGTCTTTGCTAGCCATCTGCCATGGTGGGTGGATGAAAGACCCGAGCTAACATGGGGTTAGCTCGTTAAACAACAATAAAGCCTCATGCTGTTTGCATCAAGCTTTCGAATCTGCCTAGTGATTGGGAGAGAAGGACTGAAATGAAATGCTGTCTTCAAGCATGACACAGCCATGGCAAGTGATCTCACAGCAGCTACAGTTGCCTACACTGGGCCTGCACAAGACTGCCATGTCACCTGTCAGTAATGCATGAAGGAGAGGTTCATAGGAACCTACCCCTCCATGCCGAGCTAGTTATTGGTTACTGATGGACTCCGAAGGAGGGACTGTCATTGTCTTCAGTTGTGTACCCAATAGTGGGTCCACCAGGCTGCAGTGGATAGTCCAAAAGCACTGTCTGTGCTCACACAGACTCCTGGTTAAAATCAGCGGCTCACAAAACAAAACCAAAAAGCACGAATGTGGGAAAGAGACTTGTAGGGAAGAGGAGGGGAAAACAGGGTGTCAGGGAGACAAAAGAGGGTGAGGGGGAGAGTAAGCAGAGTACACTCTATAAATGTATGAAATTGCCAAATAATACATTAATCAATAAAAGCAATTTTAAAAGAAAAGGAAAACTCAACACTTAGGAAAAGTGAGAAGACCCATGAGCCACAAATCCCAATCATAGAATGTATAAAAGTAATAAAAAAAAAAAAGCACCCATCTTCGGCTATACCATTGCCACTGACTTCCATTGACACAAAGAGATTTCTTTTTTCATTTTTAAAATAAGTGGATGAGATTTTATTTTTGAATCTGTTATAAATTGTTTACCAAATACCCATTGGTGGATTTGGGGGTTATTCCACATTGAGAGTTTTATTCCACATTGAGAGAAGGAGTTCCCACCAAAACATACATAAATATGCTGTTTTCTCCATCAAGAAAACATTCCTATGACCAAAAAAAAAAAAAAAATCAGGAAAACTCAGCGCCTGACAAAGGGATTTTTTTAGAGACAAAGGCATGATACCATCCAATATACAGTCAGAACTCAAATCTCCCCTACATCCACACTCCACATTTGTCAGATATCTCTGGGTTTACAGGCTGGTGCTTCCCTTTTCCCCTATAAATGCTGTTTGTTGAAGAAACCAGGCTGTTTTCCATACAGAACTCCACATTCTGGATTATGCTGTGTGAACTGGGAAAGAAGCTGCACCTGTTACAGTCTGCAAGGCTGACTGATGATAACATCTGTGGTTCTAGAAAGCCGGAATTTAATGGCTAGGAATCAAGTTATCTTGGGCTGTCCTTAGTTTCCTGATAGCCATTTATTGTGATATAACATCCTTGTGGTTATTAGGTAAATCTTTTGGAATGTGTAAACAGACCCCCCACACACACACCTCCTAACAAACCAAAGGCTTAGAATGCCATCAGATATCACCTGAGGCCTATAGCAGAGGTTTTCCGACATAACTGTAACTCACCACCAACCTGATGTTCCTACCAATGTATTTTTAAAATACCTTGATTTAAGGCTGGAGAGATGGCTCAGAGGTAGAAACAGGTTCCATTTCCAGCACCTACTACATGGCTACTGACAATCATCTCCAGTCTCAGGGGATCCAACACCCCCTTAACGACTTCCGCAGGCATTGCATGCATGATGCACAGATACACACAGGTGCAAAAACATCCATGCTCATGAAATAAAAATAAATCAATATTTTAAATGTCTTGATTTAGGACCTACAAGATGGCTTAGTGGATAAAGGTGACTGCTGCCAAGCCTGAAGATCTGAGTTCCATCGCTGAGACCCACAGGCTGGAGGGAGAGAACTGACTCCTGCAAGTCCTATTCTGATATGTACACAGATGCATACCCACAGACTCATAAGTAAGCAAACAAATAAGAGATATTAAGAATATTCATCTTAATTTATGGCTTTCCTAACAGAACATGGTTACTATAAAAACTTCATAAAACTGTTATTTGGGATAACTTGAATCTGTGTCCCTGAGCCACGGTTAGTTTCTCACATTTGCTTCTAGAATAAATTCTGTTCCCTTTGAGGTGAGAACTATGTTTTTGTTTTAAAAATTCTAATGTCCTAAATATTTCCTGTAATATAATAGAGCCATAAGCCTAGAACAGGAGATGCAATTCAGAACATAACTCCTTCATGGCGTAGGCACCACTAGCAGGCCCATAATGTTTAGTCTGATTCTGTGATGCCTGTGGACACTGACTGTAGGTGGCATTTTCCTGTCACATATGCCTGCTCCCAAATAACCAGAAGCTGCTTCCTAAATAACTGACTTGGAGACTTAATATAAATTATAAATGCTTGGCCGATAGCTAACTTGATTACTAGCTAACTCTTATACTTAAATTAACTCCTCTTTCTTATCTATGCTTTGCCATGTGGTTGGTATCTTTTCTCAGTATGGAGTCCCCATCTTGCTCTCTCTACATCTGCCAGTGACTCCCTGACTCCACCCTTCTTCATCCCAGCATCCCTGGTTTGATTGTCCCAGCTTCCTGTTTAGCTATTGGCCAATCAGCTTTTTATTAACAATGCGAACAATACATATTTGCAGTGTACAAACTGACACCCATAGTTAGGTTCATTGGCTTATAAAAGGTTTATGAAGTGGTTGTGCAAGTATTAACATCTGCATTTAACCACTCGGATTCCTCCAAAGAGAAGCCTTTTCTCATCACTCCAGGTCACGATTCTCTTCCAGTACAGTTCTTGTAGGAAAGGTAGATAGAATTATCCATATATTCCCCCACAGTTTGTTCCTGTTGTCGATCTACAGCCATACAAAGAGACCTATAAGCTAATTTTTGTTTTTACAATGAACTTGTGGCCTTTAACAATGTTCGCACATTTCTGTCCATTTCACTGAGTACTTTTATTTGTGTCAAATCATCTCACCTCAGCTTCCTCAAATTTATTTCTTCCTCTAAACCAACCTCCATTGTCTCTGATAGCTCCTTTTCTTTCTGGAATGTTATTTTATTGTTTTAGAGTTAAATTTTTAATTGTGTGTATAGGTGTGCATAAGTATGTACACATGAGTGAGGCCAGAGAAATCAGATTTCCCTGGAGCCAGAGTTCAGATAGTTGTTAGCTACAAGATGCAGGTGCTGGGAATCAAACTCTGGCCCTCTGGAAGTACATGCTCTTAACTGCTGAGCCATCCATCTCTCCGGGCCAGGAATGGTAGTTTTAAGTTCTTGCATTATCTTGACTAGCTCCTGTCCTAGACAGTTTTTGAACGCCTACACCTTTCAGTGGTACATGGGAACCACTATCAGGGGACTAGCTAGGCCTCTTGCTTAGGAAGTGTCTATTCTACTTCTTAGGCCCAGCATTAGCCCAAACCATCTGAAACAGAGGGAACATCATTACAGGCTAGCAGAAGCCTCAGTTTCCCTCATTCTATCTCTCACTCCCCCTGCACATGGATGTATCGCTTTGTAGGAGATAAATACACCCTTCTCTCCATCCTGCCTGCTGCCCCTGACCTAGTTCGTCCATTCAAAACCTATATGCCCCCAAAGGAAAGAAAACTCAATTACATAAAAATTACTGCAAGTAAGATACAACAGATATAAACTCCAAAGATAATAAACTAGGGAAAACACATTCAACTCATATCATAGCAAAAATCTCATCATCCTATAAATCAAAAGATCAAAAAGGAAATGGATGAAGAGATATAAAAATAAATATAAATGACCAATAAAAGGATAATGAGCTTAACTCTTAATAAGAGAAGTGTTTTCAAAGGAGGATAATTTGGGCAGAGATATAGCTTAGTGGTAAAGCACTTGCCTAGTGTGCATGATGACCTGGGTTCAATCCTCAGGACCTCCCCGTTTACCAAATGTATCAAATTACTGAGTAATTCCTGTCTATGGAAGGTTATATACTCCAGCATGCCAACAATTAATCCAAGTGCCCATCTAGTAGGAACTGTTTTAAAACTGGCACACGTAGAAAACAGAATACCAGGGCCGGTGAGATGAATCAGTGGGTAAGGATGCTTGCAGCCAGATCTGATGACCTGAGTTTGATCCCCAGAACGCACATGATGAAAAGAGAAAAGTGACTCCCGCAAGTTGTTCTCTGACCTCCACGGATGAAACCTGGTATCTGCAGGTTCACATATGCATGCATATGGAACAAAAATATAATAGAAAGAAAATGGCATGCACCCAATTTTTTTTCCAAAGGAATGAGGATGTTCTTTGTGTACTGATAAGAAAGCTCTCCAGTGAATGCAATGATTAATCAGAGTCTGGAAATAGCATCTATGTGTGTGGCCGACATTGGCCAGCTATCGTCCAAACTATTTCCTGCTTTCACCTAGGCACAGTACAGAAATGATTCTTAGCCTCCTTTGTAATAAGACAGGTTATTGACCGAGTTCTGACCAACAGGACGCAAATAGCTGATCAGAGGTGGCTAATACCAGGACGGCTTCTAAAATGAAACCAGGGCATGTGGCTGTGGAAGGCCAGCGGCCGACTACATCCCTAGGCTGAATAACTAACCACATGTGGACAACAGGGGCAGCTCCCCTGATGACAAAGAAAACAGGTATAAAGATGAGAGGAAAGAAAGCAAGGCCCAGTCTTAGAATGGAACTGGAAATGGTGGTGTAGTTCCCTGATTTAGTAGAAAAAGAGGACCAAGAAGGAGAGAGGGAAGGGACACAGAAGAAGGTAGAGAGGCCTGAAAGCAGCAAGGCTCCGGGCAAATCAGCACACCTGGTCCTGGCACGGTGCACTGTTAGAAGACCCAGGAGTTCATGGGAAATGACTGAGTCTAGAGAAGATATAAGATGAGCTTGGATCATTTTATATACAATAAATAAATAAATAAATAAATAAATAAATAAATGTTCACAAGACTTAATACTAGCTTGAAATGGTTCCCACTGCTCAAATAGGGCACAATATGAATATCAAACATACTCCTAGATGAACAGCTACGGGCAATCAATGGCTTCCGAGAGATGGAGAATCAGATTTCTCCAGAGATGAGCCCCCTGATAGGTTGTCCAGGCCCAAGTGGTCATCCCCTAAACACATGTACATATTAGCAACATTAGATGGACCCAATAGATTTTATACATATATGAGCCCACCACCTGGGTACTGGGAATCAAACCCAGATCCTCTGTAAGAGTAGCAAGTTCCCTGAACTGCTAAGCCAGCTCTCCAGCCCCTGACACATATAATTGTTTAAACCCAGCCTGATAGAAGAGCTATGTATAGGATAATGAGCGAGTAAAGTCAGGGCAGAGGAAAGAAAGCAAGGCCCAGTCATAGAATGGAACTGGAAATGGTGGTGTAGTTCCCTGGTTTAGTAGAAAAAGAGGACCAAGAGTATGATATGGATGGAGGTACAAGGGGCTGGCAGACAAGCTTGAGAACTAAGATTTCTGATGCTGACTCACAGCCTCCCTCCGGGGAGAATATGACCTCACTAAACACACAGAAACCCTGAGGCGCTCTGACCATAAGCCAGGAGGGTGCTTATGCTTTTTACTTTGAACTATATAGTTATAGCAACTATCCAATAAATAAACTAGTTATCAGACTGATAGACTATTCTTAGCAGCTGAATGGTGACCAGATGACAAAGGGCTCGGAGATCACAGAGGAGGGGTGATTCCCAGGTTAGGACCAAAAACGTTTCTCCAGAGAAGGTATGTCCTCTTCATGATCACTACCCTCTGTCTGTCTGTCCACCCCCCTCAAACTTTCCCTGCTGTACTTACCTCTAGTTACATCCCCTCAAGTCCTGTCTCAGATCCTCATGTGCTGTCGTCTCTGCCGCTAACACACAGGGGCACTCACCATGCAGCGCACTGCACTGAGCACTCCATACACGTGTGACATTGTCTGATTCACTTGTAGCCACCCTGAGACATACTGAGCAGACCCTGGAGATACTACAAACACTTTGCTGGCCCTGGCCAGGGAATTGCCCAACCCCCTTGCTCTCAGGATCCTTTGTCTCCTGGTCCCCGTTCAGCTGCTAAGATGTCAGGCAGCAGTGACCTCACGAGGAAGACTCGTGTCCTTCACCAAGCACTTGGGCCAGGCTGGAAGGAAACAAGTCCCTCATCAACTTTTTTATTTAACTGAACTGGATGAGGGACATTCTTCTGCAAATACTACATCAGAACAGGCAAGAAAAGGATGGATTTGAAGGAGGGTGGGAGGCCTAGGACTCTTCAGAGTCCATAGAACCCTGGTGCTCAGCCTGTGGGACCTCACCTGCCAGCTCCACTGTTTTCAGACACAAGCAGGGAGAAGGCATGGTTCTTGGTTCTTTGGGAAAGTGATTCTTAGGAAAAGGTTGCAAAAGAATGGAGCCGTTGACTCAGGCCACAGAAGGTGTCACTGCTGATATATAAAAGTAGCTTTTCTTGGGGGACAAACAAAGAGGGAGAGCAAGGAAAGAATATCTTGATAGAGGGAACCATTTTGGGATTAGTGAGAAACCTGGAACTAGTGAAATTCCCAAGAATATACAAGGATGACCCCAGATAAAACTCTAAGCAATAATGCAGAGGATGCCTGAACTGGCCTTCCCTGTAAACAGATTTGAGGACTACCATAATTGTCATCAAAGAACCTTCTTCATCCAGTAACTGATGGAAGCAGATGCAGAGATCCACAGCTAACCACTGGCCTAGATCCTGGAATCTAGTCAAAGAGAGGGAGAAGTGACAATATGAGCAAAAGGGTCAAGACCATAATGGGGAAATCCACAGAAACAACTGACCCAAGCTAGTGAGAGCTCATTGACTCTGGACTGACAGCAGGGGAACCTTCTTAGGACTGAACTAGACCCCCTGAATGCAGGTGACAGTGGGTAGATCGGGCAGTCTATGAGGCCCCTGGTGGTAGGTCCATGATCTATTCCTAGTACATGAACTGGCTTTTTGGAGCCCACAGAGATACCTTACTCAGCCTAGACACAGTGGGGAGGGCCTGGGTCAGGCCTCATCCTGGTGATGGGACAGACTTCCCATGGGGCTGGGGGGTAGGGTGAGGAGAAAATGGGGGAATGGAATGAGGTGAGGGAGGGAGAACTGGGATTGATATGTAATATTAAAAAATAAAATAAATAATTATTTAAAGTAGCTTTTCAGCCCCAAAGATACGGTAGGGGTACATATTCTCTCTCTCCTAGGACAAAACAAAATCCCAGAGAACTGAATAAAAGCAAAAAATAAGAGTCTTTGTCTTCTTTGAGGTCAGATGTGTGTGTTCTGATAACCACAGAAACACAAAACAACTTTCATGTGCTTCTTTTGAAAGGAAAAGAGTCATCCCCTCCCACCCTCCCTCTAAATCATCCAAGTCCACAGCCTCGGAGAGAAAAGGGCAGTGGTCATGTCTGGAATGTAACATGAGAAGGCACAGCAGCCCCCCTTAGCAGCAGTTTCCCTTTCTGGGATCTGTTACCTGCCATGAATTTCAGTCTGAAAATACTAAATGGAAAATGCAGAAATAAGCAATCTACAAGTTGTAAATAACCTTCATCAGAGTATATTGCTATCGTTCTATAGTATTAATGGCTGTATTATTCTTTCATTGTGTCTAGTTTATGAATTGGACATATAGGACATTTGTGGACATATAGGGGGAAGCATACTGTACCATGCATGAATGAATGGGGCTCGGCATTCTTGTCCACATCTCTACAATATATTTGGGTTTTTTTTTGGTTTTGTTTTTTTTGTTTTTTCGAGACAGGGTTTCTCTGTGGCTTTTTTTGGAGGCTGTCCTGGAACTAGCTCTTGTAGACCAGGCTGGTCTCGAACTCACAGAGATCCTCTGCCTCTGTCTCCCGAGTGCTGGGATTAAAGGCGTGCGCCACCAATGCCCAGTGGCTTTTATATATTTTTAAAGACTTATTTATGTATTCGATGTATATGGGTGTTTTGTCTGCATGGACACACACCAGAAAAGGGCATCAGATCCCATAAGATTACAGTTAAAGACAGTTGTGTATCACCATATAGGTGCTGGAAATTGAACTCTGGACCTTTGGACGAGCAGCTAGTGCTCTTAAACACTGAGTCATCTCTTCAGCCCATAGCTGGCTTTTAAATGAACAATTATCCTGAGGCTGCAGTTTCCATCGGGAAACAGTGCATGTCATGGATCTGTTCCACACCACTGAAAAGGTGCCTGTTGTGGAGATGTATAAGTTCCCATTAATAAACTCCCCCTCTGTCCCGGGGCTGGGGAGCAGTGTTGCCAGGAGTGAAGCTGAATAAAGACCCTGGTCCTGCCTGCCCACAGCACCCTCCTGGCTTATTGTCAGAGCGCCTCTGGGTTTCTGTGTGTTTAGTGAGGTCATATTCTCCCCGGAGGGAGGCTATGAGTCAGCATCAGAAATCTCTAGTTTTCATGCTGGTCTGCCAGCCCCTTGTACCTCCATCCATATCATCCTCCTTGCCGTGTCCTGTTACCCTCTAAATGCCTAGTCCCTGGAGATGCTGTCACATGCTGCTGTCCCTCATGTCCCCTTACCAAGTTCATTCATCCTAACCCCCTTCCACCTTTCACCTTCTCCTTATTCAAAACAGCTGTCTCCTGTCCAACTCCTCTGCCTGTTCTTTCCATGGCTATACAGGAAACCAGATCCTTAACTCATCATTGTCACCCTCAAAAGGCTGAGAGTCAGGCCGCCTTGGTCTGTTACCTTCCAACAGCCCTGTCCTCTAGTGAACCTTGTGTACCTGCTTCCCAGCATCCTCAAGGGGTACCCACCTGCTCCCTCCTGTCCCTGTGCCTCTCTTCAGCAGACTGTCCACTCCTCCTGCTCAAAGTCATGTGTGATGTCATCTACCTGTCCCTTGAAGCTGATCATTAAGGACTTTATCCTAGGTCCCTTCTCTGCAGTAGAATTGGCTCCTGGCCCCGTGAAGGATACCTAGGTAATGAGACCCTGTGAAGAGACCTTTCAAGTGCTTCTGTGACATACACAAAAAGCAAGAAGGGATCTGAATTTGCAGTTCTGAGTTTCCAAGGTCAACAGTGAATTCCCAGAACTCTAGAGTTTGCCATCAGTCACAGGGGCAATCATGGAATCCAAAGGCCCACTAGAAGCCTTGTTTCCTTTTCTTCAAGGCTGCAGGACTGGTATACCAGGAAGATGCCAAAAATACTTACCTGCACTTCAAACAAGGTCTTTTTTCTTTTTTTTTTTTAAGATTTTATTTATTATGTATATAGTCTTCTGCCTGCATGCCAGCAGAGGGCACCAGATCTCATTCAAGGTGGTTGTGAGCCACCATGTGGTTGTCGGAAATTGAACTCAAGACCTCTGGAAGAACAGTCGGTGCTCTTAACCCTGAGCCATCTCTCCAGCCCCCTCAAACAAGGTCTTTTAATCACCATGTGAACAAGAAGGAAAATATCACCCAGATTAAGGCAAAATCAGGAGGATTTGCAATTGGTGGAGTGTGCCAAACAATGCTGGATATTGGACTGACATTGATCTCTAGTAGAAAGACTGTTTGGTAAAGGAAGTGTCTAAGACCTGCTGCATTTAATGCTTTTCCAATTTCCTAATGACAATATAGACAGAACATTTACAGACAAGTAGACCATATGGATAGAACATTTACAGACACATAGATAATATAGACAAGGCATTTACAGACACGTAGATATTATAGACAGAACACTTACAGACACGTAGATGATATAGACAGAACGTTCACAGACATGAAGATGATGTAGACAGAGTGTTTACAGACATGTAGGTGATGGTTATGAGTGTGATTATGGGGCTGGGGAGGTGGGTCGGCTGATAAAGTGCTTGTCATGAAAGCTTGATGATTGGAGTCTGATCTCCAGGACCCAGCTACAGTGGTTCATCTTATAACCCAATGCTGGCCTAGCAGAGGCCAGGTACAATGGTTCATCTTATAACCCTAATGCTGGCCTAGCAGAGGCCAGGTACAGTGGTTCACGCTGTAACCCCAGTGCGGGGGCAGTAGAGACAGGCAGATCCCTGGACCTTGCTGACCAGTCAGTCCGCCCCTCCCTCAAAACCCAAACAAACAGAAAACCCAGATGGATGGCACCTGAGGAACAACACCTAAGAGTGACCTCTGGCTTCCACACTGGTGTACATACATGTGTCTGCACACATACATGCACACACTCCACAAAGTGATAGTAGAATAACTAGCTGGCATTCAACGTAGCTTATTGATGGAGTCCAACAAGACGTCTTTAATGGGAAAAATCATCAGAAGCAATATTGAAAGCTGGTAGTGGTGAAACAGGCCAATAATGCCAGAGGTTAATGCAGGAGGATGAGTGTTCAAGACCAGTCAAGGGTACAGAATGAGAAGACCTCCTCATAAACAAACCAATAAATGCCCAATATTCAGTAGAAGTTACAGAGAAAAATGACAATAAAGTCCATATGAAATTCAAGGTGGGAAGAAACTAACCATGGGTTTTTCAGAGGAATGCCATCAGGGTGAAAGAGAAAAGCAATGAAAAACATGACAAAAATAAGACCTGTAGGAATGGAGGGGGGTCCAAAGGGTGCTGCTCGGCTCTTGACCAGGAGCTTCTATCATTGTGATCACTCTTTAAATGACTATATTATTCATATACTCTTCTGTATATTTGTGGCTAATTTTTTTAAAGATTTTATTTATTTATTATGTATACAACATTCTGCTTCCATATATATCTGCACATCAGAAGAGGGCACCAGATCTCATAATGGATGGTTGTGAGCCACCATGTGGTTGCTGGGAATTGAACTCAGGACCTCTGGAAGAGCAGTCGGTGCTCTTAACTTCTGAGCCATCTCTCCAGCCCCTTGTGGCTAATTTTTAAAGGGACACTTTTAGAGTCTTATAGCAAAGTGCAGGAAATAGCAAATCCCGGAGTAATCCAGTCAAGCAGAGCATTGGATTGATAATGTGAGTCAGAGTCAGGTGACCCACATCGTATTCAAAAAACCATCTCTGTCATACTCTGTCCATCTAAGGACCTGACTCGAGACCTTGCAGAGCCCAAGGGCTGTTCTCTCTGAGGAGCCAGGTAAACAGTTGTTGGGGGCCCACACTCCACATATGATGAGCCTGCTTTCCCTTGATTATCATATTGGATCATAACAAATGAAGTGTTTAGGAGCAACCACAGCCATCTTCAAAACTTCCAAGCTATTAGATGGCAGAGGAACCTAGCCTGGTGTCTGCAGTGCCAGATGCCAGAATAACCAGTAGCTGAAACCAAGTGAAGCTGACCCCGGGTAAATAACACAATTCCCTAACAAGAGATTACCTATGGGAAGTCCTGAGCTTGTGACCCAGGCCAGGCCCAGGCCTTATATTTAGGCCATTGCAAAGGGTACCACAGAAGAGTGAGCAACTCATATAATCCCTCAAGTTCCTTCACCTCCTGTCCAGGAGATGAGACTGAGATTTGCACATGGTGTGCACAAAGGAGATACAGAAGCCGACTCCAGAACTAGAGCTTAAACACTGTCTTCCTGATAGCAATTTGCTTGTTTTTGTTTTATTTAACCAATGAGTGGTGTTGAATTTCTATTATTCTAATGGTAAAATGCTCTGAGTCACCACTGCTGCCCTGAAGCATAGGTCTTCCAGGTCGCTGCAGGATGCTGCGTTTAACTTCCAGACCTTCTGCAGGAGTGTGGTACACGTTCCTAAGGATCACCCCAAACAGAAACCGAGACAGCTTACTATCTCCTGCCCTCTGCTGGCCCTTCCTGTCATCTCTTATTTGTGCAGGATGCTAACGGTGCCTGATTAGGAAGGATGGCACAAATCAAGAGCTTCTGCCATCCAGAGATACACCTAGTGCTTTCACTGAGTCTCAGAAAATGATAAATTTTCAG
This sequence comes from Cricetulus griseus, assembly GCF_003668045.3. Lineage (NCBI taxonomy): Eukaryota > Metazoa > Chordata > Mammalia > Rodentia > Cricetidae > Cricetulus > Cricetulus griseus. The sequence continues at coordinate 220,866,493 of NW_023276807.1, read as the reverse complement.
AACATAAGGGCTGGGAGAAACCTCAGCACTCAACCTAACTAGATCCTGTTCAGAAACGGAGTGAAAAAGCTTGGAGCCAGCCTATAAAAATGTAGAAATTTTACCTAAAACTCTAGATATTTTATGTCACATTAGTGGATGTTCATGGCATCTCAAAATAGAGAGCAGGAAGTGGTATGTACAACTTTAGTTCAGTTACAAGACATGGCAGTGTGAGTCTTGCCAACCGGCAGTAAAGCCAGTCATCTCCACAACCACGTAAGGTACAACTCAGAAGGGACACACATAATACACAGAAGCAAATCCACCGGCTTCCGGGGATAGCTGCAGCCCCTTACCACTCAGGGGCCTTCAGGAACCTGTGAGTGGCCTGGTGTGGGAAAGGTCCAAGTCCTAGGGAGAGGCTTACATGTCATCTACCAATGAGGCCTCACTGCACCTGTGGGTCCATCTTTGGTATGGTCTCCCAGGGAGAATGGCACTGCCTGGGGAAATCCACAGAGAGGACACAGGTTGGAACTGTCTGCAGTGGCCAAGTGATGAGACAGTGGTACAGTTGGCCAAACTGAACTGGCCTGATTTGGTGAGTGGAATTTCCTTCTGGTTAAACAGAAGCAACAGGAGAAAGGTGGGCTACAGGTGAGGCGAATTGAAGCTTCACTGGGGAGAGTAGCCTGCCTGGGCAAGCAGGCTATGGTCAGAGACATGGGTCAGGAGCTGTTAGAAAGCACCCTGGATCAGGAGCTGTGGTACCCACTATTTGTTTCTAGTGAGCTCCAAGAACCCCCAGAAAGGCCTTGAAGAACTTGCATCTGTTCTTGGAGGCCACCAATTCCCAGACAGCCTTTCCCTGTTCGTTCAGTGCCTGCCCTCTATCCCATCCTCAACTATTCAGTAGCTGACCCTTAGAACTGGCTGTTGAAAGAGAGTAAAGGTTCTGACATGTACAGGGATGTGGGGATGGCTCAAAGACCCTAAGTAGATAGAAGACAGTTTCAAATGGAAGTTTTGATTAAAAGGAGATGAAGAGTCATATTTTAAAACAAAGCTGTTCTTAGGTGGCATGCAATCAGAACACTGAGGAATTTGGTCTGTTCTAAAGATGTCTGAAGTGTGGAGTAGAGAAATCCTGCTGAAGAAAGTGATTGGGAGGAAAAGCCTTTGTCCTATGAAGTTCAGCTCCTTCGATGCAGCTCACTAGCCTGTTCTGTAAGCTTAGCTTCCCTGTAACAGCATATGCCAGAACTGGCATGTTACATCTTCAGAATGGCCTTTAGAGTGCTGAGCCACCTTGTCTGCCTTCCTTTTGTATATCACCTGCTCTATATAGGCTGTGGTACTAGAATTTATAGTCTTTGCTTTGTTCTTACTCCTCTTTGCAGTGGACAAATCATGGCTCGGAAGAGAGACATGCCACTCATAATGTCACACAGAATAAAGTCCAGGTGTGCAAATATTGCTTGGCTCTTTTCCCTAGCTCCTCTCCCACACTCCTGGTTTCCTCTGATTGGGTGAGATTACAGGGCCCCATCTGGCTAAGGGAGCAAGTTAAGAGTGGGGAGAGAATCAAAGGCAATTAGGTACTGGACCAGAATTGCCCAAGGCTAGTACTGGTACCACCTACACTTGTTCACTCTGCCGCCTTCATCCTCCAGCAGAGAAAACAGATGGCTTCCTCCTTCTCTATGGTCATTTTCTGACCTCAGGTGTGTGGATGCATGGATGCATGAAATGTGCCACAGCATGTAGGTGTCGGTCAGAAGACAGCTGTTGGGGGCCTAGTCATCTTCCACCTTGCTTGGAGGATCTCTTCTTGCTGTTTCTGATGACTTGTGGTACTTCAGGCTAGCTGACTACGAGTTTCCTGTCTCCACCCTGCTCCACTGCAGGAGCATTGGTTTTGGATGCTATTACTGTATCCAGCTTTGGCTGCTCCCCCCCATTGTTTTATATGGGTTCTGGATATAAACTCATGTCATCAGGCTTGTGTGGCAAGTGCCTTTACTCAGGGGTTTGTAGAACAGGGTGGATGTGAAGGAAGCACAATACTGACTTGTAGAATTCTTCTGTTTTCTAGCCTTAAATATTACCACCCAATCAGCAGCTCTGAGAACCAGAGAGAGCTACATGGTCTTCCAGAATTAACAATTATCTCCCATGGCTGCCAAACCATGGCCGCTCACAAATGTAGGAAGTGCTGAGTCAGTACCAGTCCGAGCATTCCAATGGCAAGGTCCCATTTGTGTTTTGTGTGGTCCAGGTGCGATGCAATCATACTGTGGTAAAAAGCACAGAGCTCCTCTAACAGCTGATGCAGCTGTGAAATCCGAAAGGCAAAAAGTGACCCATGTAAGACAAGAGATACATGTAATTCAGTGTACATATAATTCAATGTCAGGCTGTGTGCTAGGAGCCTCCAGCCGTAGGTGAAGAAAGTTGATGGCTTCTAGGAGATGGCAAGTCACTTTTAGTGTGAGTGTAGTCCCTTGTAGGGTAACCATGTTTATGCAGATGAACCCCCTCATACCCATGCATGTATGGGCAACACTAGTCAGGCTCAGTAACCTATTAAAAATGGGGGGACATGAAATTGGGAAGTGGAGGGGATCTAGGAGGAATCAGAGGGAGAAGCAGAAGGTGAATATGACTGAAATAAACTGTATGAATGTATGAAATCCTCAAAAATACATTAAAGTGTATATTTTTTGTTTGTTTTTCAAGACAGTGTTTCTCTGTGTAGCCCCTGGCTGTCCTGGAACTCACTCTGTAGACCAGGCTGGCCTCAAACTCAGACATCCACCTGCCTCTGCCTCCCAAGTGCTGGGATTAAAGGTGTGCACAACTACCACATGGCAAAAGTATATATTTAAAAGAGAATTCAAATACTCTTGTTATGGCTGAGAGAAAAACCTCTCTCTTTAAACTCTAAGTAACATTAGTGTGTACTATGATGAAGAGTGAAACTTAGAACCAACAGAACATACACATGCATGTGCACATGTACACACACACACACACACACACACACACACACACACACACACACACACACACAGAGGCACTCGTACATATACACAGGCATATACACACGCACATGTACACAAGCAGATCTGATCAAAGTTGCAGCTCATAAGTATACAACTGCCTGGAGCTCCTCTATTGAACACTTAGGACATGCCAGCAGCAAGAAAGACGGCTCTGAAGATGGCAGTCTGATTCGTGAACTGTTCTTAGAATAGTTCTCTGAGCCAGGCGATGGTGGCTCACGCCTTTAATCTCAGCACTTGGGAGGCAGAGGCAGGTGGATCTCTGTGAGTTCGAGGCCAGCCTAGTCTACAGAGTGAGTTCCAGGACAGGCTCCAAAGCCACAGAGAAACCCTGCCTCAAAAAGAAACAAACAAAAGAATACTTGTCTGCTTTTCCCTGAAACCAAGTGAACTGGAAAAGCATAAAATGGGAGTAAAGAGGTGGGGACAATCAGCATAGAAGAGCTAAAGGGATGAAAGCCAACAACAAGAACTCAGGAGAGGCCCAGATACGTTGAACCTGTGTAAGTGGAGTTTTGAACTACTTAGAATCTAGACCCCAGTACCTGACATTGAAGAGATCTTCTTCTAAAGCTCTCCCTATGTGTGCTCAAGGATTTACAGATGCAGAGGCTGAAGGGACACAAGCAATGCTGGCAGCAAAGCCTCCCACTGCAACATCAATAACCAAGAACTAAAGGAGCTGAAATATTAAAGGAATGCCTACAGGGATTTGGCAGGAGGGCTGCAGGACTGGGCAGCCCTGCCACCAGTTCATGCTCAGATCTGGGGAAAGGAGGTCACACTTGCAGGTCCCATAGCAGAGCCTGAGGGGGGTGGGAGCTGTGCTCCAGTGCCTACCACAAACGCACAAGACCTTGAGTTTACCCACCACAGAAGGAACCTAATTGTGCTGAAGCACAATTAGCCTCAAACCAGCTTGGAGGTAGGGGCTGCTTCTTATAGAAAACAAGTTCTAAGAATTCTTTTCTGATAAAAATGATACTTTATTATATATTTTTTTAAATCACAGAACTCCAGTCTAAATCACACACACACACACACACACACACACACACACACACACACACACACACACACCCCTCCCTCTGGTGCGGGCTTCCATACCCCTTTCAATGTGGCTAATGAGTTAATGCTTCAGGGAATTTTCCAGGTCAGTTCATACTCATCTTGGAGTACCAGGGGTCACCAGTTTTCTGGTTTTGCCCATACTTCAGTGATGACAGCTGGTACATTTGCTGAAGAAATCATTTCTGCTGGCTTAGCACCCACTGCTGTGGTCACTTTGTGGTATGCTAAAATACGGATCTGCATGCCACTTCCCTGAAGGCTTTGCTCTCTCCTCTCTCACTGTTTGCTGTGTCTCTACTGGGGTTCCCTTAAACACTGTACTAAAAATGTATCTACTGAGAGCAGGTGGCTCAGGCCAGTACCAATGCTCCATGTGAAGTCATTGAGCCTACAACTCTGGGGTCACAATTCAAAATAAATACTTCAAAGTAAGGAAATAGATGACTTGCTGACTAGGAAAATGCTTGATTCTTTCTAAAACTCACAATCCACTGTGGACTTTTGTTTCATGATATAGTCAAGACAAAAATGAGGCCAACTGGCACTGGCACTATTGGCAGAGCACCCCTTCCTGTCTCCCTCCACACAGAGAAATGACTTCAGAACCTAGTTGTCACATCTGTGGCTTAGGTCACTTGTGGTTCTGGTTACAAGTCCCTAAATTTGGTTAAGATCAACTGTGTAACTGTGATGCTAAGATGGGGGCCCTCAGACCCTTGGAGTACGGTAAAAGCTGGGCTGGCTACTCTGACACTAAAAAGAGAGAACTTGTCAATTTTAAAATCCAAGCCTTAAGTACTACCACTGGGCCGGGCGTTGGTTAATTCCAGCACTCAGGAAGCAGAAGCAGGTGGATCTCTGTGAGTTCCAGACCAGCCTGGTCTACAAGAGTGAGTTCCAGGACAGCCTCCAAAAAAAGCCACAGAGAAATCCTGTCTCAAAAAAACCCAAAAGTACTACCACTGTCTTCAAAACTCACATACCCTTCTTCTAATCAGGGGCGCTGGCCCAGTAACCCACTGACAGTCTTAACAGAAGCAGAGATATTTTAGAAATAGGAAACACATTTCGTGGCATCTGTTTCCAGGACAGACCACAGCCACAGAAGCACTTTCCAGAGTTGGTCTGCTCAAATGTCTATCTCAAGAACAAAGGCAGCCAGCCTTCATGAGGTACTGAAATATGTTCTGCCAAAAATATTATTCTTTTCCTAAAGTTATAAGTTGTCTTCAAGTTCAACTATATTACACATCTGTTCTTTTCATGGGTAAAAAGAATGACTTAAAAAAAGCTCCAAAATGAATGATGTCTATGTAGAATGAAGGTAGAATTTTGGTTGGTTGGTTTCTGTAATTCAGAACATAGGTGAAATCAAAAGATCTGTGATAGCCTGTACATTCACGTCTTCCCAGGGTCCTTTGCTCAGCTCACATGAACTCATCAGAATCGTTACCATCCTGTAATAGACAAAAAGTGAAAGTATGAGGGCCTTGAGGACAGCCAGTCTGTCATTTACGTTTATTATCATGCTAATCCATCTCCCCTCTTCTTATTCCTCATCTCAGGAATTCAGGAAGCTATCAGGAAGAGGACCAAACTCAACACTGCCCCATTGTCATCAGCTCTTGGAATGGCCGGGGAGAGCAGCCACAGCCTCCAAGATGCCAGTAATCACAACTTCCAAGTTACAATGGAAAGCCCTACCCCAACTTGTAGAGGGTGTGATGAGAGTGTCTCGAGTAAATATGACTTTGCAGAAGGGTAGCAAATAGTTACTTATTTAGCATGAATTCTCAATTTTAAAAAGTGAATAACTGAGATGAGGGCCATAGAACCTCTTTCCCTGGAGTGACTTAACTCTCTGAACACAGCTCGTGTCATGCTAGGTACCTTAAACACACACAATTTTTGAAAACAACCAATCCTCAACAAGTACACTACACAAACAGTATATTGACTCCTTACGCCAATAACCCTGCCATATGCAAAAAATTTGTGCCCTAAACCCCAGTATTTTGAACGTCATGGTTTTCATAGATTTCTGATTTCACATGATAGCTGACTATTTTTCCTCCTTCTTAATAGGTAAAGTCCTTAAGTCAAACAAAGGCTAGTAATCAAGCTAGCTGGTTTGGTCTCTTACAAGTGACAGCACATGGGTAAAGGGCTACTCTCACTGCATGGCTGACAAGTCCTGCAGGCCACACACAGGTGCAGCCCAGCTCCCTTTCATCAGCATGCACTGGCAGGGCTCTATTCTGGCACAATGGCTGGCGTGAGCATTGACACTGTACTGGCTTCAACTTCTATCTCTTATTGCTTAACATCAATATTGCAAGAGGAAGAGGAACAACTTAGGCTCTTTTTTTTTAAGGACCCTTACTGGGATGGTAGGAAAATACGAGGTGAGGATAGAAAATGGTTTTTATAAAAATCTGTTTTCCTCTGGTTTTAGTCAGCATCTCTCTGTGCTGTTCCTCTTCCCCCCCTAATTAAAAAAAATTTTTTTTTAGAGTGTGTGTTCATGTACCACACGTATGCAGAAACCTTGGAAGTCAGAAGAGGGCACTGGATCCCCAGGAACTGGAGTTTTAAGAGGTTGTGAGCCACCACATGGGTGCCTGGAACAGAACCCAGGTCTGCTGGAAGCAGCAAAGTCTCTTAACTGTAGAACCTTGTGCTTTTATTAGCACAGGAATCAGAGCCACAGGAAACTCAGCTGGTCTGTTTGTGCTTTGTCCAGGGACCAGAACTGATGGCCTCAGAATCCCGAACTTCAGGAGCAGCATCAGAGATGTCGGGAAGAGTCAGCATACATCTTCAAATGTCAGCCTTTCCTGTCCAGCCAATGAGGACAAGCAGCTCAACAAGACCACCTGGCAGGTAACAAGGCAAGTGCACAGTCCCTACCAGGATTATGTATTGGATGTGTGTGCAGAGTTCCTGCTGCCCGAGGACAGGTGTGCTGGGATCACAGGAATGTTTAACTATACATCTACAGGCCAGGACTTTGCTTGGTTAACTATTACCTTTCAGATTTCTCAGTTCCTATGTTATTCAGCTTACAAGTGAATATTCTCACCACCCAGTGATAAACTGATATTCAAGAGGAATGTAACAGTAACAATTTATGCCCAACCAAAAAGGACTAGAAATTACAGATAAAAGAGGTTATGCTAAATAGAAGACTAAAAAATCAGATGTAAATCTAGCTCAGATGGAGACCAGCATTATTCCTGATGAGCTTGCAAGGTCCTAGCTCACATAAGCATTAGCCTTTGAATAAAGACCAAGAGATCACCATACAAATCAAAGACAAGATGGTAACAGAACACAAAATGTTATAAGGAGACTGAAGCTTTCCCATTTGAGCACCCACAGTAGTAAGTAAGAGAGTATAAGGGAAGGGGGACCAGTGAGCATGACAGTATCCGCATACATGTGCACCACTGGTCCTCTGCATCTGCAGGAGTCCATGCCTGCAGATCCAATCAAATGCAGACAGAAAGCGCTTAGGAATGCCACAAACATGGGCACAGCCATCCCCCACCCCCTTTTGGTCATTATTTCCTAAGTAATACATTGTGACAAGTGTTTGCATCTACATTGTATTTAGTATCAATAACAATAGAATAAAACACATGGGGAGATAAAATATAAATTATATAAAAATATTTTTCCATTTCATTAGGGTTTTGAGCATCTACAGATTTTAGATTTTAGTATTCCTAGGGCCTTGGAACCAATGCCTCAAAGATATTAAGAGTTGATGATGATGATGATGATGATGATGATGATGATGATGATGGTGTGTGTGTGTGTGTGTGTGTGTGTGTGTGTGTGTATGCATGTCCATTTTTCCAACTCCTGAACATGTAAGCTTTTAAGATCCACCGTGACAAGAATGTACAAGGTTGAAACACAGGCTAGATTTCTGGTAGAAAGCTTCTAAATAGAAAGGCTAAATAAGTACTAGTCAGGAAAGCAGAGGCAGAGGCATTAGTTTTAACTGAATTGGACTTGGAATCTATCACAGACTTCTGCTATGGTTAAACTGTTGTGAGTTTTAAGAAAGCCAAGAATAACATGCAGAGGGCTAAACAAACTCAGGGTTCAGTAAGGACCTATGCCACGACAGTCTAGCACCGGCCTTCACGACACACCCTTGTTTACAGGTTACAAAGACCTCTTGAGGTAATGTCTCTGTACTGAGAAACATTCCTCTAGAAAGACTAAAAATGCAATAGTCTCACCCTAGTGACTGTTTAAATCTCTTGATTTCAAACTCAGTTCTGTTGGACTACACAGTGCTATCAGGAAATTTTTCAGAAATAATTTATAAAGATGGATCTTGATTCATAAAGAAGACTCAAAAATTTAGTCCTTCACAGAAGGTAGGAGTAAAATGTGTTCTTATAAATTCTTGGACAGGTATTGGATATAAACGATGTCTAAAATCCTCCTGCTTCCAATTCATGCACATAACTTGGAGTTTGAACAGATAACCTTAACTGGGAAACTGAGACACTTAACAGAATTTTCTGTAGTAATAGCAGGTTCTTCATCTATGCTGATAACAGTAGCCACTGGGTCACACAAAGCTAGTATGACTAAAGAAGACAAGTTTTAACTTAATTTTCATTTAAACAGCATTTGCATTTCGTCTCTAACATATCTGAAATGCAGACCTAAAGCATGCATTTTAAAACCATGTTATAAAAGGGTCTGAGCCAAATATAATGATGCTTGTTTGTAATCCCAGCACTCGGGAAGCAGAGGCAATAAGAGTCTGAGACCAGGACTGGTTAAGGGGAGTTTCGTGGCAGCTTGAACAACAAAGCAAAACTCCATCTCAAAGAAAAAAACAAAAAACCCCAAAACATGTCAACACTTATTCCAGGTTCTAACAAGTATGAAAAAAAAAAAATCAGGGTTAGTATTTAGGCTGTAATAGATGATCTCTGTATATGGCACATTTAATTTTAACTAAAAGGGGCAATTCTGCTTCTGTTTAACCATGCTGTGAAATCTAGGGCAACATTAGTAGAGGAAATGAATAAATACAAATACATTTCAAAGCCTGGAAATAGGGAAGGAGAAAGGAAATGTACTGCAGTGCTGTGCCACAGTCTGGGTCTGCAAAGTCCCCAAAGGCCATGTGCTGAGGCTTGTTCTCAGGCAGAACATTTAAGAAGGGCTGTCTGCTGTGAAGAAGTCAGGTAACTGGAGGCTTGCCCTTCATAGGGTACTGGGACTCTCCTCTTTCTCTTTTTCTCTTTGCTGCCCAGCTGCCATAGGAGAATAGCTTGCTGGCCCATGTTTTCCCACCTGTTTTAATATACGACCCAAAGCAGCAGGGCAATTGGCCACAGCCCCAAACCTCCAAAATCCTGAGTCAGAATAAAGCTTCTTTCTTCATAAGCTTACTATCTCAGGTATTGTGTCAGAATAAGAGAAAGCTGACTGACACACCACACAATATTAATAGGACTGTCCTTCACAGCAGGCAAGGAGGCATCAAACTTTCCTTCCACGAAGTGACCCATACAAAAGCAAACACAAGACCACAGGGAAGGAAGGCAATGCCTGCCTGCCAGAATCTACCCACAATATACTCAATGCCCATCACGATAGGCAACCTGCTCCAATAGTCAGTAGCTCAATCACTAAAGACTCTCTGTGAAGTATTTCAAGGTACAACATTTGAGCAAGAAATGTGAACATACTTGATTTGAGGACATGTTCTCAACTTTCATTAGTGACGAGTAGCTCCTAGAAAGAAAGACAATATTCAAGTAAGGATATCTCTCAATAAGCAAGGATGGCTCCCACCCTAAAACCCAAATGAGGTTATCTTGTCAACAAACATCTCAAAGATGGTTACCATGTTGGATGAAGGCTTACAAAGCCAGTTGTTGAAACCACAGATGGCTACCACCCACTCTGATGAAAGTGGCACATAAATGTGCCTTTCTGATGTCCACATTTCCTCTGGGCTCCCTCCTTTTAACCCAATTGTTCTAGATGCCTAAAAGTATTTCCAGACCTTTGGTCTGTATCCAACACAAAACCATTCCTCTACAAAAACAAAAGTAGTACCCTCTTAGAGACTGGTCATCCTCTGACCAAGGTCTTGTGTTGATGTCTTCTATATGTTACTCTTGCTACAAGCTCACTTCCCCACAAACACTCCCACGAGACCTAGGAACTATGCTGAATTTTTTCAAGTCACTAAACGCACCATTTTATGCTTACTTGCTCATGTAAGACTCTGACTCTGGCCTTTCATCAGAGGCAATGGATTCAGAATTACAGGTGGGTCTCAGTTTCCTCTCTACCACTTACAGCTGTCCAGTCACATGTGAAACTCTGTGCTGAAGACAGCTCTGCCTGGAAACCAAGTTTATGTCTTTAAGCTGGTGACACATTGGCCTGTGACTTCCCACTGTACTTCCATCCTGAACTTCAGTCTCACAGAACTGGAAGTTCTAACTTGTAGCCTCCAATTTCAAACACCCCCAGCTCCTTTGTCATAACAGTTCAACTTCTGATACGATACCTACCCAACTCCATTTCCCTGATCATTGCTTTTGTCTTTTGGCCATGGTCTATATGGTACACTCAACTTCATTCATGTACATAAGTGTTTGATACGATAATTCAAAAAGTCAAATAAAACACAAGAATAAAATAAAGCAGGTAAGAAGCACAGAGTTGCCTGGTGGCACACACCTTTAATCCCTGCACTCCGCAGGCGGATTTCTGTGAGTTCCAGGCCAGCCCTGGTCTACAGAGCAAGTTCCAAGACAGAGAAACCCTGTCTCGAAAAACAAAATAAAACAAACATACAAACAAAAAAATAAAACAATCTATTGGCTAGAAGATTCAAAGACAGAACTTAAAAGATGCTAGCATGATAAGTGTATTAAAATAGATTACAGGGTGGAAAAAATCCCAGGCTTCTTTGGAGGCCAGTCTGTGCTGACTGCAAGACCCTGTGTCTCAAAGTCTCAAAAACAAATCCACAAAATGTTGAAAGCATAAAGCCTGTTGCTGGACTTTTACAAACAGGTTATCATCTCACTGACACAGTGGCCCCACCTCATAGTCTGCTTTCTGCAGCCTGTGATGGAATTCCATTTGGATGGCATGTGAGTAACAGGGATGACTCAAGAGTAACAAGGATGATACAACTTAAGCTCACAAGGATGATTACCACTGGGTGAGTGGCTGGAGCAGAGTGCACTCTGCAAGATGGAGAATTTTCCCCTCAGTGCCATGAATATTTTTAATGTAGATATTTTTAAAACAAACCTAGAAGATACTAAAACTGTTTTTGTTAATAGGGGTCTTTATTTAAATGCTTGCAACTTTTGAAACTAATAATGCCATACTAAACCCCCTAACTTTAACAGTATTAGTTTAATTCAAAACCAAAAATGCATTTCCAGGTAAAGCATAGCCTCTCTCTGTTACTCTATTTATTCTGAATGAGTAGTGTGTAAAGCAGCAGAGTGTAGTGGTGTGTTGATTTAACAATCAGACAGACACACTTTGCTATAACGCTCAGCTAGTTATTTGTTGTTCAGACCATTCTGCTCTTTCACAAATTCAGGTAGTAAACATCTGCTGCTATGTGAAGACATACATGCGGAAGCATTTTAAAGTACAGTGTGGGCAGATGGCAAATGGTAAAAGTGTCAGCTATTCCTCCTTAGCAAAGATGCAAATGAAGTGCCTTTGTGCTTCTAACATTACACATTCATGTCTCTAAACAAAATTGTTAAAGATGCAAAGGAAACAGGGGCATATCTTCTTTAATTTTCGCCTGCTCCAACTAAAAACAAGAATTGGCTGTAAATCCTGCTTGCCAGACTCTCACAATCATTACCAGAGTGAGCTGCTTTTAACAACTCACAGCAGGCTCTCATTTGCAGGCCACAGCAAATATCCAAGTCTATGTACCACCTGCTTCAAAGAGGAGGGAAGAGGAGGGGAAAGGAGGAAGAAGAGGGGAAAGAAGGGGAGGGGAGGGAAGAGAAAGGGAAGGGAGGAGAGCAGAGTGGAGCAGAGCAGGACAACATTCCCAGAGCCCTCCAACTGAATGCTCAGCCCTAAAAAAAGCCAGTCTTCCTTTCAGCAGAACCTGGGTAGGGACACAAGTAGGTGCCTCACACCTGAATATACACCATCATAGCAGCTATGCTCTTGCCCAGCAGGGTCCTGAAAACCCAGGGTGTGCAGAGGAAGCTGGGCCAGGGCCAAGCCAGATAGCTGGCTTTTATTTTGATGCCACTCCACACCATTCTTACATGTTTTCTGGTGCACATAATCACAAATAGCATCCGCAGAAACCCAGGAATTCCATGGCTACAAGTTATGAGGGCAACTTCCTGCTAAGGGAAACAAGAGGGGCCTCAGAGACAGAGCTCTGTGCTAGATGGAGCATTTGGATAGTGTGCATGAGGCCCTTGTTCAATGCCCAGCACTCCATAAAGAAAAGGAGGAATACAAATGAAAAGAAAAGAAAGCAAGGGCAGTTGGGGGTACTGGGGCACAGCTGTAATTCCAGCACTCAGGAGGTAGATGCAGGTTTACCAGGTTGAGACTAGCTATCTCACAAAAGCCAGCAACCCACTCAAACAAAAATAGGACAAGGGGCCTGTTGGAGTGCAGTAACACAAACTCAATGTGGCAGGTGAGTGATGCTCCCAAAGCTCTCCCTCCCCCAACACCTGTGGGCCGAGATCCCCTTGGGGGTCACATATCAAGTATCTTACTTACATTATGATTCATTACAGTTGTGAAGTACCAGGGAAATAACTTTATGGTTGGGGGTCACCACAACGTGATGAACTGTGTTGAAGGGTCACAGCATTAGGAGGGTTGAGAAACTGCACTAGAAACACACTACACTGGAACACACTTTACAGATGTGACAGTTCTAAGTGACAGGGAGATTCCTGGGACGACGGGATTATGGCTGAAGAAAGTAGAGAAGGCACAAGAAGGAGCAACAAGCCACAGATTGTGGGCAACCTCTAGAAACTGGAGTCTCCTCTAGGGCCTCCAGAAGGGAATTGCCCTGCCAACTTCTTGTTTTGATTAGTCAGAATTTCTTAGGTCTGTACATGGCTTCGAGGAGTTAAATTTGGGGCAATTTGTTATAGAAGCAATAGAAAACTAATACAGTCAGCATTCAGGAGTTCAGGAGCCAAACTCCTTTAACAGCTGTTTAAAACTGTAGGACACCGAAGCAGGACCCACCACATTAACTATGTCCAACTTTCAAAAGGCAGAGGAAGCATTTAAAAGCAGCTCTGAGTATCTTTGTCCAAACAGCACAGCTGCTCAAGACTACACACTCCTTTACTGTTTCCTTTCCCAGGAACAATCCAGATTCTGAGGAAGTTCACAATGGCTTACAATGGGGACGTAAAACCAAACCTTTAATTTCACTCACTCACTCACACCCAACACCTCTTTAAAAAGGCAATTTACCCATCAACACCACCACCTCTTAACATTCTGAGCTTTTATGTGCCTTCCTGGAAAATCTGTGAGCTAGGCCTTCGAGGATATCCAAGGCTACAGCCCAATCGTACCTAAGTTCATCCATTTCCCGTTTCTTCTTCATTTCTTCTTTCTCTCTCCTTTTCATTTCCTGAATCTGGGCTTTTTTCTCATTCCTCTCTTCTCGGTCTCGGCTTTCTTTCTCTGCTGCTAGGTCAGGAAACTTCTCCAATTTGGTCTTTTCTAATCGGTTCAAGATTTCATTCACTTTCTTCTCCACGGTCACAATTTTTACCTTTGAGGGAGGTAAGGGGAAAAGCACTTAGCCTTAATTATTTTTCTCTTACCTAAGAGGGGCAAAGCTTTGGCTTTCCAGGGCATTAGTTGCCCAGTTTGACACCCTTAGGAACATCACACTCAGCTTGGAGTCAGGCCCCGCCTCCTGTGGTCCATAACACTTACATCCTTCTGCCTGTGAAAGCCTATCTGCCCCACATCCATGTCAGCTGTCTTCTTCAGGTTAGACCATGGCGTATACACCACATTAATGTTGTTCATCTTGCATCCTGCCAAGAGAGACCATCTTCAACAGGCAGAAAATGTGACACTGAGTGGCACAGCTCTCACCCACATCAAAACATCACCCACCCCAGACAAGGCTTGAGAAGAGCACACCTCTGTTGTTCCAAAGCACCAAAGGCAAGTGGAAAATCAAACATTAAGTCAAAGTGTTACAGTGGAAAAAGCAAGGGTCCAGGGACTAACATCAGAGACTTCCAAGAACTCACTAAAATTGAACTCAAAATTATCATGTGCATAGTTTTCAAGAGAAAAGGACCAACTGAGTTTCCTGAGACCCTTAAAGCAATCTTTGAGGTGATAATGGCTAACCAATAAGATACAGCCACAGTAAGATATAGAGTAAGACACAGAGAACCAGCTTGGCAATACCTAACCAGCTGCATGAGCTGACAGGTGCCTATCACTCTCAGACCCCATCTGACATTAAGGAAACCAACACATTTAGGAAGGTTATTGGTTATTAGTGGAGCCCTTTGCCCTAACCTAAACAAAACCTATGATTCTGACCTAAAGTGGGCCAATTTAGCAGAAACCAGCAAGCTTAATCCCTGTTCCCTTAGTGTAGAGCAGGACAGAACTTGGCAAGTACAGAGCCGCCAGTGTGTGTCCTCTGCAGTCTCCCAGTGCTCATCAGTCCTCAGCAGCACCCTCTGGTACTGATTAGAGAGGAACCTGGGGCTCAGCTTCATATTCTGCTATGTGAGCCATCACTGTGCAAGGCTGAGGAAGAAAGGGGAGTAATTCCTGTATCACAATTCTTCACCCCTATGTTTACTCTAGAACTTGTAAACTATAAGGACGTTAAAAAGAAAGAAACTGAGCCGAGAATAAGGAGTCGACAGCTCTTTGAAACAAGGCTCATTTTTGAGTCAGGGCACAGAAAAAAGAACATGGCTGTGCAGAAGAGATTGGGACACAGAATAAACAGTTTGCTTGTTTCAGTATTTACTTCAGTAACTGAAGATCTAAGACGTTCTATTCTATGCATAAAACAGAATGTTCTCACTTATAACAACCTGTTGACTTATGGAGTTGACAACTGGTGGCTCCAAAAGGCAAATTTTAAGCTTCTTTGTATACACTTGTAGTTTGTTATTAAGGCTGCCTGAGTTGAGACTGAAGACACCAGTCTACATGAAAGAAGGCTGCCAAGCTCTCATCATGTAATCATGGAACCCCAATGCCTGTTATCAGCTGTGTTTGCTCTGGATCATCTTCCAACTTCATCTATAGCCAGTTATCTCTATCCAGGCCTCCATCCTACCCTACAATCTCACCTATTAACTAGCTCAATCATTTAGCCAATACCTCTCAACCCCCTTCATAACTGCTATCCTCATCCTAATTATCATCCTAGACCTTTCGTTCAGATTAAATCTTATTTCGTAGAATTAAGCAGGCACCAAGCCCAGTATTGTAACTACTGCCTAAAACACAGAGGGCGATTGTTCCCAACCCACACTGCACACTGGCTCACCCAGAGAGCTTCTGAAAGATTAACAACACTCAAGGATCACCCAGATCAGCTAAGTAAGATTCTGTGGGTAAAGACAACAGAGTCAAAGGACTCGAAACCTTCACAACTTAAAGGAAGGATAAAGCATGGAAGAGAAGGGGAAAAGAAAAGGCATGATTAAAGTCTCTAGCTCTAAGCCTGGTGTAGTCACACACACCTATACTACTTCTAGTACCCAGGAAGCTGAAATAGGAAAATTATGAATTTGAGGCCAGTCTGAGCTACACAGTGAGTTCCACACTAGCTTGGGCTACACAGCAAGATTCTGGTTCAAAATACACAAACAAGGAGCTGGAGAGACAGCCTAGTAGTTAGGAACAATGGATGCTCTTCCAGAGGACCTGGGTTCAATTCCCAACACCAACATGGTGGCTCACAATTGTCTATAACCCCCGTTTCTTCTGGGCTCCAAGGGCACCAGACATTCATAAAGCACAGAGACATTCATGCAAACAAAATACCATACACAAAATTATATTTAAAAAATTAAAAAGAAAACCAAAACAAACCCCTCTAGTTTTAAAATCTGATGACAGGTCAAGCGTTGGTGGCGCACACCTTTAATCCCAGCACTCAGGAGGTAGAGACAGGCGGATCTCTGTGAGTTCGAGGCCAGCCTGGTCTACAGAGTGAGTGCTAGGATAGGCTCCAAAGCTACCCAGAGAAATCCTGTCTTGAAAACCCAAAAAGAAAAAGGAAAAAAGAAAATCTGATGACAAATGATGGTAGCTGACACCAACATGAACACAAAGCCATGAGACACATCTCCTTAGTTATCAACATGCCACGTTGCTGGAAGTCTTAAACAGAGCTCAATGACCTCTTATTCAAGGAAAGGGAAAGAGTCACAAGGACCAAGACTCAGAAAGGACAGTGAAATTTAGAGGAGTGGGCAGTGAGCTTTTAGTTCCCTGACAAGCAGCAAAACTGCCCTCTCCTCAAATTTATCTTCTGTTGTCCTCAGACACATGCCAAAGTCAACAGCATGCTTGCTAAATGGACTTTATTCCAGACAGAAAAAGTGAATGCTGACTCAGAAAATAATTCTGGGAAAACTGACCTTGAATGCTATTGGCCTTCACAAGGTGGGCACAGTCCATCAGAACCTCCTTTGGAATGTCTTCTATCTTCTCTCCCTGCAAGATAAAATAAGCCACACGATCCTCTTTAGTTACTGATGGTCACTGGAGCACTCACACCAGACATTGAAAGATGAAGTAAATTTACCATGCCCACTATAGGATGCTACCTGAACTAAGAGAAGGCACTAACACACAAAAAAACATACTTAACACATTTTAAAAACCATGGTGAAGATATTAACTGCAGTTATGTCTCAGTAGTTTTTGTTCTCATTCTTTTCTGGAAAACATGTAAGGAAATGGAGCCGACATCTAGAAGTCTCCCTGGCTGAGGTCCCTTCCTTTGAAAGAGATGCCTTGGAGTTCTGGATCCCAAACATCTCACAGATCATCTACCCCTCCCCCACGCCCCAGCCAAAATCAGTACAAGTTCTTATGTTGGGTCCCCATTATTTACCACCAGGAGGGAGAAAGGACAAAGATGCCACTTTCTCCACAGAAATTGTTATCAATCAAACATCTGAGTAAGTAATTTCCAAAGTACAAAGACATTCCAGAGGCATGAGTAGGGAAAATTAGTTAAGAATCAGATTCTATAAGGCATAGGATTACAAAAATGTCAGTCAGAGGACAAATGCTACACAGAACTCAATGCTGGAATAACTTTATCTCATTACTGTGTTTCAAATTTTCAAGTGTGTGTGTGTGTGTGTGTGTGTGTTACCTGAGAGGTGAACCCAGGGCCTTCCTTCTATATGATATGCTAGTCAAGTACTCTACCACTAAATTACATTCTCAGCTACATTAAAAATTACGTACACAAGAACTTGAAGGCATCCCATTCTGTGTATTTCTCAGACCATCTGAAGAGAGGGCTCTGAATTTATACCTCTGTAACAGTGCTGTCATCAAGAACAACAGCCATTACACAAAGCTACATTGAGTGGTAGTGGCAAAACTAGTAAGAGGTGACAACCCTACACTAAATCAATCAAGATGGCTAAAATCAATCATTCAGTAGCTACCACTTGTTGAGTGCTGCAGAGCCAGTATTCCAGGGTGCTCTATATAGCAAGTTTCAGACCAGTCACATACTGAGACCCTGACTCAAAAGAAAAGGCCCAAGTGAGGTGTTGGTGATGCATGCCTGTCTACAATGCCATCTCAGAAAGCTGAGACAGGAAGTTCTTTTGAGCCCAGGTGTTCAAGTTCAGCATGATCAACACAGTGAGACTCTAAAAACAAATTAAGATGCACTCCCCCCACTCCCACCCCTGAGACAGGGTTTCTATGTGTAATAGCCCCGACTGTCCTGGAACTAGCTCTGTAGACCAGGCTGGCCTTGAACTCAAGAGATCCACCTACCTCTGACTCCCAAGTGCTGGGATTAAAGGAGTGCACCACCACACCCCGCTTAATGATGTTTATAATGCTGAAAAGTTGTACACAATCTAAATTCCGACGAAGTAGCTTTCCTATTAACTGTGCCACTATTATCAGCTCACTACAGCCAGTCAAAATAACTAAAAAGAAAACAACATACTAACGAGTTTACAAATCATGAATTTAAGAAGTAATGCAATCAATCAACTAGGGATACTATGGATATAGACTAAGACAAAGAGTCTATGTCACAAATGTACAGAAAGAATGGCAATGGACAGCTTAAATTGAACTTTCAGTAACGAAGTTTTGAATGGAAACCACAAGGAAGAAGGTCCAAATCATATTACATCACTGGCCTTAGTCCCCAGGTTCTTAAAGCATGAGCTGCAATCTCACAGTCGGGCAACTGTAGAAGGCTTCTGAAACATACAATGGCCTCAAATTAATTCATAACCAAACACTTCTGGTATCACTTCCCATGTCGCCCAGTGACTTCACTGTAATCTCCATTCTGAACACACAACACATGCATGCTGTCATACAACTTGAGAACAAGGAACACTGACAGATACTGCAGCTCAGGTTCAAGAAACTATTGAATGTTATAAATTACAGTCATGTATGCTTATAATCCCAGCATTCAGAAAGGGGACCGCAAGTTCAAGGCTAGCCTGCTCTACCTAGGAAGTTCCTGACCTGCCAGGACTATACAACAAGACTTAATTAAAAAAAACATTTTGGCAAAGTGTGATGGCACATGCCTTTGAATCTATCACTCAGGAGGCAAAGACAGGCAGATCTCTGAGTTTGAGGCCAGCCTGGGCTACATAACATGGTTGTTTCAAAATAAAAACAAAACCAAAATTAAAAAAAAAAAAGCATGAATAAAATTTAAATTAAAATAAATGAATAAGAGGTTGGGTGCATGTCAGTGGAGCCCAGAGGCAAGCTGAAAGGCATCTCATCTCACTAGAGCTGAATACAATATGAGCAACAGAACACAGCACCCAAATATACACAAGGGCCCAAGGCATATAATAAATACAACTCCCTTGCTGATACAAATAAAGGAGAAAGAAACAAGTTCCTTTCTGCATGAACCCTAAATAATGAAATGGGCCCTACCCAAAAAAGCAGAACTTCACTCTGCCCCTGCCTGAGTGGAAGCTGGACCCCAACTTGATTTGTAGTTACCAAGTCCGGAAAGGCAGTGCCATGGTGGAGAAAGCTGGCAGGCACAGCCCTGGCCAGGCAGTTCAGACTCATGACATCAGTGTTAAGTTATGTTAAGGCATGTACTGTCTGACATGATGAGTAAGAGGCTCCTCCCCTCTGTGCTTTTCTTCCTCTCAAGTCTGTAACCTCTAGCTAATCATGAGAAAAATAAGACACATACAACTAAAGTGACATTCTATAAGATCACTGGCTGTACTGACAAGGTCACAAAAAACAAGGGAAAAATACTAGCATGGAAATCAGGGCAGAGGGGACAAGTGAGTGCACTGTGGTACCTTACAATGGATTCTGGAAGAGAAAAGGGGCATTGATGGAGAAACTGTTCAAATAAAGTTCAGAATTTAGTTAAGAGCAGTAAATGGGGCTGGCCTGATGGTTTTGAGAATCCACCATGTGATATGAGATGCTGGCAACAGGGAAGCCATATACCCTTTGTAACTTTCTTAGAAGTCCAAAATCTTGTAAGCCCTAAATACATCTATTTTTTAAAAGGTAATTCATACAATGAACACACATACCATGTAGTTTAATTAGTGAAAATACAGGGATAAAGGCAGATTAGAAAAAATTGTGGTGCTGTGTTATCAGGGCACATGGCATCTTTGCCCCATGTTACAACCATGCGGGTTTAAGACTGTCCAAAGACAGTCAGGCAGTGGTGGCACACGCCTTTAATCCCAGCACTTGGGAGGCAGAGGCAGGCAGATCTCTGTGAGTTCGAGAGACCAGCCTGGTCTATAAGAGGTAGTTCTAGGACAGCCTTCAAAGCCACAGAGAAACCCTGTCTCAAAAAACCAAAACTGGGAACAGGTACCCTCAGCAAGCCAGGTAGGCTGTGTGAGCCCAAGAAAAAGAAGCCACCAGAAATATTATACCAGCACCAACTAACCTGAATGGGAGGGGAAGCAAAGAGCACAGAGGACATATACTGAACAGGCTGGACAAGGCAGGGCTTCCACCTGGGAAACCAATCATTCAGAAGTTTCTATAACAGTTTTCTGGGCAGGAAGAAGACATTTACTAATCTTTACAACTTTGAACATATTTATAACTTAAGTAACTTAATCACACACACAAAAATATGGTGTTCATCCAAAGAAAAGTCACAAATTCATGTTTACATTCAGTTACCTTTTGTAATCGAAGGTATACATGAGCTGAAGAGAGTTTGTCCACGTGAAACCTACAAAGGAGGAAACAACTTTTAGCAAGAGCAAGACAGCCATGTCCTGAGCCACTTGCATCAAAAGCATCTCATTCCAAGAAAGTATTCCCCGGGACTTATTACAAAATAGTCACCATCTCCAAAGGGCTGGCCAGCAACCCGGAGAGGCAAGAGGAACTTGGGAGCTATGCAGCTGTGCATGGCTACGGGCCAACACGAGTCAGATAATAAATATGAAAGCATCCTGGGAAGAGTGAAGCTTCAAGTGATAAAAAGAGCTATTAGTGACTAAAGGCTTCATGGAAGAATTGAGAGTTGGCTGCCCCTGACAAAAGCACAGGCCAAGAAGAAAAACAGGGAAAAATTTTCAATGAGAAAGGATGGAAGAAGTCAGTTAAACTTAACTGTTGCTGACCTGGGAGCTTTGCAGGACTGCAGTCTGGAGAAGAGGAGATTATGGTTTCTGATACCCCTAATTTTCTAATGATAGCCAAACAATCAAAACCAAGGACCAAGTTCAGATTTAGAAAAGTCAGCTCACTAAGCAGACTACATTATTACATGGATCAGACTAAGAATTCTTCCAATCCCCCTACCCACCCACACTCACAGATAATGGCATCAACATGCATCCCTGGTGAATATGGTCTACATGGCACTGTCCTAAAATCACTCAGAATGCCCCACAGCATGGATAAAGATAGATAAGAAAAAAACTGTGGTGCTGTGTTATCAGGGCACATGGCATCTTGCTGCTATATCACTACGTAGGGTCTCACTAGGGAGCCCTGGCTGGACTGGTACTTGCTATATAGACTGGACTAGCATTTTACTAATAGAGATCCTCCTGCCTCTGCCTCCCAAGTGCTGGGAATAAGGTGGGACAGTCTTCCACAGCATCTTAAATTCACTTTTCTTTAGGATTTGTACTGGCTAGTTTTATGTCACCTTGACACAAGCTAGAGTCATCAGAGGAGGGAACCTCAATTGAGAAAATTTTACCCTAAGATGGGGCTGTAGGCAAGCCTGTAGAGTGTTTTCTTAATTAGTGACTGATGGGGGGAAGACAGGTGAGGGCTTCCCAACAGAGCCACATGTTAAGTGGGCGCTTGAGTTACCTAGTCCCTTGTGGGTGAGGCTACCCCTGGGCTAGTAGCCTTGGGTTGTATAAGAAAGCAGGCTGAGCATCTTGGGAAACAAGCCAGTAAGCAGCATTGCTCCATGGCCTCTGCATCAGCTCCTGCCTCCAGGTTCCTGTACTGTATGAGTTCCTGTCCTCACTGCTTTTGATGATGAATGTTACATGGAACGATGAGTGAAATAAACCTGCCCAAGTTGCTTTTGGTCATGGAATTTTATCACAGCAACAGTAACCCTAACTAAGACAGGGTTATTAACATCCATCAATTTAATGCAATCTTTTAAAGTTGATGTGACATTTTTTCATGCATATGATTTGCCAAATGAAGCTGACTCACTTTGCAACATGCAGAGATGGGCCTAGAATGTAAGCATTAAACAATGAACAACCACACTATGAACTGATCTCAACAGAGAAGGAGCACCTGCCATTCTGACTTCTGCTTGTTTAGTGACAACGTTTTATTAGTAACAGCCCTTCCTACACATAACTGTGTAGGAAGTCACACTGTGACTCTGTTAACTTCAGTTAGTACTGTTCCTAACAAGGTCTATGGAAGCCTATGGAAGCTGAGTATAGTGGCAAAGGCCTATAATCCCAGCAGGCAGGAGTGTCACAAGGTTAGAGTCAGCCTGGACTACTTAGTAAAACTGTTTCAAAAACGAAGAAACAAAAACCTAAGGAGGTATCACTGCATCTCATTACAGACCTCCCCAGGCATTTTCTTGTTATTGACATCTATTCTAGTTGTTAAAAGGGTCATACATTCACACTCTGTGTAGGATATAGACAAGTATGACTCAGTATGAAGGCTAAGATTATGCTGTTTGTAATACCCTCAAAGAAGCTAAATACTTTGTTATTTGTGCTGGATACAGAACAATATTTAGACTTTGGGCAAATGACCTGTGTTGCTTCTTATTCTTAGCCAGAAATGGACATTACATCATATTTAATTCATGTTTTTCCAAACTGTTCATTTACTCATTTGTATTCTCATGAAAAATTCACACCAATTATCACCTTTAGCTGCCCAGAAAATTCTGTATCTTTTATAAATCTAGAAATTTTGAATATCTCTTTCTCCTTTCAGAATCTTAAGAAAAAAATATTATGCTGTGAACTGACCTGAATTGAGAAGGAACACCTGCCATGCTGGCTTCTGCTCGTTTAGTGACAGCTCTTTACTAGTAACAGCCCTTCCTACTAGCAATAGTAGCTACATTAGATTCTGCTTTTTCTTCAAGGTCTCTTATATGGAATCCTGTCAATAGAAATACCAAAATAATTCAATATATGCTAATGAGCTCATACCTAGGTCGTCAAAGCACGCATAGGAGTATCATGGCTAGGATGGTGGTTTGAATAAGAATGGCACCCATGGGGTCATATATTTGAGACCTTAGTCACCAGGGAGTGGAGCTCTTTGAAAGGATTAGGAAGTGTGGTCAGTATGTCAATAGGGGTGGGTTTTGAGATTTCAAATGCTCATGCCAGGTCCAGTCTCTTATCTCTGCCTGATGCCTGCAGATCAGGATGTAGCTCTCAGCTACTGCTCCAGTGTGCTACCATACTCTCCACCATGATAACAGACCAGGCCTCTGAAACTGTAAGGCCCCAACAAAGTGCTTTCTTTTTTTAACAGTTACTGTGGTCACAGTGTCTCTTCTCAGCTAGTATATACCAACTTCAGGCTTACATATACTAGTACATAGCTACAAAAGGTAGAGAGACCGACAGAAAGACAGGGTTTGAAATACCAACCCCTGAAACAATTCAGAGCAAACTTTCCAGTATTCCTAAAAATGCTCACTTGAACTTTAAACTACGCCCACTCTTAGCCTCTTGTCCTTCTTGTGATCCCATCCCTGCTCATCTTGACACACTTAACTAACTCAGAGACTAGAATTTTCACTAAAAGAGCAATTAACTGAGGGTGCAGAGGCACAGGGAACGGTTCAGCTCCTTAAAGTGAGGTCTGTAAAATTCTACTCATTAGGCAGTCTAATTTCTCTTTTTCTCTTTTTCTCACTTATAAAACTAATTTATTTCCAATTTCATTTAATTCCTAGAGAAGTCTTTGCTTAAAGGAACCTCAGAAGGTTTACAAGACTCCAAAGCTGCCACAGTTAATGCCCCTAGGCAACGTCAGGGAATACCAGGTTAACACCAGAATGCAGATGAGCTCAGGGTTGCTCTTTTGTCCACCAGGTCAATCCCTGGAAGATTGTCAGGGCTGACAACACAGGAACTGGAACTAAGGTTTGGGGCTGCTCCAGCTCCCCTGAGTTCTCAAGTAACTTCTCAAAATAAAAGCACTGTGCCGAACTTTGGGCATTAATATCTAGACTACTTTAGGTGCTAAAGGGACCTCTCAGTACCTGAAGATATAAGCCTGGTGAGTCTCAATCTTAAAAAAAAATTAAGCCACAATTGACTAGTGTGGGCTTTAAATTAGAAACTTGGTTTCCTACCTGTTTAATTTTAAAAAGTTTAAAAATTATGGTAAACTGACTTTCTAGGTGTATCTAACTATGTAACCTTTCCTATACAGGCAGCTATCCTCCAATCTGCATGCTAATACAGCATAGATGAACATGGCAACTGCACTTGGAAGACTGAGAAAAGAAACCTCTGTGTTCTCAAAGGCAGCCTGGTTACACAGTTGGTACCAGGAAAGCCTGAAAGAATCAAACTCTACCTAAAAAACAACAACAACAACAACAAAAAAAAAAAAACAAATGGGGAAAAAAGTATAGCAGGTAACTGCTTAACAGGTATAGACACTGGCATTAGAGAGTCTGGTATCTTTGGGAACTACTTCAGCTGGGGATGACAGACACTGGGAGACAACAGGAACCAGTCACGGCAAGGAAGTGCTCGGTGGGTGTGTTTCTGGGACAGCAGCAAGTGAGCCAAGTGGGAAGTCAATAGTATCAAACTCTTGTTACGTGCCACCACTGATAACCTTGGTAGTTCACAAAGCAGGTCAACAGCTGTCCTACTGAAGACATAGGGCCTTCTGAAGGAAGGTGAGAAATTCAGAAATTCCAAGCAGTATATCCTGCCCACCTAAGCAAATGGGCCTTAAGCTGGGTCTAACCTGGTGGCACATTTGAGCTCAGATGCTAGGACACTGGGCTGAAACAGTTTTTGTGTTCTTAAGCCTTTAAAATTCTTCATGTTTCTGCTGCCTCCTGCTTCTCAGTATAGACTTGGAATGATAGAAAAACAGGCCCACTGGGGCCATGAACTAGAGTCCTTCAGAACCAAGTAGGTAGAAGTCCAAGAGGCCCTTTGTGGAGCCCTCTAGATTTGAGAGGGCTTCCGAGCAGAGCAGCAGGTAAGTGGGAGCAAGTGGGGCTTGAGTTACTCTCTGTACAATACTTCCCTGTTAAGTGCTCAATGCTGCACACCTCACTGAAAACTGAACCAGCTCTTATGAAAAGTGGCCATCTAATCTCATAGTGCTCTAGGGAAATAAGGGGAATTCTCCAGCCCATAGCTGGAGAAAAGAGATCTGGAGAATTGCAGCAATGAGCCTGAGGGGTGGGGGACTGGGGCAGTAAACTGAAGCCTGAAGAATGGTGCCCTTATGAAATGGAGAGTCAATGATATAGAAGCTGAGCTGGGCCTGTGAGAGCCCAGGTTGGACCAATAATAACCAGTGCAGACCTGTTCTGTTCCTCATCTAAAAAATGGGCACTACAACAATACTTCATAGGTTGTTGAGAAATTAAATGTATTGACGCTTGATAATGTCTGGCAGAGTTCAGTGCTTGAAAAATGTGCACTATTGCCATCATACCCAAGTAAACAGGACCTGAAAACGTATCCCCAGGGAGAATGATACTCCACTCAGATGGTAAGACTAGGTTCCAGGAGAATATGATGGTCAGAGTAAGCAGTGGAAAATATACACGGAAAAGAAAAGTGGCCAAGAAGGTGTTAGGAGCCTGCACTTTCTCTTGGGTCATAGGGGTGAAACACTGAAAGGAACTGCAGCTATTTACTCATGAGCACCATAAACAAAAACATGTAGGAAGTGTAGTTTTAATTATAGAAGGCAGGTAGAGGGCCAAGTCTAAAAATCTAAATGATAAACTAGCAATTGCTACTTACCAAATATCTTCAGGCCAGCCATACTTTATCAGATCTTCATCTACAGTAAGGTACAAGATGAGAGAAAAAGAAATTAAGAAAAACTGTTAAGTGGAAATGTACCAGGATTTTTATGTTGGGAAGGAAAAAAAGACCACCCCTTTCACTTTTTCCTCTTCCTTAATGGAGACAAC
This sequence comes from Cricetulus griseus, assembly GCF_003668045.3. Classification (NCBI taxonomy): domain Eukaryota; kingdom Metazoa; phylum Chordata; class Mammalia; order Rodentia; family Cricetidae; genus Cricetulus; species Cricetulus griseus. The sequence continues at coordinate 220,840,459 of NW_023276807.1, read as the reverse complement.
AGAGGCGAAGACTTGGAAGTTTGAAAAGAATGACAGCTTTTACAGTCAGAAATTATACACTGCATGGCTTTTTTCACACTTCTAATTCAAAACCCAAGGATGCTTCCTTAGAATGAAAGGAATACTAGAAAATACTTCAGCAGCTGGAAAGTAGGTGAGTCTAACTAACTATAATGCTTAAACGCTAATATGATTTTGTTCAAACTTTAAAATAATGGGTTACCCAGTCACAGAAAGACAAATATGGTATGTACTCACTCATATATGGATTTTAGACATAGAGCAAAGGATTACTAGCATATAATCCACAGCTCCAGAGAAGTTAGGAGACAAGGAGGACCCTAAGAGAGACATACATGGTCCCCCAGAGAAGGGGAAAGGGACAAGATCTCCTGAGCAAATTGGGAGCATGAGGGGAGGGCAGAGGGAGCTAGGAGAATGAGAAGGGGAGATGAGGAGGGGAGAGGAGGACATGAGGGAGCAGGAAGGTTGACTTGGGGGAAGAATAGAAGAGAGCAAGATAAGAGACACCATAATTCAGGGAGCCATTATAGGTTTAAAGAGAAATCTGACACTATTGAAATGTCCAGAGATCTATAAGGATGACACCAACTAACAATCTAAGCAATAGTGGAGAGGCCCTTCCTGATAATGAAATTGATGACTACCTTATATGCCATCCTAGAGCCTTCATCCAGCAGCTGGTGGAAGTAGAAGCAGATACCCACAGCTAAACACTGAACTGAACTGGAATCCAGTTGCAGAGAGGGAGGAGTGATGAGCAAAGGGGTCAACATCAGGCTGGAGAGACACACAGAAATAGCTGACCTGAACAAGGGGGAGCTCATGGACCCCAGACTGATAGCTGGGAAACCAGCATAGGACTGATCCAGACTCCCTGAACATGGGTGTCAGTGAGGAGGCCTCAGAAATCTATGGGACCTCTAGTAGTGGATCAGTATTTTTCCCTAGCATATGAATGGATTTGGGGAGCCCATTCCACATAGAGGGATACTACCTCAGCCTAGACATATGGGGGAGGGTCTAGGCCCTGCTCCAAATGACTTTGTAGATCACCCATGGAAAGCCTCACCCTCCCTGGGGAGCAGAAAGGGGTTGGGATAGGAAATTAGTAGGGGGGGGGCAGGGGAGGAGAGGAGGGAGAGGGAACTGAGATTGACATGTAAAGCAATCTTGTTTCTAATTTAAATAAAAAAATGGAAAAAATAGTGGGTTACATGATGATGATGATGGTGACGATGGTGGTGGTGGTGGTCTGGGACTATAGAGTTCAGTGGCTGCATTGCTTGCCTAGTCTTCACAATGCCCTAGGTTTGATCCCCAGCACCAGAGAAGCTAAGTGTGGTTCACACAGCCTGTAATCCCAGCAACTGGGAGGTAGAGACAAGAGGATCAAGGTCCAGGTCATTCCTGGCCACATAAGGAGTTAAGACCAGCCTGGAATGTGTCTCCAAAGAACAAACAAATGGACAGATAGAGAAAAACCTAAAAAACTCAGCAAGTTGCACACACTTGGGAAGCTGAGGCAGGAGGATGGTGAATTTGAGGACAACTTTGACTAAAAAACTAGATCAAGTCAGCTTAGTGAGACCTTATAAGACCCTGTCTTAGAACAGTGGCAATAAAAGAAAACAAACAAACCTTTGACTGTATACTCAAGGATATTGCCAACAAATTTGTATAAAAAGAAAATAAGAACCATATCTGGAAATTAGCAGAAACAGGAGGTGAAAGAGTGAAAAGGAACTGTTATGGGAGGTGGGGAGCGTTGTGGGATATTTACATGGCTGTGATTGGTGTAATAAAGAGCTGAATGGCCAATGGCTAGGCAGGAGGTATAGGTGGGACTTCTGGGCAGAGAGAGGAAGTAGGAGGAGATCATCTAGGCACAGAGGAAACACCAGTGAGACATGGAGGGAGTCAGACATACAGAATGAAAGAAAAGCAAAAGCCACAGGGTCATACAGAGATTAATAGAAATGGGTTTATTTAAGTTATAAGAGCTAGTAAAAAGTAAGCCTAAGCTATATAGGCCGGGATTTCATAATTAGTAAGTCTCTATGTTATTATTTGGGATCTAGCTGGCAGGACAGAGAAAAACTCATTAAAAGGGAGAGTTTTAGGAGGATGAGGAGGAATGAACTACTAGAAGTGGGGAACTGATGTTTTATTATAAGAATTATATTATTATCAGATATTTTAAACTGTACATGTGGCAGGTAAACACCAATTAAGAACTTCAAGGAAAATTTGTGATTCCTATGTGAAGATTTTAGATGTACCTAAGAAAGGATAGCTTACTACAGGCTAAGATATATACAACTCTTGGGAGAAGGCACTCTTGACAATAGTAGACATAAGGGGTTTTCTGGAAGACATCAATAATTTACTATGTAAGTGGGAAGCTGGGAAAATAACTGAAAAAGTAAAGGAAAATATTAATAGCACACTTAGAGAAATGTTTTCCTACATATGGCTGAGGCCACCTGCTGGCTATAAAGAGAAAAGAGCTCTCAGCTGCTTGGCAAATCCACCACTTACAAATTCAATTCCTGTTTTATCCAGTGCTTATTTAGAAACTGCAGGGCTACTAGAAATAAATGGAAGCTGCTAAGAATTATCCCCCAAAAGAGGCTTTAAAATGTAGTTCCCTTTCTTATGAGGCCAATTCAGTAGGGCCGGCACCTCCACACAACTCCAAAGTTCACTGATAAGCAAATGTTCTATACATACACAGTGACACAAAACACCAGAGGGCTCTAGACACCCAGATTCATGGCTGTGGAGATGGATGCTGCATCTAGGTGTATGTCTCTAGGCATAAATTCTACGACAAATACAAGACTTCTCAGCTCGGTGCCTCAAACCACGTTGGCTATCCCTTCTACAGTATGTGCTAGTAATGACTGCATGGTGTCCACATTTTAAGACATGTCCTATATTTCAGAGCAGTTTTAGGTTCACAACAAAATACATATGCGTGTGTGTGTGTGTGTGTGTGTGTGTGTGTGTGTGTGTGTGTGTGTACACCTGAAAGCAGCAAAAGCCCTACCAATGTCTTCCTCTCACAGGCTGGAATAAGGCCCCACACACATAAGCAGCCCTCAGTGAAGAATAGAGGACCACAGAAGGAGACAGACAGACAGGTGGGAATGCCTTGTCCCCAGCCCCCCAGTTTACATAGTGCAAAACCCACATCACTCATGTAGCTAGCAGCCTGGCTATAAGCGCTTCCCAGAGGTTGCTGTCTCAGGTTCTACCTCTGACTTATTAGAAAGAAAACCATATTTGGCAACAGATCTACTTTCATATCCACTCTAAGTATCTATGGCTTTTGTAGCAGTGGCTTACTGTTCAATGCAGAACAGGAAGATAGCATCCTTTCCTTCATGATACCAGGAGGATGCTGGGGAATAAATGAAAATGATCAGTGATATTATGGGCTACAAGGAGAAACCTAAAACTCAAGTATTAATATAGTATGGATGACTTCACCATTAGGTCACATCTTAGTCCATAAATTCATTATGATGGCAAATTGCTTCAAAATGTGGGTTACTTAACTTTGTTATCTCTCTTCATAATGATACAGTCTTAATCTTACCAGTTTTGCTTTATAGCAACCATTTTTTTGGTCTTGTTTATTTCATTACTGTCAAACATGTCTTACTGACTGCGTCTCTTTTAATCCATATAAACAGTCAAATTCTAACTGCTATCAATGTCAAACTGCACCTAGACTAGACACTGACAATTCTAGAAGGAAATGGGAAAAACAGACAAGGAGCACTAAAAAGCACAGATAACAATGTCACCAGCCAGCTCTCAAGACTTACTTAGGTATCAGCACCCAACCCCAGAGACAGTGTTCCCAGAGAAACAAGGTAGAGTATGGTATCTGGGATGTTAAGCTCAGGAGTCATCCACCAGCTAGCATGCTCTCATGGGTTAGGCTGCTCCACACAGCCCTTTCCCCAACCTTGACAACCTTGTGCGGTGGATACAGCCCATGAGCCTCTCATATTTAAGAAATCTGCGGTCCAAAGAGGTTTGTATAACCACAGCATGTTTGCTTAAGGAGCTGATGCTGGTACGACTTCACAGCTGCTTCTCTAAACCCTCACACTGCTCCAGGAGGACGGAAGCTATGTTTTCCCATCTCAAAGAATGCCACTCTTTCTCTCCAGTTCCTCTGCGGTTCTGTTCTTCTCACCTTCACACTGCAAGATCAGTGCTGCAAACTCCTGCTCTCTCGACCACCAAGAAAGTCAACTTGAACTAGTCACAGTGGTTCACATGTGTAAGCTCAGCACTCCAGGGCATGAGGCAGGAGGTGTGCTATGAGTTCTAAGCCACCCTGAGCTATAGAGTGCAATCTTGTCTCAAAGTGGAAAAAAAAAATCAACTGTGTCTGGCATGTAGCTTAGTTGCAGTATTTGTGTTCAGCCTTCATGAGGTCCTCAGTTCCACCATCCCCTATAATGCTAGGATTATAGTCATACAAGGCACATAAACTACAACTAAGATACATACCAGGCCCAGTTGAACAAGACAAGCAGAGGAGAAAGTCTAACCTCATAGAAGTAGAGGCTACCAGTGGCTTGGGAGGTGTGGGAGAGGTTGGCCAACCAGTAAAACAATCATCATATAAGAACACATCTCCTACTTTGTGGCAGAGTAAATATAGTTATCAAAGTCCATGCCAAAGTAGCTAGAAGACAGGATCTTGAATAGTTTAAATGAAAAGGAATGATAAATGTTTGAGGTGACAGAAATGCTATGTATTTCAATCTGATCACCCCATAATGTGTGTATGAACTCAAAACACTGTACTCAAAAATATGGACAACTGTTGTTTGTCAAGTATAATTTTCAAAAGGAATTAAAGAAATTAGTAACAAAAATAATACACACAACAAACAGAGCACAGGAACAGTACTTACCTGCTTAAAATTTCAAAATCAAATGCTTTTGTAAACTTACTTTCATATTTATCCTTTCCCATGTATATAGTGTATGTAGATGAGTTAACTAAAATAAAACAGAAACAAAAAGATAATTAGTTAAATACACACACACACACACACACACACACACACACACACACACACACACACACCTGTTTCATGGGGAACACAAGTGTCAAAGGCTCTAATTAGGAGATGCAAACTATAGCCAGGGGCCACATCTGGCTTACCCACCTGCTCTTGTATCCTTTAAGAGTAAGTTTTCTATACTTTTAAGTGACTGATAACAGCAGGACAAGACTAAACCACAGAGACTACATTACAGTCTTACTGAGCTTATTATTATCTCACCCCCAAAGGAGATATTTGCCAATCCTTACTGCTGAATGGCTGCTTTTCTCCTTTCAGGGAAATAGCTTTTTATTTTTTATTTCACTTCAGGGATAAAGTTTAATGGCAACTTACAGCTCAGTCCTACACCTTTGCTTTCTTCAAGATAATAAGCAACAACCATTCCTCACAAACAAAAATCTCTACGGCAAGCATTTAAAAGCAGATTGCTAGCTGGGCAGTGGTGGCGCACGCCTTTAGTCCCAGGATTCAGGGAGGAAGAGGCAGGTGGACTTCTGTGAGTTAGAGGCCAGCCTGGTCTACAGAATGAGTTCTGGGACAGACAGAGCCACACAGAGAAACCTGTTTCCAAAAAACCAAAAGTTAATTAACTAACAAACAAACAAACAAACAAAGAGATTCCTGCACTTGGGAGGCAGAGGCAGGGGAATCTCTGAGTTCAAGGGCAGCCTGGTCTAGAGTGAGTTCCAGGACAGCCAGGGCTACACAGAGAAACCTTATCTCAAAAACCAAACAAACAACATCCCTAAACTTAACTAGCTTTTATTTTGTGTATCCTCATCTAGCTGTCATTACTTAATTAACCTTTAGTGTGCTACCTAGTGGAAACCATGTTCTATTCAGAGGAACCACAGATCTCAAACCTCTTCAATCACTGGCTCAAACTATTCATTCAATTAACCCATCCAGCTATTTCAGACAAACTAAATCCAAATCTTAAGGTGACATAATGAGGTGTGTGTGTGTGTGTGTGTGTGTGTGTGTGTGTGTGTGTGTGTGTGTTTTAGAAAGCTTTCCTTAATGGTGATTCTAAAGTTAAGATTGACTTTGAAAGGCCCGGGTGCAGGGTTGCCAAACAAATCCCACCAAAACTTGTTTGACCCTAAATGGATCTAAATTTGTGACTTGGTCTCTAGTCTACAAAGCACAATGTCTGGTAGATAGGAACAGGGTTGGCTGGAGAGTCTGTGCCACTGAACAGAACACACATAGGGCTGTGATGGTGTTGTATGCCTATAATCACAGCATTTGAGAAGGAGGTCAGGAGTTCAAGCCATCCTTGGCTACACGGTCTATCTGAGAGACTCTGACTCAAACAAAACAAAAGTAAACAAAAATTGATGCCATACATTTTAAATGATGGTCAGGAAGCCTGGGAGCTTCTGTCCCCACCTCCTGAATCACGGGATTCCTGTGTGTACCACATACTCGGTTTATGTACTCTCTGGTACCACATAAACTCAGGACTTCTAGAATACTAGACAAACACTCTAACTCAAACAACTGTCTGTAACTCAAGTTGCAGGGATCGATCACCCTCTTCTGACCTGAATAGGCACTGGGCACACAAGTGGTGTGTAGATGTGCACATGGGTAAAACACCTAAAGACATATAATTTTTATAAATAGCATGACTACTAGTAAACAGCAACAAAACCTCACACTGAGAAACATGTCACACAACAACACTTCAATTAAAAGTATCATGAAAGGTTAGGTAGCTCATGCCTTTAATCCCAGCACTGGGGAGGCAGAGCTCTGTGAATTCAAGGTCAGGCTGATCTATATGGCGAGTTCTGGGCCAGCAAGGGCTACATAACTAGATCCTGTCCCAAAAATAAACAAAGAACTACCATGAAATGCCAACACTGAACCTCACTCCACATTGGGAGACCTAGAAAGTAATGCCAACACGAGGGAGCCCTGAGGCAGAAGGGTCCCAGCTTGAAGCCAGCCTGAGCCACTCACTGTCTCAAGAAGGGAAACACACACACACACACTGAGCAGCCAACTATTTGAATAAGGCACCATGCTTAGGAGACAAGACAGACTGCCTCTCAAGAGCCCTGCCCTGTACCTCAAGCAGACAGCTTTTAATGCCACGAGAGCAGTGCCAAAGGAATGTTAAGGGGCACGGAAAAGGTATACTTAATCATGACGTGCAAACTTGGTCTCAAAAGGTGTCTTGGAAAAGTCAGAGCTGTTCTAAAAGGGTGAACGTTAACCAGAGATTGATTGTGGACAAAAGGACCAATACGAGCGAGTAAACTAAATTGGCACAGCATTTCCTGGAAACCGAAACACCACTTTCTGGCCTTCCAATACCAGCTCAGTACTATTACCATATGTCAACTGGCTCTGCCCAGTAAGGAGTTGTACTGACATTCTAGTTACTCTATTTCTTCCCATGGCACCCCAGCCCTTCCCTTCTCAGAAGGGCAAGGTACTCTTCCTGTAGGACACATCTGTCGGCACCAGTCTCATTGGTCAATGTCGATCCTCCAGGCTGCTTCCAGAATGCTATGGCAAAGGCTTGAGACGGGGAGGGTGTGCAGGAACACACACACTGCCCAAGCCCAGGAAGCGTTGGCGGGTCTGTCAGGTAGGCACGAGAATGATTCCCGGGTGGAAGGAAAGCGGAGCGCATTCCCACGGTGCCCACCAGGCTCTGACCAGGGGACCACTAGGCAACCGAGGGGACGGCCGCGCAAGGACCCAGAAAGCGGTGGGAGCGGCGCCCGCTGGAGGATGCGCTTCAGGACGAGGTCCAAGCCCAGCGGCGGCTGGGGAATCCCGGCTTTGGAGGCAGCTGCGAGCAGGACCCCGGAGGGTCCTGCGTCACTCACCACTGCTGCTGGTGAAGTAGAACACCATGATGCTGGTAGAAGAGTAGCACCTCCCGCTCAAATCGCCCAGCTCAAGATCCCACCGGCGCGAGGGTGAGCCGGCTTCCAGGCTCTCCTTCAGACACTTCCGGCGGACGTGGGGTCGCGTCACAACGCGGTGCTGTCGGCGCCATCTTTAGTCCTGGCGAAGGGAAGCGTGTTTGCGGGAGGGCAGGTGGCCCAGTGCCTGAGGGTTGTGCCCTAGCGGCTGGCTGAAGGAAATTAGCGGGAAACTGCATCTTGTTTGAAGCCATAAGGAAAAATTGCTTTTTATCTGTCTTCCCCCTTAACCAGCATGGGCTCCATGAATGCAGAAACTGCCGTTTTCAGAGTTAAATGTCCTTGTACCCATTACATCAGGAAGCACTCAGTAGGAGCCAATTCAATTTTAAATGAATTCATTCCTCCACTACTTGACGTAGGTGAGGTTTTGTTGTGTTGTTGTGCTGATTTTGACTTGACCAAACTAGTCAAAAATAGATCTGGGTAATTTTCCATGGGATTCTCCATCAAATCTTAGTTCAATCTGAAATGGCCTCAGCAAGAATACAAGGTGGAGGAAGAACCTTGCACTGTCTTGCCCTGTCACAAATAAATTGCTGTGCATCAAGGGCAGAATACAGAAGGCATTCAAATGAATTGTCATTGATACTCTTGGGAGGCAGTTTGTATATTGGGGTTTGAACTCAGACTCTTGTCCCTTTGAATCTAAAGTCTGCCTTTTATTACCTACAAGACTGGACAGATTCCAAATCTCTGAACTTCAAAATTTCTTGCTTTAAATTTACAAAATGTCCCACAGCACCTAGGTTTGAGTTACTCTCCCCCCCCCCACCCCACTGGGTTTCTCTGTAAAACACTCCTGGCAGTCCTGGAACTCACTCGGTAGATGAGGCTGGCCTCCAAACTCACAGAGGTCCACCTGCCTCTGCCTCCCAAGTGCTGGGATTAGAGGTGTGTGCCACCACCATCCAACGGTATTTTTTCTTATTTCTGAAAACGAAATTTATGAGAGTCTATTTCAAACTGAATCCCTCCAACAAGCCCCAACAAGTCAGATGAAACAAAAGTAGAGTTACTCAAGTGAGAAGCCACAGAAATTGAAGTTTTAGGATCCCTTGAGAGCCTGGTCTTCCCTAAAAAACAGGAAATCCCAGTCTAATAGAATCTGCATGATAAAAAAGTTCCCTGGCTTTAACTCTTTCAAAAAAGTAACTAGCCATAGCCTGATATTAACCGGTTCCCCCTATTCCAGTTCTTTTACTTTACAAAACCCACCATTTTCCCAGGTCCCATGGCGCTGGTCAGGGTTCTAGAGTATCCACCAGACTGTTCAGACATGGGTTTAAGCCAAAAGAAAGTCTTTATTTGCTGGTGGCGGACCACACTAGGGATTCAGTATCACAGTAGAGCCCTGAGCCTTTCTCAGGGAGAGATTTTAAGCACAAAAAACATGGCCTGGGTTGACATTCAAGAAAAGTTTAGGCAGAAGCAGAACTATAGAAGCCAAAAAGCAAAGTTAGTAAATTTAGAGACTTTCCCAGAACTATGGATTTTGATGAATTAGGTCTTTGTTTTCATTTTGGCTTGTGGTACTGTCTACAGGGTAAGTTTTATAGCCTAAATGGCATTTCCATCATGAAGTCATTTGTGCTAAGGTCTGGGACCCTGTTACAACCAGGATTCTAGAACTCCAGAGATAGATCCTGATTTTTTAAGTTGTGGGTGGATTTGGGGTAGTGAGGCCCCAGGTTCAAAGACATTTCCCTCAATGAAACACTTTACCATTACCCAATAGGAACTTTCATTCTATCTTCTAACACAGAAGTTGACCTATTCACGAATCATGTAAATAGCTAAATTGCTAGTCTTTTGTCACTTCATTCCAGCCAATTTTGTTCTGTGAAAAATGGCATCACTTAAACTTGTCTAGAACTAAATATGTGTTCAAGAATGCTAGAAGCTGATGACTCCATTAAAACTGGTGAGTGATTTAAAAACATTTTCACTTGCTAAGGACACATGATAAAGTAGTGCTGGGTGGGGTAACACAGGCCTTCTGCATAAATAGCAATTGTCTACAGGCCTTCACTTTCTGTAAAGTAGGAATGATGATAATACAAACTTCATAGATTGTGGTGAGGAATAACTGAGGTAAAATATGTAAAGCATTAAGCTGGAGATATTTTTGGGCCTAGCTATTCAGAACACATACTACTCCTGAAGAGCACCTGAGTTCAATTTCCAATGCCCTCAATCCAGGGAATCCAACTCCTCTGGCCTCTGCTGGCACCTGCACTTATACGCACATACCCACTCACAGACATGAGAATAATTAAAAATAATAAAATCTTTTAAAATATGTAAAGAAATTTAACGCTTAGAATTTAGTGAATGTTCATGCCATAATTTGAAGAATAAAATAGTGGCCGGGCGTTGATGGTGCACGCCTTTAATCCCAGCACTCGGGAGGCAGACGCAGGCGGATTTCTGTGAGTTCGAGGCCAGCCTCGAACTCGAGACCACTCCAGGGTGAGTGCCAGGATAGGCTCCAAAGCTATCCAGAGAAACACTGTCTCGAAAAACCAAAAAAAAAAAAAAAAGTGAAATGGAAATCTAAAATAATGATTTTTTCAAAAGAAAACCCAATAATCAGACTTCAAATATGAAAAATAAGAGCCTCCAGTATCTTGGATATATCACTTAAACTGCTTACAATAAACTACCTCAGAATTTTACTTCCGATTCGGCTGAGCTATAAACTACAATTCCCACAATGCACTTTCACACGCCTGTGTCCTGGAACCGGAGGTGGGGGCCAGATTTTTTTTAAGGAGGCGTGGCTTCCTTGAACCCGTTCCACTTTGCCTCACAAGGGCGGGAGAATCTTGGAAGCCACCACCCTGGAGGGCGGAGCAAGGACCAGTGAGAAACCAATCAGGACTCAGGCTCTAGGAAGCTCTGAGCAGCGACGAATCAGAATGCAGCAGCGTTGGTCTCAAGTGGCGCGCGTGAATTTGAACGCACTGGCAGAGCGCCGTGCGCTTGTGAGGAGAGTTGCGACCTTGCTGAGGTGCGGAGAGTCCTTAGCCCGAGTGGACGCCGAGCCAGCGGGAGGCTGAGGAGCGCAGGTAACGTCACGGGGCAGGGGACTTGGCTGTGGGCGTACGCCGACTGCTCCTCACTCGGGGCTCCTGCTCCGGGTGCCCGCTTCTCACGCAGCCGGCGGGGGTAGTCCCTGAACCCCGCAGACTTTCCATTTAGCTTGGAGGTGGAATTCTGTGGGACTGACATACCCGAACCGAGGGAAGGGGAAAGGAAGGAAAGAACATTCTAGAGTTATCTCCCTATGGGAAGAGGCTTGCCTGTTGTATGTCCTTAGCAGCTGCCTGACGAGGTTCGGGTTGTTTATAAATGAGGAAGCTCCTGCGAGGGAGCCCAGCTGGCACCTGTGGGAACGACTGTGGTCCCCACATTCCCTTGCTCGGATTCCAGGAAGGGTCCACACAGGCTTGCAGTCACTGAAGGTGCAGGCTTTGGAGATGGTTAGTCAGAATGTATGCTAAATGGGATATGGAGGAGGCATAGGGTGCGAGGGAAGCTGGGGACAAGAGCATCCATTAGTGGGCATTGTGGAAGGAGGGCAGTGCCAAGGACGGCCTACCAGGAGTGCTAAAACTTGATGTGATTATTTTAATTAAAGAAAAGTTTGCCTCTAATTAGGGTCCACCTGGCCTTGTTAGGCTCACCCACCTTTCTGCTCTAAATACATAGGTGTGTGCAATATTTCCCCAGCCCACCCTCCTCTCCTTCCTTCGGTCACTGTTTCAGTCTCTATTTTAGTAACTTACAGCTTTACTTTTTGCGACCCCTGTGACCCAGGCTGGCCCCAAATTCAGGATCCTTTGCCTCTTCTTCCCATTGGCACCCTCACACCTGACTAGTTTGGTTAAAAAAAAAAAAAAAAAGAAAACCTGTTATTTGGAGACAGACATGCTGGCTCAGCCTATGATCCCAGCCCTGGAAGACTCAAATTTCTCCAAGTTCATGCTTGGCTAGAGTGAATATGTTTGAATTTGAGGCCAGCTTCGACTACATGAGGCACTATTTCCTTGGGTATTTATTTGCAATTCGGATCCCCTCCCCCACCCCAGAAAACATTTCCATATTGTAGCCCCTGCTGTCCTGGAACTCCCACTGTGGCCCACACTGGCCTTGAACTCACAGAGAGCTCCTACCACAGAGATGCTCCTACCTCTGCCTCCTAATTGTTGGGATTAAAGACGTGCCACCACTGCCCCGATAGATTTTGGATTTTTAAAATACAATTTTGACATAGTGCAAGTGCATTTTCTATTCGCTTGATGGCTTTGATTATTAATACTGACCTATTTGTTGCTTTTAGGAATTCAGTTAAGATGATGGCAACTTTTACGCCAAGGAAGAGGAAACGATACACCCTGAATGATGATAATGGTGATAGGTAAATCTTAACCTATTGTTTGTTTTAAAGTATTTTTTAATTTTTTTATTTTTTTACATTCCAATCCCAGTTCCCCCTCCCTCCTCTCCTCCAGCTCCCCCACCTCCCTTCTCATTTGCTCCTCGGAGAAGATAAGGCCTTCCCAATAGCTAATTGGGAAGTTACTAAAATAGAGACTGAAACAGTGACCGAAGGAAGGAGAGGAGGGTGGGCTGGGGAAATATTGCACACACCTATGTATGTTTGTTTGTTTTTACCCAAGACAGGGTTTCCCTCTGTAGCTCCTGCTGTCCTGGAACTTGCTTTGTAGACCGGGCTGGCCTCGAACTCACAGAGATCCAACTGCCTCTGCTGAGATTAAAGACGTATGCCATTACCATCTAGTTCATAGGAACTCTTTAAGAAAGAAAAATCCAGTCATGCCAGATACAAAAGGCCTCAAAGAGACAGTTTATTACAGAAAATAATAGCTAATTGGGAAAAATACATGGAGAATAATTTGTAGGTTTTTTTTTTTTTAATTTAATTCATGTTTTGTCTGCGTTATGTCTGTGTACCAGATAGATGCAGTCCCCATAAAGTGGACTGAAGTTACAGATGGTTTGTGAACCACTATGTTCAGGGATTCAGACCTGGGTCTTTTGGAAGAACAGCCAGTGCTCTTAGCAGCTGAGCCATCCCACTAGGCCTTTGGCTTTTGTTTTGTTTTTAATTTGAGACTTCTTAGCTGTGTAAACCAGGTTGGCCTCAAACTCATTGAGATCTGCCTGCCTTTGCTTCCTGAGTATTGGAATTAGACAAGGTCCTTCTATGTAGTCTTGGCTATCCTGAAAGTCTGCATGTAGATCAGGCTGGCATTCAATTCAGAGATTTGCCTGCCTCTATCTCTGAAGTACTGGGATCAAAGGTGCCACCAAGCCTGGCTTATGGAAGTTATCTTCCGAAATATATTTAAATGCTTTATTTAATAAAGACAGAATTTAAGGATTCTGTTAAATTAATAGATTATATGAATATGTCAATGAGTTGGGATGTATTATGTTTGTATGACTAGTAGGGAGTTTATTAATAGATATAAATTTTGAAAAAAATGCTGAACTTACTGATGGACTTTGTTTCTTTTTTTTATAGCCTATTAACAGATACTTCATCAAGAAAATTAAATTTAAACTCTTCTGAAAATCTCTTTCCATCACCTAATAAAAAACATACTTGTCAAAGCAGTGAACAAAAGGAAGGAAAGTCTTGCTCCTACCAAGACGATTTCACTTCAAGTCCTCTCAAAATAATGGAAAGTAATAGGTTGTTATTTGCAAATGACAGTTCAGTAGTTAAATCTGTTGTGTCTACTGTATCTTTCTACAATAAAAATAAACAATACCTCAATCCACTTGAGAGGAAGTTGATAAGAGAGTGTAGGTCTATTTGTCTAGCAACTGAAAATGGAGATAAATCTTTTCCCAGTGTGACAGAAAAACAGAGAAAACCAGTCTGTACTAAGAAGAACAAAAAACCACAGAAAAGTTTAACTGCTAAATATCAGCCAAATTATAAGCGCATCAAGTCTATATCAAGAAACAATAAAAATTCCAAGCCAAATCAAATGAGCTATAAGCCAGCTGTGGATAAAGAGAATAGTTATTATCCAGCAGAAAATCATCCAAATACTCCTCCTCGGGTTCTAAGCCAGAAAATAAAACCGCAAGTTACACTCCAGGGTGGAGCAGCATTTTTTGTTAAGAAAAGAAAAACTCTTAAAAAGTCATCCCTGGAAGATGAGTCATTACCAATACACTTACAGAAAAATGAACCAGAGGTGACTGGAGAGGCTGTCCTGGAGGCAAAGCAAGTACCAAAGACCTTGTTTGTGGAAGAGAAATTGAATGTTGAGATACTGGGTGCAAGAAGTAAAAATAAAGAGAAACTAAGAGAGGTAAAGTTAAATGTATCATTCAAGAACAGCTAAAGTTTAGATATATATGAATTATGTGTATAATTATGTAGAACACATGAGTAAATGAAATTTGATTTTTTTGAACAGTCTCATAAAACGAAAAAATAAAAGACGGGTAGAAAAGTGATACCTCTCTAGGCTTTAGGTATTGTTTTCTGGAATGTAAGCAGTACTTTTTTTTGTACTTTTTGTTGTTCTCTGCTACTATTAAAAAGGAATTATTATGGGCAAAACTCCCTCTAATGACTCCAGAATGTGGTTCCTATATGTGTGCATGCATGTGCACACCTTGGGAATGAGAGGCCCATTGCAAGTGTTTCTCAGGTGCCATCTATTTGGAAATTTTTTTTTTTTTTTTTTTTTTTTGAGACTGGGTGTTTTCATTGGGTCAGAGCCAATTATGCTGCCTGTCTGCTTCTCTGGCCTGGAGATTACAAGCACCATAAGGTGCTGGAATCTAACTTGGGTCCATATACTGCACCGCAAGCATTTTACCAACCTACCTGTCTTTGGCTCTGGTTACTGTTTTTAAAGTCCATAATGAGAATTATCCCTTTCTAGTTTGAGAAAGTTTATTTTTCCATTTTCACTAACTTTGGTTTTTCAAGACAGGGTTTCTCTGTGGCTTTGGAGGCTATCCTGGAACTAGCTCTTGTAGACCAGGCTGATCTCTCGAACTCACAGAGATCTGCCTGCCTCTGACTCCCAAGTGCTGGGACTAAAGGCACGCACCACCACCGCCCTGCTGTTTAGTTAATTTCATTATTATGAAAAGAATGGTTTATAATTTTCATTCTGCCATCTCTATCTGGAAGTATACTTTTTTAGGGGTGTATTATTACTTTTGGTATGTATGAGTGTTTTACCTGTATGTAGGTATGTGCATGTGTGTATAGTGCCCTCCTCAGGCCAAAAGAGGGAATTGAATTCCCTGGAACTGGTGCTACAGACTAGAATCACCATGTGGGTGCTGAGACCCAAACCTGGGTCCCCAGGAAGAACAGCCAGAGCTCTTAACCACTGCACCATCTCTCCAGTCCTTGGAGCATGCCTTTTTTTTTTTTTTTTTTTTCCAAGTATTGCAGTCTTTGTCTATGCTCTGATGTTTAAAGATGATCCATATTCAATGAATGCAGAGGAAATTCTCCTAAAAAATAGATTGAAAATTGATGAATCATGCTCTGAAGTGTTACACATGATCAATCTATTGAGATTCGTTCACCCAATGGAAAACTACTAAGAATTAAAATTTCCTATATTTTTTTAACTTGTTAATTATTTTCAGAATTCCTCAGGTGCTGAAGTTTCCTCAAAAGAATGTAAACTTGATAAACATAATTTGCCTTCAGAGAATTCACTTGGTGAGAACAAGACAAGTAAGTAAGAAAATCTGCATTAATCAGCCTTACAACTTGTATCAAGCTTCACTGCATATTTGTATGGAATTTTATATTTTCTGGGCCTTTTAGAAAGTTACTGTGCCTGTTCATCTCTAGGGAACTGTTGCCTCTGGTAAAGCAGTGAAGTATGTTTTGAAAAGCAGGAAAGGAGATTTTAGGTTAAAACCTGGGAGGGGGGGCAAATTTATCCTTAAGTAATCTGACTATTCCTAAATTTCCTAAGCTCTCTATTATTATTTTGTGTGCAACTATAGGAGCCCGTATGGCATGGTACATGTGTGCAAGTCAGAGGATAACTTTCTGGAGTGGGTTCTCTGTTTCCACCTTGTTTAATTAGGGTTTCTTGTTTCTGTTTTCTATATTCCCGATAACTGGCCTGTGTGATGATTCTCCTCTAACTCCATCTCCCCATAGGAATACTGGGATTGCAGGCACCATACTCTGTATCTGTTTTTTTGTTTAGTTGTTTTGTTTTTTTTGTTTGTTGTTACTCGAGTTGAACTTGGGATCAGGTGATTTATCTACTGAGCCATCTTACCAGCTCTACCTAAGCTCTCTAGGGAGTTAGATGTTCTCAGATCTATCTTTTTATTTATTCCCTCATTTAAGTAAACAAATGAGCTCATAAATATGTGTCATTATGAATAAGTGAGTATTTTACATTTTGGATTTAATTTTTATTGTTTAAATTGTTCTGGTTTGACAATGAGGGTTGTTTTTCAGGTTTGTGCTCTTTGGCATGTCTCATCTTTGTTTTTTGAGCACTGTCTGAGTTCCTGATTTCTACATGTTGCTATGGGCTCATTCTGCTCCAGTCCTAGAGTCAGCAATTTCTCCACAGAACTTTGACTCCTTTTATTGGAGAATGGTATTTAGAAATCAAGATCTAAGCTCTGAGTATAAGTGTTACTAGAGTGCTTTTGCTTCCAGGCCCTCTCTCCAGACAGAACTGGAGAACATACACAGTTGTTTCTGTGTGTCTTCACTTCCTGTTTTATCGTGAGTTCGTATTGCTGTCTCTAATCCAGTGTCACAGGATTTATACTTTTATAACTTAACATTTTGATCGGTGAATGGGTGCCCAATTGTTCTAATGCCATCTGTCAAAGATTACCTTTGACTGCCAGAAATTGTTAGTTTATTTGTATGAGACAATTTCTGATGTCCTTTGTTCCATTGACCTGCCTGTCTCTTTGTCAATTTGTACGTTCTTGATTATGGTTGACTCTTGAAGTCAGGTAATGTAAATATTTTGTTCTTAATAACTTCAGAGTCTTATGAGTCAACTTAGATTCTCTTTGGTAATCCAATATTGCTGGTTTCCTCCCCTACCAGTTTCTTCTGAGTCTGTCATCTATCCCATCTTCAGTGTTTCTTCAGTGAATACAAAAAGGTAGGAATTATTTTTGCTCTATAGTCCTAATTTCATTAATTATATAGGCTTTCTTTTTTCTTTTTCTTTTTGTCTGTAACACTAAGAGGAAATAATAATATTGACAACAGAAGATGTAAGTTTTTTTTTTCATAGAGATGGAATAGATCTTTATGGACTTGAGTAATAATTGTTACATTATTATATAGTACCTGGCTTGTAGTAATTAGTTTACTATTTCACTTAAAGATCCTCAGGACACGGTCACACACACACCCCAGCACCAACTATCTTAAAAAAGCAGGGCATGGTGGTGTACACCTTTAATCCCAGCACTTGGAAGGCAGAGACAAGTGGATCTCTGAGAGTTAGAGACCAACCTGGTCTACAAAGCGAGTTCCTGGACAGCCAGGGCTACACAGAGAAACCTTGTCCTAAGGAAACAAAAAAGACCCTCAGGACAATCTAGAAGGTAAACACCATTGGTGTTGTTATAATTACATCTCAGCTGAGGAAAATTTAGCCATCACTGCACAGCTAGTAGGTGCTCAGTGCTAGGGCCAGGAATAGAATCCACATTTGAATCAAAAGCTCATTGGGTTATATTGCCTTCTCTAGGTGACAGTATATTAACAATAAATTTTAATGAACATTTGTAATAATAATATAAGTACTAGTAGTTTGCATTTTACAGATGGGAAAAATTGTGGCCAGAGAAGTAAATAATTAAGAGTAGTTTAAGCCGGGCGTTGGTGACGCACGCCTTTAATCCCAGCACTCGGGAGGCAGAGGCAGGCGGATTTCTGTGAGTTCAAGGTCCAGCCTGGTCTCCAGAGCGACTGCCAGGATAGGCTCCAAAGCTACACAGAGAAACCCTGTTTCGAAAAACCAAAAAAAAAAAAAAAAAGAGTAGTTTAATGCTATTATAAGTCATGGCTGAAGCTAAATACTGTGATGAGTTTGTGTAGGTAGGTAGAGAGCATGACAAGTAGAAGATCCACATTTGGTATTGTCTAAACATCTTGCTAAAAAAACACAGATTTTTTTTTCCTCACCCATTTGGTGCTAGATGACTAGGTATTCAGCAGAGAAAATTTTGGTCAAGATTTCTCCCCCCACCCCCTCCATGTACATTCATGTGAACCGAACCGTTGTGCACATATGCACACATACCTGTGGAAGCCAGACGTCAACTTTGGATGACATTGCTAAGGAGCTGTCTACCTGATTTTCTGAGACAGTTTCTTACTGGCCCAAGTAAAAAGTTGCTGGATCCTAATGTGTTGGTGACTGTGGTTGCCTTGGCTCTATGAGATTAAACATGAACATCTACCTATCTTTATTTAACATCTTTATTTAAATTCGTAAATACTGTCTTAAGATCTGTCAGCAAAGGAAAGTCCATTTTAGAGTAAAGTTAGCTTCCAAAGTAATTCCATATAATGTGTGCCTGATACTACAGAGGAAAGTATTTGGATATAAGTCAGATCTGGATTTGAGTCTTAATACTGAATTTCCTCATTATGCTTGCTTCTTTTGAGTAAATGATTATTTCTGGGTGGACCTCAGGTTTCTCACTGTTCAATACTATTTACCAACTTTCTCTTTCAAGATCTTCACCTGAAGAACTGTCTTCTATGGGATCCACTACATGTACTAACGTCTTGAAACAGTCAATTGTGCAGAAAAATATGAATTCCAGAGATACAAATAAAGGAGGAAAAGCCCAGTTTGTCATTGTGAGTAAATTTCAAATAAACCTTTTGCACTTGTAGAACCTGCAGTCAGCCTTTCAGCATGGTTATCTTGGGTTAGGTTTCCAGGATTGTAATTGCTAGCTTTGTTGTAGTAGCATTCAAAGCTAGCCAGTGCTTTGGAGCTTGTAGTGCTAGTATTGGAGTAGGATGCTATGAATGGTTTGTTCCCAGGTAAGAAAATCATTGATCAACAGAAGATGGAATGGGAATAGCAACATTAAATTAGAACTAAGTTTAACAAACTATGGCCATGGACTGGATCAAGTTCCAATATCTGTTAACTGAAAATAGTAGTTAACATTTTTTATATGGTTTTTGTTTGTGGTTCTAGGAATTAAGCCCAATGATCTCCTTCATGGACAGGCAAGACTCTGCCACTAAGCCGCTAAGCGACACTGCACCCCCAAGGCTTTTTATTTCGTAACAGAATTTCACTAAGTTGCACAAGCTGACCTTGAACTTGCATGCCTCTGAGGTAGCTGTAATTATATGCCTGTGGCTCCAGACATAGGCTTTCAGAAGTTTTAGAGCAAAGAAAAGAATATACAACTGTATTAGTTACTTTTCTGTTCTATGATAAAAATACCATGACTCATAGAAGAGTTTATTTTGGCTTCTGGTTCCAGAAGGGGAGTCATAATGATGAGGAAGACACAGCAGGCAGCCAGAGTAGGAAGCTGACTGGCCACATTTTAGCCTTACACAGGAAGCAGAGACAACAGCAAGAAATGGGACAAATCTATATAAGCTCTCAAAGCTTGCCCCCAGTGCTGAACTTCCTCCTGCATGGCTGTACCTCCTAAAGGTTCCATAACTTTCCCAAATAGCACCACCAACCAGGGTCCAAGTGTTCAAATAAATTTTATTCAAATACAACAAATACAAACCATGCATGGTCTGAAGCCTGAAGTATTTACTTCTACCTTTTCACAGAAAAACTACCACTCCCTGCCTTAAATAATTCAGAATCTAGTATTTTCAGTAACATTAGAAACAATGTTTTATGAGAGTGAAATTTGTAGAACTTTATCAGTTCTTGAGGCTAAGACTTTTAATATTTAAGGATAAAGAATTTAACACTAAATGATTTAAAGACAAGCAGCGATTAATATGAAGTCTCAGAATATTTTCCCTTCTCTTTGAAATGAGGCTTTTGCCTTTTCTTGGTCTGACATGCCCTTCCTAAAGAAGGCCCATTGTTCATCCAATTCTTGGTGTTTATGCTTTTGTTTGTTTGCTTGCTTATTCTTCAAGGACGCAGGTCAGAAACATTTTGGGACAACTATATGTAAGTCTTGTGGCATGATCTATACTGCTTCCAACCCTGAAGACGAAGTGCAACATCTCCAGTACCACCATAGATTTCTGGAGGGAATTAAATATGTGGTGAGTCAAGAAGTCTTTCACTTTGTTCTAAAGGCGAAGCTGTATGGAAGGAGTCTTTTTGTGCCTTTGATTTTGCTTAAAGGTCTATATATCCAGAAACATTTCACTACTTTCAGTAGAAGTTAGCTGGACATGTTAGCTCTCACCTGTGATCCCAGAACTTGGGAAGAGGTTGAGGCAGGAGGATCATTGTGAGTTCAAATTTGTTCATGGGCACACATTGAGTTTTAGGCAAATCTGTCAGTTTGAGCTGTAAGAATGAGACCTTGTCTTCAGAAAACAAACACATCAGGCTAGGGTAATGGCTTAAAGTAGTGGTTCTCAACCTGTGGGTCACAATCTCTTTAAGACCACCAGAAATATCAGATATTTACATTACATTTACATTCATAAAGGTAGCAAGATTACATTTATGAAGTATCAATGAAAATAATTTTAAGATTGGGGGTCACCACAACATGAAGAACTGTATTAAAGGGTTGCAGTATTTGGAAGGTTGAGGACCCCTGACTTAGAGGGTAAAAGTGGTTGCTGCACCAGATGTGGCTGCATAGAAGCTCAAAACCTCAAGGCTGTAAGAGAGAGTGTGGAGAAGGATTTCTGGGCTCTGTTAGGTGCCTATATAGTTACAGAGTCAGTGAGTACCCTGTCTCAAGGAAATAAGAGAGTGAAAGAACAGGACACATGTCCTCTTCTGGCTGGCACATACACAACCCTGAAAAATAAAAATAGCTGAGGTTGATGATATTAAAAAGTTAGCTTTGTCTGTTATCCTTCAGTGCTGGGCATCAAACTCAGGCCCTTGCATATACTAGGCAAATGCAGCTATACCTAAGCCTAAAGGTTAGGTTGTTACATAATGCTGTTCTACATAATGCAGTTCCAGTGTCCTAGATTAGGTAAACGCCTGCAGGATATTGGGATTAGAGTGGCAAAACAACGAACATGTACTCTTTTCAAGTATAAGGGCAAAAATGTAAGGACATTGCCAATGCATCCATGCTACATATGCACATGCATAGAGAAGGTTCACTGGCAGAAACCATGGAAGTAGAATAATCACTTAGCACAATTAGAAGGCTCTTGAGGACTATATCCCTCTAAGGTCTACACAGAGGGATGTGGACAGAAACATTAAGGAGGGAATATGTGAATGAGAGTTTCCACATTCCTTTGTGTAGAACTAATTACTTTTCTCTCTACTGTGACAAAATAACTTGGCAGGAGTTAATTTAAAGAGAAAAGGGTTTATTCTCATTTATAGTAGAAGGTAACCATGCCACCATCATGAAGACATAGTTTCTGGCATGGTAGCAGGAGTAGGAAGCCAGCTGGTCACATTGTTATCTGTGGTCAGGAAGCAGAGAGTGAACAGGAAATGGAACCCAACTTTAAAAACTCAAGGCCTATCCCCCAGTATTCCACTTCCTCCAGCAAAGCTCCATTTCATGAAGGTTCCACAACCTTCTAAAACAGTGCTATCAGCAGGGGACAAGTATTCAAGCACATTAAACTGCTGGAGACATTTCACATTCAGACATCAGACACAATGTAGGGTCTGACCTATGCTGACCTGCTGAAAGGGGAAAGCATTTGAGCCTCAGTGTTACCTAGCTTTAGTCCATTTGTACCCTCTTTTCATGATCTTCCACCTCTGGGAACTCAGTTTGCTGCCGCCAGCCTACCTCAGATAATTCAGCAGGTCCAGTTTGGGCTACAGCTGCTGTGAGTTCAGGATTGTAATTGCAGTCTCATGCCCACAAGATGGCACTTTATAGCCCTTCTCCTTGTCTTCTGATACTATTTTCTCTTCTGTTATGTTCTGAGTCTTAGAGAGAATGGTATAAGTGTCCTGTTAGGGCTAAACGCTTGTTCTCTGCACTTTGAACAGCCATGAATATTTTTCACCATTCACTTCAGAGAGAATTGTCACTGATTAAAGCTAAGTAGCCTTTGTCTACACCATGGGTAGTCAAGACCAGAACCTCTATCTTGCTTTTCCTGTCACTAATTGTTTGACCACCAATTCTCTCCAAACCAAAGTATTTTATGTGTTTTGTTTATAAATTAATAATTTTTCCCTTTCCCCCCATTTGGCAGGGTTGGAAGAGAGAACGGGTAGTAGCAGAGTTTTGGGATGGGAAGATTGTGTTGGTCCTGCCACAGGATCCAAGTTATGCCATCAAAAAGGTATGGGGTTGTTTCTCATTCTCTCCTCACTCAAGAAACCCACCATAGTGAAGTGTGAACTGGTGTTCCAACAATCTTCCTTGTTGCATAGACCTAAGCTTTAACAGTTCATAGTGGCTGTACAGTGTCCAAGTCAGATGTAATAGTTCTCAAGTTGATGTTGCTTCTGTTTCCTGAGTTGAATGTCGCCAACAAAAATAATAAATAATGCTAAAATGAATCCACCAGGTGCCTCTGACTCCTCTTCTTGGATTCCGAGTGACTTAAAAGCATTCTTTAAAGTAGGTTCTTAAGCCCTTTTCCCTAAGTACCAGGTGTGTTCATCAATTCTGAAATAAGTTTGAGTGTATGTAAATTTAGGACATAGAGTTAAAGAAGCTAAGTAGTGATGGTGATCATGTTTTGTGAGTATACACAAATTTAGTTTTGTTGTGCTTTTTAATACAAATTCACCTTCTGTGTTTTTTTGTTGTTGTTGTTTTGTTTTTTTTTTAAACACTGTTAGGTAGAAGATGTCCAAGACCTTGTGGATATGGAATTGGGCTTCCATCATGTTGTTCCCAAGTGTCCAAACAAAACCAAAACTTTCCTCTTTATTGATGAAAAGAGAGTAGTGGGATGTTTAATAGCAGAGCCCATCAAACAGGTATGCTGTATGTCTCTTAGGTTACTGAAATATCTTTGACTGTAATTAAATCCACTTATCTTTGTTGTATTTAGTATTTTGTCCTAAGCAGAATAAGTATTGTTTTCATGTAGCTATTTTCCTACCTGGAAGTATAAAAATTCAGTGATTTTTATATAAGAACCTGTAGACTAGACCTAAGTTATTACACTTACACAGCATAAGCACTTAGTGGATGTATTTAGCTAAATAGTCATTACTTATTTCTCAGTTAGAATATACTTTTTGTTTTTTTAAAGGCAAGGTCTCTAGCTGTGGCTGGCCTGGAATGGAATGCATAGAGATCCTTCTGCCTCTTCCTCCCAAGTCTGGGATTAAAAGTGTTTGCCACTATACCCAACTAGAATCTGTTCTAGACACTAATTAATAGTGTCCTAAAAGACAGTTATCTTGTTATAAATCAGAGAAAAGAAGATCTTCAGTTTTTTTTCTCACAGGGAAATAAGTATGGTGATAAATATGTTAACTGCCTAGATTTACTTAGTTAACTCATAATGTCACCATAATTAAAACACCAGGTTGTACTTTTTGGAAGAAATTATTTGCAAGTTGATAAGGTGGGCCTTGAAGTTGTGATCTTCCTGCCTCCACTCCACCTCCTGTGTTTGAGGCCTGTGCTACTAGGTCTGACTTAATTCTATCTTAACTATACTGGACATACCATGTACATGCATGCATATATACATTAAAACATATGAACATGCAGAAGCCTCTAGAGCTTACTCTCATTTAATCATTGACATTCTCCACTACCTTCCCTCACTGTCTTCTAGTTTTTGCCAATAGCGATTTTACTCTCTGCATCAATGAGTTCAACTTTTAAGTTCTGTATTTGTTAGATTGCACAAGATCTGCCATTTTATGATTGCTAATTGTTCTTGACATATCCTTGACAAAATTTTGTGTTATAGTTGAGCAGAATTTCCTTGACTGTTTTATTTCTTCATTGATGAACACGTAAGTTGATTCTGTGCTCTGAGTTTTGTGTGTGATGCCACAGTGAACCTGAGAGGCATCTTCAACCTCCTCTATTTTTTCTTCCAGAGACATATCCTGAAGTGGGAATACTGAGTCATACAGTTTTTGTTGTTAATTTTAATTTTGGTGTGTTTGAGAGACTTCCATACTGTTTCCACTACTGATTATTACATTCCCACCAGCTGCATATATGGGTTCCCTGTCTTAGCCAAGACTTTTTACTTTTATGTAGCCATTCTAACAGATGTGATATACCTCCTTGTTCTAATTTGCATCTCCTTGATTTAGTAGCATTGAACATTTCTTTAAACACCTGTGAGCCATTTGTAGGTCTTTTTCAAAAGGGGCAGTCAGACCCTTGTCCAACTTCTCAAATTTTATTTTATTATGATTGTATACGTGATGTATGAGAGTGTGACACATGTGGGGTTGGTTCTCTCCTTCCACTGTGAGATATAGGAAATAAACCTCAGATTGTCAGTTTTGCACAGCAAATGCTTTTCCTATTGAACCATCTTCCTGGGCCCTTGTTTCATTTTTAAATTTGGGTTATTTTCTTGCTATTAAGTTGAGCTCCTTGTATATTTTGGACTTAAACTCCTTACAACATATATGGTTTGTAGATGTTTTCTCTCAGTTGTCTTTCACCATGTTGTGTCCTTTCATATGCTTTTTAGTTCGATGTCAGTCCATGGTTTATAACCATTTTTTAACTCCAGGTCCAGGGGATCTAGTGCCCTCTTCTGACCTCTGCAGACATCAGGCACACAAGTGCGCATACATACATGACCAAATGAACACTCATACACATAAATATAAGAATTTAAGGAATAAAGACATTGTTTTTTGGAGATTGATTCAAACTATGGACGGTTTTGTTTAAAGTTTGTATTTTTGTTTGCTTTTTGAAAGAAAAGTCTGTGGTTTTTAACTATAGACTGTGTAAAATTGCAGGCCTTTCGTGTTCTGTCAGAACCAAATGCCACTAAAGAATCTTCTAGAGCTTGGCAGTGTTCAGATGTACCAGAACCTGCAATCTGTGGAATAAGTAGAATCTGGGTCTTCAGATTGAAAAGAAGAAAGCGCATCGCAAGAAGACTGGTAGACACTGTCAGGTAAGGAGACAGAATAAATAGCTCTAGACCTTGCATAATGACTTATTAACTTTCCCAGAACCTCCCTTGGCTTATGAGCCAAACAAAAGAATTTTGCTAAAACATTTCTGTCAAAGTCAGACTAAAGCAAATGTTGACATTAGAAGGAAATAACTCAATATGTATTTCGTGCCAAACTTAAGTGTAATTCTTTTTCCTTCCTTTCTTGGATTTTCTTTTTCAGATGGGTTTTATGATTGAGATAGGGTCTCATTGTTAAGATCTAGTTGGCTTGAACTTGTGATTCTTCTGCTTCAAGTGCTGGAATTATAAACATACACCACCATGCACACCTCATTTTGTCTTTTTTTTTTTTTTTTTTGGTTTTTTTCG
Source organism: Cricetulus griseus (assembly GCF_003668045.3). Lineage (NCBI taxonomy): Eukaryota > Metazoa > Chordata > Mammalia > Rodentia > Cricetidae > Cricetulus > Cricetulus griseus. The sequence goes on along the minus strand of NW_023276807.1, from coordinate 220,814,762 downwards.
AGACAGGGCTTCTCTGTGGCTTTGGAGGCTGTTCTGGATCTAGCTCTTATAGCTGGTCTCGAACTCACAGAGATCCACCTGCCTCTGCCTCCCCAGTGCTGGGATTAAAGGCATGCACCGCCACCACTCAGCCAGTTTATCTTTCTTACATAACCACAGAAAAGTCGGTCAAGTTCAAGAAACAGTATCTATATCTTTATCTAGTTGATAGTTCGGGTTTCATTTTCATGACTTAATCTCCACATTGAAGAATTTGAAGTGCTTTCCTTTTTTGTGGCTGTGACAGGGTACTTGACATGGTTTAAAGTAGGAATGATTTACTTTGGCTCATGCATGGTTTCAGAAGTGTCAGTTCATCCTGGCAAGGAGGACACTAATGAGCTGAACAACTTACCTCATGGTATCCAAGAAGCAGAAAAAGAGAAATTCAGAAAGAAGCGGGTACAAGATATATAGAGCCAAAACATGTCCGAGTGACCTCTTTGCTCTAACTATGCATCACCTCCCAGGAGTGCCATTGCATAAACCCATCAAGGATATATCTGTTAGGTCAGAGCTTTATGATCTGATTGTGTATGCAGATGCATTTAGACACATTTGGAGGTGTGTTTTACCAGATCATCTATGTCTTAATCAAACTGACAAAACTCACTATCATAGAGAGTATGGGTAGTTATTTTACAGAATCCACTGAAGGGTTTTTATTTTTAACATTTATTTTGTGGGGGTTGGGGACATATGTGCCATGGCATGTATATAGAGAACAACTTGGGGGAATTGGTTCTCTCCCACCACCATATGGGTCCTGGAGTTTGAACTCAGGTCATCAGGCTTGGCAGTAAGTTCCCTTAAGTCACTGAGCCGTTTCACCAGCATTAAACCCCTTTTAACTACTTTATTTTTAGTACTTTTAATTATAGTTGAATAGAATCAAGGAAATTTTAGATTTGTTTTTAGCCTTCTTAAACATTATGTATAGTTTTTATTTTTCTTTGGTAGTGGTGGTATGGTTATCATTTGTTTTGTGTGTGGTATATACATGCCATGGCTCACGTGTGGAAGTCAAAACACAACTTAAGGAAATTGGTTTTCTTTTCCTTTCCATTCTGGACCTTTGAGTTTCTCATCTGAGATGATGCCATCCATCCATCTCTAAATCCAAGGCATCTGGTGCCAAAAATAGTAGTGGTTTTAATCAGTTACTTCTATTGTTTAATGTATGTTTAATCAAAATCTAAAATTTTGGCTGATAAATGGTTTGTCCTCTTTATTTTGTAGGAATTGCTTCATGTTCGGCTGTTTTCTCAACACTAATGAAATTGCATTTTCTGACCCAACACCAGATGGTAAATTATTTGCAACCAAGTATTGCAACACCCCTAATTTCCTTGTATATAATTTTCATAGCTAAAGACATTTGCAACCACAAACTGGTTCTGTGTGGAGAAGGTCAGCTATATAACTAGTATCAGAATGAAAATTATAAGACTTGTACCCGTTACCAGTTTTACTTCTTATATGTTAATTTGTTGAACTGTTTGGGACTCAAAGTAAAAAAGATCTTTGGACACACTGAGTTCTTAATTTTGAAAACTTGACAGCAAGGTGGCTTCTGCAGAAACTGGGCCACTTTATTAAGGAACACATGAACAACACACTTAGACTATGATTGTCTTGTGCTCCATCAGTAAAGGCAAATCTAAACACAGACAATGAGATAATTTCTGAATTTCTGAATTCCTTATGTAGCATTCTCACTTTATAAGCATACTGTAGCAGCTAAGTTGAAAATACTTAGTATTTTGAATTTCCTATTTGTTAATAAGATAGCAGAAATCATTATCCCATATCCATTTACATAAAATAATTCTATAACTTTTAATATTTTAATCCCTTAGGAAATTAACTAAAAGCACACTTAAGACTGTTTTGGGTACTGTTATCTTCTGTTTTTATTGCATGAAAATGCTGGTAGGTAATTAAAGTCATAAACCAAACAGGTGAACCTAAGAACATAATGACCTTATGGAATATGCTATGCACCTGAGTGTATTCAGATTTTCTAGTATAATTTGGATACTCATTTGCAAAGCGAAAAATTAATCAGGTTGTTTTCATTCTTAAAGATCATTTGTTTCTAGGTTGTATTGCTCATTGTAAAATTGGTTCATCTTTAGTCTAATTTACCTGTAATACTTCCAAAAAGAATGTGGAAGTGTTAAAATCATCTGTAATTACACAAAGATTTTAATGCTATTTTCTGCACAAAATCTTTTTAAATGTTATATTATAAATTTTATTAATATTATTTCATTGTTCAGATTTGTGAGAAATCAATTATAGTTGTTTTTTATAATTGTCATTATTAATATGTTTGTGTGTGCATGTGTGCATTTCAAGGTGCCTATGTGGAGGCCAGAGAACAACTCTTGGGAGTCAGTTCTTTCCTACCATGGGTTCCAAGGATCCAAGTCAGATGGCCAGGATTGTGCAAGCACTTTTATCTACTGAGCCATCTTCCTGGCCCAGAATTGATAAAATCCTGTTAATACTCTCAAATTATTTTTATCATACATATCTTTGGGAAACAAAAAACAAAACTAGAGAAATAGTATGCTGAAAGAAATAGTTTCCCTATTATCTTTGGGTGTAGATACATTGCTTCAAATGAGTTTTGCAGCTTAATTCATTTGATGTCTTAGGTTTTAAATATACATTGTGGTTTGCTATCGACACATTTGCTATGTTGCAATTTGTTTCACACACATAAGAGGTCTTGGTATTTAATAACAGCAATGAGTAGATGTAACTCATGTACTTAGATCTTGCTTCTAATACCTTTTCAAAAAAATCTGGAGTTGCTGGGTCAGAGATTATACAGAATGAGCCTACATCTTGTAATATCAAAAAGTTTAAAAAATGAGTACTTTTAGCAGATAACCCTGCCAACAATAGGAACAGCTAGTAATTGGTCAACAGTCAGTGTCACCATGTTGATATTTGGTGGTTTGCTGTATGAAGTCCTTATATAAGCCCATGTGAACATGAAATAAACATCAGACAACTCCCAGTTGAAGTCTGTTGCACAAAATTTCTAAACCATCATACCCTGAAATTTAGTAGTCATGGGGTTGTGACATCCCTGAGTGTGGCATTTGAATGGGATCTTGGAACAGAAAAAGTAGTCACTGAATAATAAATCTGAATAAAGTATGGAGTTGAATTGCATGTCAGTTCTGGTTTATTGTGACAAGTATAGTTATGTAAAATGGTATGTGGAAAATGGGGTGTCTGTAGGAACTGGGAATAAATCTCAATGAAAGTGCCAATTCATGCTTTATGGTCTGTACACAGGACCTGTCACTTGGGCAAACCTATTAAAAATGATAAATCAGAGAAAAGGTAGGTAAGACTACTGAATCTTTGGGAGACAGAGGCAGGCAGATCTCTGAGTTCGAGGCTAGCCTGGTCTTCAGAGAGTTCCAGGACAGTCTCCAAACCTACAGAGAAACCCTGTCTGGGGGTGGGGGAGATACTGAATCTGTGCACATTTACACAATTTTTCGATAAGTAAACTTTGACTTTGCTGTCACTTTCCTGCTGTTTTGATGGACAATATACCAATTAATGATCTGTTGCTGCATTACCTAAATTCTGTCTGTAGTCAAGTCTGGGTACACCACCTGGTTTCACCAATTGAATTCTGGTAATTCCAAGGAGCTATGACTCAAACAACTGATCCAATTTAACCTCACTTCATACATAAGAAAACAAGGTTTTGAGAAAAAGCACATTCATTCCATAAGTCAGATGGCAACACAAACAAGAATAGAATATTGAGGTACCAAAACTATCCTTTATTACATCACAACTTTAAAAGTAAAAACAATACATTAGCATGAAAATATATTCAATAAGTTAGACACTAAGATGTGAAGAGATGTAAAGTAGCTGCAGCCAGGGTCTGAAAACCTTAGGAACTACTCTCCCCTGCTCTAAAGATACAGGGATATTTAATAAGCACATGGGCCAACAGATCAGCTAAAGCTGGACATTTGATGAGCAGATGTAGATAAACTCTGCACAGTATAAAGTGAAATTTTAACAACTCACTAAAGAGAATATCTAAAAATATCTTTAGTAAAGCAATGATCCCCTGATTCTAAGTCATCTCAGGGTGACTAGTGTTTTAAATCAGTAGGAGCAGCATCTAGGTACTCTGGAGAGTTAGGTTTTTTTGTTTGTTTTTTGTTTTTTTTTTTTTAACTTCACAGACTATCCAGTACAATAAATGCTTATAAGAAATAACATGTCAGAAAATTATGCAAATATTAACTATATGGTGATCCTAAAATTAGCCACTTCCAGAGTTTAGACACTCTGCAGGTCATAGTAACTAAGTGTGTCTGAGTTAACAGTTCACATACAAGCTATGCTTCCTGCTTAGACCGCCACAAAAAGCATCATTGGACATCTAGTTCCAAAGCTTCAACGATGTGTGCAGCAGAAGGACGATCTTTAGGATCCTCATTAGTACACACGGAGAAAAGTTCAATGACCTTCTGGTATGATTCATCAAGTTCTTCCATGTTGATGGATGGTCTGGTCCCCAGAGCTGCATAGTATGCTTCATCATCAAAGTCACTCTCATCAAAGGTTGCATCTGCACACGAGGGAGTTAGAGATGGAAACAAAATCATGTAGGTCATAGGATAGCTCAACAGCTTACCCTCCTGCAACAAGACCGGGTTATCCAGTGTTTCCCTATACCACAGGCAGTCTGTTCAACGTTCCTGCCGCAGAGATTAGACATTTTCTCTCCAGCAAAAAGGAAACTTTTCAGCTAGATACCCTACTCAGCAAATGTAGATATATTAAAGAAAAATGAGGTATGTCATTTTGGGGGTTGGGGAGATGGCTCAAAGGTTAAGAGCATTGGCTACTCTTCCAGAGGTCCTGAGTTCAATTCCCAGCAACCATATAATGGCTCACAACCATCTGTAATGAAATCTGGTGCCCTCTTCTGACCTGAAGGAATACATGCAGACAAAGCTGTATACATAAGAAAAAAAAATGAGAATCCATGAGTGGAGGGGTTACAAGGGAGGAATACCCTTATGTATCTATTCTCAATAGGTATCTCATTTGTATGAGATTAAATCTAGCCAAATTAATCACAGTATTACTATAATCTTAATTTGCTTTTTGAATTTTAATGGGAGGACAGTTTTATGCACTAATTACCAGAAAGAAACTCCGATTTATGTTAAAACCTATTTGTATTTATACCTTCATCATCATCATCCTCTGGAAGATTGATGTGTGGAATACATAAAGTCATCATTTCCCACAGAGTAAGACCAAAAGCAAACATATCTGCCTTGTCAGTAATAATGCCATTTTCATCCAAGGCTTCCTTGGGTTTCCAGGGCTCCGTGCCAATATAACAGGCCTCAGGATCAGTCACTGAAACACACACACAAATACAAAAATAGTCATAAGAACAGGTGTTAAGGATTATGGAGAAAGGCAAGCAACCAACAAAACAACACAAGCAAAACTCCTTTATACAGGGAGTTCAGAAATTAATCACTATTCAACCTCACTATAATGGATCTGTCCCTTATAAGACTAGAAAGTATTAAAATCTCATCAGTTGGTGGGAATATAAGAAAACAACAGTTCCCTCAGAAGGTAACAGAAATTTAGGGTATAGATAGATATCAAAATTCCACTCAAGCTAGACTATCTTGCTTATAAAGGCATTCAAGCTGGGTGACACAGCAGACTACTTTATGTTTAGGTCTTGGATTTTCTGTAAGCACAGAGGTTGAACACCAAATGGCATTTCAGGACTTCCATGATTGCTACATCAGGAAACCCAGAGAAATAGTCACACACTGGCCTTTAAAGTATTGCATGCCACTCACAGTCCCTTAGTCTAAAATTTTGTCAGCTTCAATTGAAAAAGCAAAAAACAACAGCAAAAATTAATTAGGAAAGGATAGGCTAGTAGATCAGTCTTCGAAGAATTAACATCTCAATATTATCAAACAGTATGAAACACACAGACCTTTCTTTCACTGTCTGGTTCCATCTTAGTGATATTTTATGGTTTCCAGACTTAGAGGATTTTTTTTCTTCTTAGATTTTTAAATATCTTGGGGTTTTAGCAGTTATAAATGGAATTTTTAACTTTTCATTTTCTTATTATTTACTAGTATCAATTTTCTTTTAAAATCAACCATATGAGATTCTTTCTAAGAATGTTTTACTAGCTATTTTTGGATTTCCTAGTTCTTATATCTATTTTGATAATTGCATTTTTCAAGGAAGCTGTCATTTTATATAAGCTGTTGTATTTGGTGGAATACAGCTGTCTGTAATAGTCCTTATACATGTGTAGAATGTACAGCTATGACCCTCTTCATGCCTGATATTAGTGGTTTTGTTCTTTCTTTTCTCAGTCTTGGTGAGAATTTTTATTTTTCTGTATAACCAGTTTGGGCTTTATTAACATTTCCCAGTGACATCTGTTCCTATTTTATTCCTTTCATGGACTTTGCTCTTTCCTGGCTGACAAGGAAGTGCAGCCAACAGTAGTACCTTTTGTCTTTTAAATAATCACTAATAGCTACAAGTTTCCCTGGGAAACTAGTGACTTTACATGTTGTATCATTTTATGTATCAATTCAAAACAGTCTCCAAAACTGTGGCCCAATGATACCCCAATAGGTATGTAAATTTGTATTGCTAACCCCCCAAAACTCAAGGTTCTCCCAGATATTTTGTTAGTAATCTCTAATTTAATTCCTTTGTCCAGTAAGGAATTCTGTGACATCTTCCTTAAGGCAAAATTTCCTTTACATATTTAAAAATGTTTTCTCTAATTAGAATAAATCAAATTCACTGGACAGTGTTAAAGTACATTACACTAAAAATATAATCTTTCAATATTTTATTACTATAACCTCCATTTTACACAAATAAGGATAGAATTGAAAACAAAATGCTTAGCACTCCTAAACAATAGGGGGAAAAAACAAGCAGTTTGTTTAATTAAAGAAGCTTATCTTTGAAATTCTACTTTGAGGCTCTCAATAAATTTACAAATAGAGAAAGAAACATTTGAAGAGGAAAGAAAAGATGTACTAGTCAATCCTGATTAGCATGATTGGATTACAATGCCCAGAAGCTGGGGGAAGCTCTACTCTGGTGGGTGTGTCTTTCCCAAAGTTATTCAGGTAAAATCCATGCTGGTGAGGACCAGTGTGGTCACAGACTAAAGACTGTGAGAGGATTGAGCCTGAGGCCATCCTAACCTGACCAACTTCAAACAAATCAAACTAAGACAAAAAATACACAGATACACTACCAAGAAGTCAATAACTGGAGCGGGGAGCTCAGAGGAAGCGAAAACACCTGAAAGATGCTCTGTATTATACACTTTTCATGAAGTTCATTTAAAATATGTAGGTTTACTATGTTTTACAATGCAAAAATTAAGAGTTCAAAAATTGTATGAATTTAAAACAATGCTACTTACCAGTCATATTTTCATCCAATGGCAGAGAGACTCCTACATCACAGATTTTAATTGTTTCAAAATCACCTTTAATTACAACATTTGAAGACTTTATGTCTCCATGAAGCAGCTTCTTTTCTTGATGCAGATACTAAGAATTGTAAAAACATTCAAATACATGAGCAGAAAAAAAAACTGCTAAAAATTCTTTCAATAAAACAATGACTTGAGCTAGGCAGTGGGGGCATATGCTTTGGGAGGCAAAGGCAGAAGGATCTCTGAGTTCAAGGCCAGCCTGGTCTAAAGAGAGTTCCAGGACAGCCAGGGCTACACAGAGGAACCCTGTCTCAAAAAAACAAAAAACCAACAAAGACTTGAATTTCCTTTGTAAACTGGACTTATTTATCTATTTCAAAGTATTTGAGGCTAGGAAGGGAACATGCCATGTCATTTAAAAGTTTTCTTTACGATGTCTGAATTTTCAAAGCTGACTTCAAAACACTCCAATTTCACTTGAGGCCAATAGTTTTAAATTTTGAAATCTTCACAAACTTATCTCAAATTGTGATGTAATGCAGGTGACTTGGGTCCACTATAATTCATAAGCAGAAACAGAGATGTATTCTATATTATGTTTTTACCATTAACTGCTTTGGAGTTGTCCATAATTATAGTCACATTTTGAACAATGCTGCAATGGCTGTTCATTTGTCAGCACTTGAGCACTATACTATACTATACTATACTATACTATACTATACTATACTATACGCGCAGCTTAGAAAGGAGAAGCCACTCTTGCTGTGATCTGCCCTTCCACAGGAGCCTCCTATGCATACTTAAATGCAGCCCATCATATGGTGAATAGGCCCCAACACGGTTACATTATTAATTTCATTATACATACATACTTAAAGCCATCAGTCAGTAAAAAACTCAGATGTTTCTATCCTTTTTATTTTTGTTAAGATAGTGTTTCTCTATGTAGTCCTGGCTGCCCTAGAACTTACTCTGTAGACCACCCTGGCCTTGAATTCAGAGATCTGTCACGCTGGAATTAAAGGTGTGTACCATCATGCCTGGCTCTATCCTATTTAAAGGTATCTATAAATGTAGTAAATTGTTTTTACAATGCTTTTTTTTTCTCAATCTGCTCCATAAACCAATTTCATATGAGACCTTAACATGTAACCCTGACATCACTATCATGACACTGCGAGTCATCAGTAGTTTTCTAGAGTCACTATTACTAGTGTTTAATTAATATATTCATTTCTTTTCTTCCGTCATGTTGTATCTATCAAAAAAAAAAAAAAACACAGCAACACAGATATAACCCATGTTTAATTTCTTCATAGTTCACCAAAACTATTTAAAATATATTTACCTTTAGCCCTCTTGCCATGTGCAGAGCAACTTTGAGAATTACAGCTGCTGGAAAAGGACTTCCACTGTCTTTGTTTCGCTCTTCTATTAAGTCATTCAGAGACTTTTCACCTCCATACTCCATAGCAAGGCACAGACTGCCATCACTGGCTTCAGTAAAGGCACGGTACCCTTAAGAAAATGTGACAGTTTTCTATGAGACTCTGGAAACCAGGGCTTATTTGGTAATATATCTTGGACCTGGTCTAACACAATAAAATACAAAATTAACCCACAGCTAGAATTTAAATGCCTTCAATGTGTCTAGCACCACAGATCAAAATAGTTTTACTATGCTTTCGTAAATAGAATGATTCCACCAGACGAATTAGTACCAAAAATGAAAAGTGAAGACAAGAACCCATCTAAATGAACATAAATGATCTAAATGAAGATCAGTTTAAGTCCTGAAATCTTTATCTGCACAAAACGATTACACCTCAACTCCATGAAGGTTGGATACAAGCACTTAAAGATCTAAGATATATGGATCTTAAGATATATGATCCATATATATATGGATCATATATATATATATATATATATATAATATATATGCGCATCACATGTGTGCCTGGTGCCAGTGGAAGTCAAGACACTGGATACCCCATGGATGGTTGTGAGCCACCATGTGGGTGCCAAGAACTGAACCTGAGTCCTTCACAAGTGCAACAAGTTCTTTTATCTATTGGTCCATCTCTCCGGCCCCTTACGTGAATTTTTACTTCAGACAATTCACATTAACTTCCAATAACATCCAGACCAACTTTATTTTTATTAGCAAAACCATTTCAGAATGTATCTATATTGTTTCTAATGCCACAGAACATTGCACTGCCACATAACTGCCACCAAGTCAACCTGTACTTACCTATGATGTTTGGATGATTAAGGTTTTTTAAAATCTTAGCCTCATCAGTCAGTCTTTTCTGATATACAGTTCGGTAGTGATCATTACATAAAGGATTGATCTTTTTCACTGCCCAAGGAGAATGAGACAACCCACGTGGGGATCTAAAGTATAAACACATAAATTTAAATGTAAAAAAGGAATAAAAAACAACACCATCCTCAAATTGACCCCATAGAAATATGTATTTAAAAATACATAAAATTCTTTAGATCATCAACACCTGTTACATTTCTGTTTGGACTAAGTCAGTGTCTTGATATCTAAGCCCCGAGAAGGGATTAAAGGAGAAAGATAAAGATGAAATGTTACAAATTTATAAAAGTACAATTAAATTTGAAAGTGGCTACACTATTTTCTAACATTTCTATTCTGGCATGTCAGTCACTATTTTATCAAACATTTTACCTTTATGTATCAGAGATGAGTTATATAATAAATACTAAAGAAATTTAACTTAAAGAGATGCTCCAAAACAGTCTATATAATGGTATCCTCTCTCTTATTATTTGAAATTTCATACATATATGTTCTGATCAAATGTACTTTCCATGTCCCCCCAACTTCAATCCTCATGTGTTCTTTATTCGTTAAGCCTAGAGTCCACTTAGTGCATGGGTACAGGAGCATCTCCTGGAGTGTGGGTAGCCTCTTAGGGGCTGCATCCCTGAAGAGAACCGACTCTCTTCCCTATAGCCATTAACTGCCAGTAGTTCCCCATCCCTGACACGCCCTTTCACCAACAGCTATTTCAACTCCACACCAACATTTCTTCTACACTTGTTCACCACACTCAAAGCCATGTTCTCGCATCTTTCTACCACTTCACCTTCTTAAAGAAGCCAGAAGGGAAAAGGGTTAAGCTATTCCCTTTTATTAATCCACCAGTAAGAATTTAGGAGTACAGTACTTGGGGCAGAACTCTAGCAGTTATCAAGATTCTGAGAACTGGAATGTAGCCTTCAGGTGTGATGAGGAACTTACCCAATTCAGGCACAAGGACCCACAAGTTGGAAATCTTGCACTCACCTTTTCATTAGGTAAACATTGACCCCAGTCCCAAAGCCAAGCTTCTGCATAAATGGAGAGGCAGGGATAGTTACACATGGAGTCGAACATAATACTAAAAATCAAAAACAAAAGCAAGAACTTAGCACTTGAAAATGGTAGTACAAAAGAATCTTGACAGTCTTTAAACACTGTGGTAAGATTAGTAATGGCATTTTTTTTTTTTAAACAGAGTATATGAGTACCCTTTGACTAAGACAACTTCTGTAACTCTCACAGTAACCCTAATGTAAATGGCCTGTTTTTTATGGCATACAAGCTAAGAATTTAAAAAAATCTATTTAGCTATTATTGTGTGTATGTATACATGGTGTATGTATGTAGATGTGAATGCCATGGCACACATGTGGAGGTCAGAGGACAGCTTTTGAACTTGTTTTTGGACAGATTATACTCAGGTCAACACTCAACATCAGTGAGATGTTGAGCCATCTCACTGGTCTTTGTTTGCTTTTCAAGACATGGTTTCTCTGTGTAGCTATGGCTATCCTGGAACTCTCTCTGTACAACAGGCTGGCCTTGAACTCACAGAGATCTACCTCTTGAGTGCTGGGATTAAAGGTGTGTGCTTTTTTTTTTTTTTTACATTCTTTAAGGGCTATTTAAAAACAAAGAATATAGAGGCTGCTGAGATGGCTCGGTGGTCTAGAGCACAAGCTGCTCATACAGACAGCTGTTCTCTCTGTGAACTAAAAAACCTGACAAAATACAATAGCTTTCAGATGCATGATAAGAGGCAGAGCAGAGCTGTGACCTCTGAGCAAGGATGAACCCATGAAGCAAATCCTATCATCTCCCCATGGCCCTGAAAGGGAAAGGCAGTCCAGGCAGGCTCAAGCAGAGGAAACAGCCCAACAGTATGTCAAACCACAGAGACAGAGCAGAGGTCAAGGAGGACTAGGTAGCTGGAAGCTGTGGAGCAGAACACAGGAGGGAGCTAAAAGAAAATGGGCAATAGAAAAGATTTCCCATAGAGTGTGCTTGGCTAGTACTTAACTGCACACATAATGGGAAGTATTCCCCCAAGCCAGGAAAGCAATGGAAGTCTAGGAGTAGGATCACTTTACCATCATCAGCCATACCAGGCGGCACTGTAGCAGACTGTTAAGTAAAGCCCTCTAAAGGGTAACAACTCAGTACTACCACTAACTTTTGGCCCAAGCAAAGTCTGTAAGAAAGCTTAAAGGCCAGTATCAAAAGGAACAGGCTTACCATCATTCAGCCAAATAAGCTTTGGAGCTTCATGAGACCAAACGCCCTATAGAGTGACAAAATCCAGCACTCGACATAAAACATCTACCACCTAATCAAAAATTACCAGGATAGTGTGGGCACACTGAAGGATAAGTAGATGTTCTTAAAGGTCCTATACTCTCAGGTCTCAGAGGCAAGAGAGGGGCTGGAGCCTGAGAACTACATCTGAACAGCTACATCTAATATGCATTGGGAACAACACAGATATGTCCACTAGCAAGCATGAGGAGCCAGTTAATAAGGTAATTTTTAGAAAAAGTTATAGATATTGGAGTGGAAAAATTGTTCAAATATTAATCTACACATGACTAACTACTTAAGATATCCTACACAAGTCAGGCAGTGGTTTAATCCCAGCACCCCAGAAGCAGAGGCAGGCAGATCTTTGAGTTCAAGGCCAGTCTGCTCTACAGAGTGAGTTCCAGGACAGCCACAGTTACACAGAGAAACCCTGTCTCAAACAAGATATCTTAAATAATCTTCAAGACACATCTATGATAAAAGTGCTTGCTATGCAAGCCTGATGCTCAACTCCTGGAGGAACTCTAGGAATTTCCTCCTAAAAGGAGTGAACTGACTCTTGTTAATGTCTGCTTCAAGTCAGAAGACCATCACCAGGAAGAACCTAAAGTCCAGAATGACCATGTCAGTCGACAGAAAGTCTGGCCCACCCTATTAGAAGCTCCATTATGGCTAGCATGCTTATAATAACCAATGTTAGACTGTTCACAGACAACAACAATGAGCAAACACTGAAACATTTCTGGTAGATATAGCAACAAGAAAAGATCTGTCTTCTGCAATCTTACCAGATTTCCTTTTTTCAGATAATTTGTTTGGTGTCTTGAAATTATTGATTCCTTCCATTGTAGCAATCACTTTAGGTCCTATAATGAAAACAAGCTAAGTTACACTGCAGCTGTAAAGAATAACACTCATTTTCGAGGAGAATCCCATAACATCATTTTATCATAGAAATACACGATTTGAGAACCGAAAATGACCTCAGCAAATACTTTGTCCAATTTTATTTACAATGGTAAAATTGAGACCCAGAGAATCACTATCAGTGATTAGGGGTTGCAGTTTTAATTATAAAAGATATACTTAGAAGCCAGAGACATAGCTCAGAAGGTAAAAGCACTTGTAACAGTGGTACTGTTAGTCTGGCATGCACATGGCCATGAGTTCAATCCCCACTGTCAAAACATAAAGGTAAATAGTACATTTTCCCCTCTCATACTTCCCAGGAGAAGTTACAAACAGGTCTCATTTTCCTTTAAGGCAAGCCTGTAATAACAGCACTTGGAGGCTAAGACCAACCTGGACAACAGTGAAACTCTACTTCAAACAAAACAAAAATGGAAAACTGCATACAAGCAGCAATACTTCTAACAGTCCAAACAGACAAGAGAAGAAACCCTTAGATGCTGAATGTGGAGTACAGTGTGGGATCTGCATACCAAGTAACAAAGTATGTATGTATGTATGTACAAGTGAACCAGGAAAATATGCTAAGTAAACTAAACCAGATATAGAAACACACACATATGACTCCAATGATGGAGCACGTCTAAAGCTGTCCAGAATGTCCAGAAAATGCCATGATTTCCTGATGGCTTAGCTGTGGCTAGGAAGAAAAAAGTTAAAATAAGGCAGGGGGGTTCTAAATTGAACAAATGAAAAAAAAAAAAAGAGGGCATGAGAGATTGGCAGCTCATTTTTTGATGCTTTGTTAGATCTTGGAGGTAAGGTCAAACAGGAAGTCAAACATAGATCTGGAACAAAGCTGAAGACATCATTTTGTGGACTTACCAATGGGAATGGGGTTAACACTGAGATTCTAGATGAGAATGGGTACAACCCTCAGTACCCAGTTTGGGAAACAAAGGGAAAAATCCACCTATAGAATGTAAGCCGTGTGCAAAATTCTTGGCAAAGAGTGACCTGGAGAAGTCAATGTCCATGTTCCCACAGCTTGAAGACTGGATATACACAGATGCATGGTGTTTTTTAAAAGATTAAAACACCGAGGTCTAAATGTTTTAACAGTTTAACAGTTTTAATATTCTGGACACTCAAAACTGCCTTACCTTCCATTTAATGCTATTTGTACCAAAATATGCTATGTCCCATGCATTTCAGTTGTCTGATGGTATTTTCCTTTCCTGGCTGAGTTTGAGCTTTAGTCTATATACTGTCTTGGGGTCTGTATATACTTTCCATCGGTATTAATTGTTAAGTAACTATACTAACTTTAAACCACATAACCTTTAGGCTTATGGTTCAAAGGGCACATTTGATATAGCTGGTGGATCTACTGATGGGTTTGCTAAACCCGTGGTCATGTTTTGTTCTGTTGAGTCTAGGTCTCACCAGTGCTTAACTGGCCTTCAACTGGCTGTGTATACCCAGTTGATATCCAATGTTACACCCTCCTGACTCAATTCCCAATGACTGAGATTACCAGTGTACACCATGCTTGGCTAATCTGATAACTGCTTTTAAGATTTTATTTCTCATTATTCTGCTGTGTGTGGCAGGGGGTGGTGTATGCACAGCAATACAGGTGCCTGAGGTGAAGGATGGAATTACAGGCACTTGTGAGCCACTCCCTCCTCATGGGTCCTGGGAAACAGCTCAGGAACCCTGCAAAAGCAGTGCAGGCTCTAACCACAGAACAAACTCTCCAGCGGCCCCTCCCCCCGTTACTTTATAGTATTGCTTAACAGTGCTTGACTTTTCATAAGTATCTTTTTATTAGCATATGCTAAGTCTACATGGTTATGCGTTTCCCTATGAATTTTCATGCATGCATGTATGTATGTATGTAAATATATTTTTCAAAAATATCAACATTCCCGTGTATAAAACGCTACCCGCAGCCACATTCCTGTCCTTTCTTCAGCCTCCACTCCCTATGCTGGGGCCACAGGCACTCTTTGGGATGGAACCCAGGGCTGCAAGTTTGCTGGACACGGACCGAACGCAGTGGGTCCCCAGGCCACACATCCCTAACCTTTCTACTGCGGCCTCACCTTTAAAAGCAGAGGCATTATTTGAGAGGTGCTTTCCCGTCCCCGTCATGAAGAAGAGGGTGATTTCCTCTCTGAACCCCCAAACTCCCCGCGATCCGGGAGCTCAGGGTCAGATTCTCGGAGGTGCCCGATGGTTCGCTATTCTCCTCCCTCCGCTGTCTGTCTTCCCCTGGGTCCTCCCTGGATCTCGCCGCTGTGTACCCTCCATCAGCTGTCCTTCCCGTAGATCTCCTAGGCCGCTGTCCACTGGGTCCCGGGTCCTCCCCTAGGGACTGTCACCCTCCCATCCGCGATCCTCCCTTTCTCTGGTCCTCGATCCTCCGCTCCTCACCCTCGAGTCCGCCACACTTTCCCTTACCACAGTCACACCCTTGATCAAGTAAAAAGGTGAAGTGACGAGCTGGCTCAAAGCTGTGTGAGCACCCAGGCCGGAAGATGCAGGAACAGCTCCCGCTGACACTCGCTGTAACCGTCGCAGCGTTTAGGCGCGCGCGTTTTCAAAGGTTGCTCCGCGCCGGGTGGTACTAGGTCAGAACTGCCGAGCTGTCTCAAAGCTGTCTGGACAGCTGCTCCGGGAAGTGCTCGAACAGCGCAGGCCAACACTCGCAGTAACCGCCGTAGCGTTTAGGGCGCGCGCACTTTCAAAGGTCCCGCCAGTGACTACGGGGCGGCACTAGGGTCAGAACTTCTGCGTTTGCGTTCGCGTTCGCGCAGTCTGTCTTGGCCTGCTTGGGCTTCCACGTTTAACAGAGGCCAAAGAGAAAGGACCTTCCAGAGGAATGGCTGGAAAAGTTATATAGCAAGTATCAGTACTTCGGACGAACGAATATTGGCGAAGAAGAAGAAGAAGAAGAAGAAGAAGAAGAAGAAGAAGAAGAAGAAGAAGAAGAAGAAGAAGAAGAAGAAGAAGAAGAAGAAGAAGAAGAAGAAAGCGTGCCTGTTTTGAAGGCAAATCTATCCAAACTACAAACACTGTGCAGAATATGCATAGGTAGGATGTTTTATTGCAGATTTATGAGACCTTAAAACACTAACTAGAAATGTGTAGAGTTTACCATCAGGAGCTGACAATAGAAATAGAATATTTAGAAATTTTGTTAACTTAAATTTTTTTTTTTGTCCGGTGGTGGTGGTGCACGCCTTTAATACCATCACTCGGAGGCAGAGGCAGGCGGATATCTGTGAGTTCCAGGTCAGCCTCAAAAGCCACAGAAAAACCCTGATTTGAAAAACAAAAAAAAAAAGAAAAAAATTTTTACTATCTCTCTCTCTCTCTCTCTCTCTCTCTCTCTCTCTTCTGTGTGGGGTGTGTGTGTGTGTGGTGTGTGTGTGTGTGTGTGTGTGTGTGTGTGTGTGTGTGTGTGTTTCTGCCACCCACAAGTAGAGGTCAGAGGACAACTTACAGAAACTCATCTCCACCTCAGACTCCTGCGATCTGAGATAGTCAGGCTCCAACAGCAAGCTCTTTTCTTCCCGCTGAATCATTTGCTAATTCTTGTAATTACCACATTCTACTTAACAAATATTTTCAGAGCACCTGCTGTGTGCCGGATGTCTACACTTGAATGCCTACTGCATAACATAGTCTACGGTGTTCACTACAAGAGAAGTGGATTACATTTAGGAGAGCAGGAAGACATCTACTGGGCTCAAGGACCAGGTGATACCTTAAAAAGGAAAACGTACAATGTAATACAAGAAACACTGAGATGTGCCTCCCCAGCAGGAGTACTCGGTGCTGCACTGTGACCTCTTCAATAGTCTGGAGGAATTCAACCTTCAGTCCTAATCCAGATAGATGAGACAGCATCTTTACCAAGATGATATCACACAGTGACATGGCTCCTGTATGTGTTCACGTGCTTATACACATTATTACACAGTCTTGTCTAGTGACATCAGTGTCATTGGAACTACTATTCACTTTACCTCTAAGACCTGATTTCTAAGCATATTTTCACTTAACATAGTTTTTAAAGATAGATTCTTATTATATATCCCTGCCTGATCTGGATCTCGATATGTAGACCAGGCTGGCCTCAGACTCACAGAGATCCTCCTGGTCTCTGCCTCCCAGGAACTGGGATTAAAAGTATTCATGGCCATTAACCAATGTAAATTTTTGAAGATTTATATATTTTTAAGTATTTAGGTGTTTTGCCTGTGTGTATGTCTGTGCACCATGAACATGCAGTGCCCATGGAGGCCAGAGAAGATGAAGTCTGATCCCCTGGCACTGGAGTTATTGACAATTGTGAGCTGCCATGTGGGTGCTGGCAATTAAACTCCAGTCCTCCAGAAGAGCAGCCAGTGCTCTTAGCTGCTGAACCATCTCTCCAGCGCCTTGATTTCTTTTTAAGCAAGGGAAAGTTTTCAAGGTTTAGAACTATCTGTCATCATTCAAGCAAGATAACCTTATTGTCTATTCTTCACCCTGTAGAACATTAAGCAACTGTTGGAAATCAGTGCTGGGAAGAGGGCATGGTCATGGAGACTCGTGAGTTCTGTCACACACAGCCTTGCGCCCCAACAATTTCAGCTATTCAGATCAAATGGAAATCGGTCACAGACTCCTGCCCTGTGTCCAACCCTTCAAAGCCAAATCCATCTGCATCTGTAACATTCCTTAGCCTATTTCATTGGCCTCAGGAGAAAACGCCCATCCTCCTGCCTAAGGCACCCATCAATTCAATTCATAAACTCTGAGCCCCCTCCTTCTCTCCCACATCACTGCCTGTAACATGAAAAATAAAAACCCAGAGATGGATATTGGGGTTCAAGTTTACGGTCAGATAAGCAAATCAGCCAGCCACTAGCTCTTACCTCAGACTGAAAAGGGTGATCCTGGCTCCACGAATCCTCAGAGACAATACCTCTTCCTGTGACAGGAAACTAAATGTCCACATGAGGCCCTTACATATAGCTCAGTGTGGCCTTAAACTAACAGAGATCTGTCTACCTGTCTCCTGAGTCCTGGGATTAAAGGTGTGTATCACCACTGCCTGGCTCTATGGCTTGTGGCTAGCTTTGCTTTCTGTAGCCTCAGGCAAGCTTTAATAAATCATAAATAATGTATCACCACAACTGCCAAATCACCTGTCTCTCCCGAGTCTTCACCTTCACCTCTGTTAGGATAATGTGCATGGGGAAACTTGGCGGATTCCATGGCAGGTGAGGGTGGCTGAGGTGACAGGCAGACAGAGCTTAAGTGAGAAGTTTTATTAGAAAGGGAAAGGGGGGAGGGGAGGGACAGGAAAGAGAAAAGAGGTAAAGAGACACAGAAATAGAAAGAGGACAGAAGAGAAGAGGGAGACAGGATAAGTCCTATCTGCCCCAGGGGAACAGCAGGAAAGAGAGAGTGAAAGAGAGCATAAGTGGGTGGGGGGTCTTTCTTTTAAAGGGGTCCTTTGCACCGGTGTGCAGACTATGCAATCATGGAACCCTGAGCTGACCAGGGTACTGCCTGAGTGCATTCTGCCAGGCCAGCATAATGTCTGCATCATTACAACCGCCTCTAAAGGTCTTTAAGGGAAAATGATAACAATAATAGCAAGCACTTATTTAGTACTCTGATGTGTCGGACATGGATTCATTTGCTTTGCATGTATTAGTATATTTAATACTCACACGTCTATCAATGGATTGCTGTGATCAAACCTCGTTTTTCCTTTTGTAATACATAATACATGTGTAATTTTAACTCTAGACTCCTCATATGAAGAAAACATGCATTATTCGACTTGCTGAGTCTGGTTTATGGCTTTAACATATGATTTTCAGGTTAGTCTGCTTTTCTACAAATATCATGATAAACTTCATTTTTTTCAATTAAAGAAACTGGGGAAGAAAAGAGTTAAATAATATGCCTAAGTGTGGGAGCCCACAAGTGACTCAGTTTCCATCTATAGTCTATTCTGACTTATAAGACAGAGTTCAAGCTTGCTTGTTTCAGTCTCCTTGAGAGCCGTGAGAAAGTTCTGAGTAAGCCCATGGAAAAGAGCATATTATCTAACTAACAAACTTCTGATGCCAGCCAAAAGGCATATAGAGATAGAGAATGAAGCTGCTTGCTGCTAGCAGGACTCACGTGATAGTGAACCTGGCTTCCCCTCGATTTAAGGACAGTGCAGGGAGCTGGTTAATTGACTATGCTGCTCTTTGTTCTGCTTTGTTTCTAGTCGGTATATAAGCAGGGTCTAAAATAAACTCCGGGCTGTCTGGTGTGTTGAAAGGCATGGACTGGGCAGTCCTCCCAAATCTATCCTGTGTTTCTGTCTCTGTGCCTTTATTTGCCATTTCTCAATCCTAAGGGCCCTATTCAGGTAACCCAGCTGACTCGTTAGAGCAGTCTCTGACACCTAAGTTCAGAACTAATAATTTGTGTGTACATGATTCAAACATATGTTGAACTTAGTATTCCTTTTAGACAAATGTAGTCAAAATCTCTTCCATCACACACACACACACACACACACAAACACATACCTTACCTCCATTCCCAGGGTCTTCCAATTTTACATCACTCTCTTTCAAGGTTGGAAGCACAGTACCTTCTTTCTTTTTTTTTTTTTAAGATTTTACTATTTTTATTGATAAGACACTGAAGGAATATATTTGAAGTTAAAAACAAGAGGATATATATGTATATATATATATGTTCATATATATATACATATATATAATCTCATTTACTATCAGAGCATTAAAGTATATATTTAATTTTACATAAACATCATATTACATTAACAACAGAATCATACTACACTAAATTATTAATTAAAATCTGGAATAGTTTACATTTTGGATGTTTCTTTAAAATAGGATCATGACATCATGTCAGAAAGTTAGTGCTTAAGTCATTTCTAGTGGGAAACTTTTCTTTTTTTTTCTATTTTTTTATCTTTTATATATTTGAATCACAAACAAGATTGAATTACATGACGATTCCAGTTCCCTTCTCCCTCCCTTCCTCCTCTATCACCCCCCCAACTAAAATCCTACCTGTCATATGTCCTTTCTTCTAATCTACACCTGACTCAAAATTTCTCCTTCCTCATGACCTCTGCATCCTTCCTTTTGTTCCCTTCTCACTCTCGTAGCTCCCTCCCCCCTCTTCCCATGCTCTCAATTTGCTCAGGGGATGGTGACCCTTTCCCCTTCTCCAGGGGACAAAGTTTGTCTCTTTTAGGGTCCTCCTTGTTTACTAGTTTCTCTGGCAGTGTGGATTGTAGGATGGTAATCCCTTATTCTATGTCTAAAATCCACCTATGAGTGAGTACATATCATGTTTGTCTTTTTGTGATTGGGTTACCTCGCTCAGAATGGTTTCTTCGAGTTCCATCCATTTTCCTGAAAATTTCAAGATTCCATTGTTTTTTTCTGCTGAGCAGTACTCCATTGTGTAAATGTACTACATTTTCTCTATCCATTCTTCGCTTGAGGGGCATCTAGGCTGCTTCCAGTTTCTGGCTATTACAAATAGTGCTGCTACGAACATCGTTGAACAGATGTCTTTGTTGTATGAATGTGCTTCTTTTGGGTATATGCCTAGGAGTGGAATTGCTGGGTCTTGTGGTAGACTCATTCCCATTTTCCTGAGGAGTCGCCATACTAATTTCCAAAGTGGCTGACAGCACCTTCTTTCAATGCCCCCCATTTATTTAATTATTATTTATTTATTAAGATAGTTCTTGCTATGTAGTCCTGGCTGGCCTGGAACTCATAATGTAGACTAGGCTAGCCTTAGATTCACAGAGATCCACCTTTTTTTTTTGCCTCCTGAGTGTTATAATTAAAAGCATGTGCCACCATGTCAGGCTATTTTTTATTTGTGTGTGTGTGTGTGTGTGTGTGTGTGTGTGTGTGTGTGTGTGTGTGTGTGTTCAGGTGCCTTCCAAGGCCAGAAGACAGTGTCAGATTCCCCGGAGCTAGAGTTACAGACAGCTGTGAGCTGCCTAGTCTGTGTGCTAGGTCCCAGGTCCTCTGCAAGAGCAGCAAGCACTCTTCTTTTTTCTTTTTTAAAATAATTTTTAATTTTTATTTTGAGGACTGACTGGTGTTTTGCCTTTATGTATGACTGTGTGAGAGTGTGGCATCTCCTGGAACTGGACTTACAGACAGTTGTGAGCTGTCATGTCAGTGCTTATGTGGAATTGAACCTGGGTCCTCTGTAATGTTCTAGACCACTGAGCCATCTCCCCATCCCTGCAAAAGAACTCTTAATTTAACTCTCCAGCTCTATTTTATTTTTATATTTATTTTTGGTGTGGAAATACAGTATTATACACCTCACCATTGTTAAATATCTATAAGGTTTTATGATTTAAGTCTTAAGTTTTTACAAGCCCTCTATGTTCTATTATTAGTAGATAAATCCTGTCTAAAGCCAGACTCCAAAAAGCTCCTTAATTAACCACTGCTTGTGAAAAGAAGCTCCAAGGAGATGAAATTATTGACACTGGTATAAGTTGAGGTTAAAGTATTCATGAAAATAAAGGCCCTTGCCTAACATTTACAACTATCCTGCTCCATTCCCAGGCTAGGACCTATTAAAACACCTCCAGAGATGTCCCACAGAAACATGTGATCCTCACAAGCTTAATGCTATTGTCTGTGAGATGCATCCATTAGCCTAAAGCCTTGCCTACTAGTCAGTTGTCTTAGAAAGCAACTCCAATCTGGATTGGTTGTTTCTTTCCACATTTAAAGCCATAATTCCACTGTGTAACAAAAGAACTAACTGAAATTTAACCACAGCAGATTGGCTTCAAAGTAACATAAGCATCACCACTGTTTGCTTGTCTGCTTGCTTGTTTTTGGAGACAGCGCTTCAGAGAGCCCAGGTTTGTCTTGCTTGCACTTGCTATGTAGCCAAAGACGATCTTGAACGTCTGCTCTTCTTGCCTCTGCCTCTTCCTCCAGAGTGCTGAGATCACTGGTGGGTTCCACCACGCCCAGTTTGTGCCATGCTGGGACTTGAACTCAGGACTTCATATTTACAACCCTCTCTGTCCTGGAGCTAGCTTTGCAGCCCAGGCTGGCCTCAAATTTACAGTATCCGTTATAGGTCCTTCTCCTAGGTGTGTGCTCAAGAATGAATGAGAGAAAAGACGGACAGACTCTGTTACATGGAGAATATATCTGTCCTTTATTGACATGCTAGCCGGTCTGAGGAAAGTCATTGAGTACTAACTTTTCCCTCTTCTTCTTCACCGTTGTTGCATTCTAATTCTCTTTGAGGTGGAGTCCTTGCTGCTGATTGGCTAGAAGAATGGTGAGAATGTTTAGGAAGGAAGAAAAAATAATATTTAATCTTATTACTTACATATTTCCAATTAGTCAGTTCAATGTGGTCTTGAACATGCCACAAGTTCTTAGGTCATAAGGTGAAGGCACCAGAGAGCCTCCTACTTATGCTCCTGTGTACTGACCTTTGTCTTTATTCATCCACATATATGTATGTGTACATACATACGTATATAAATATACACATATACATACACACATACATCATACACACATACGTGCATGCATACATATCCTGAACTGGGCTTCCCTTTTGTGCTGGATAGCTTTATATCAACTTGACTCAAACTAAAGTCATTTGAGAGGAGAGAAACTCAATTGAGAAAATGCCTTTATAAGATCCAGCTGTAAACTGGGCGGTGGTGGAGCACGCCTTTAATCCCATCACTCAGGAGGCAAAGGCAGGCAGATTTCTGTGTGTTCAAGATCAGCCTGGTCTACAAGAGCTAGTTCCAGGACAGTATCCAAAGCCACAGAGAAACCATGTCTCAAAAAACCAAAAAAAAAAAAAATCCTGTAAGATAGTTTCTTAATTAGTAATTAATGGAGGAGGGCCCAGCCCACCGAAGGTGGTACCATCCCTGGGCTGTCATCCTAGGTTCTATAAGAAAGCAAGCTGAGAAAGTCATGACAGCAAGCCAGTAAGCAGCACTCCTCCATGGTCTCTGCATCTGCTCCTGCCTCCAGGATCCCACGTGAGCTCCTGTCCATCACTGCTTTTTTTTATTTTTTTTTTTTATTTTGATTTTTTGAGACAGGGTTTCTGTGTGTCTTTGGATGTCCTGGAACTCACTCTGTAGACCAGTCTGCTTTGAACTCACAGAGATCCACCTGCCTCTGCCTTCCCAGTGCAGAGGTGTGTGCTACCACACCCAGCTCCATCACTGATTTTAATGATGAAGGTTAAATGGTGAATGAAATAAACCTTTTCCTCCACGAGTTGCTTTTGGTCATGGTGTTTTATCACAGCAACAGAAACCCTAACTAAGACACTTTTCCTCCCTCGTCTAATGTCTTCCTAGAGTGTGCCTCAATGAGACTCCGGGCTCTGGTTATGTAAGAGTTTGCAGCAGTGCCTAGAAGGCTCGTGGATTTTCTTACATCTTCAGCATAGATACTCACTTTCTTCGCAGCCAGGAATGCCCTTTCTGTCTAGATCAGCATCACTGTACCAGTATTCAGTCCAGGCACTACCCACTTCCAGGTGCCCTCTTTTCCTTCACTAGGCCACAGTCACCGCTGTTCCTCCTCTAAACTCCTAGAGTACCTTCCAGTTCTCCTAGTCCAGAACACTCCAACATAACCGAATTGTCTTTACTTCTGTCTACCTCCTACAGTATCAGTTCTAGATCTTTCTCCTAGGTGTGTGCTCAGGAATGAACAAGAGAAAAGACAGACAGACTCTGTTACATGGAGAATATATCTGTCCTTCAGTGGCATGCCAGCCAGTCTGAGGAAAGTCATTGAGGTGAAGTTTTAATGTCTTAGCAATAGTCCCTGAACCCACATTTGTTACAGAATTCCTGTCTGGTTCTGCAGCCACCTCAGAGTCCCCAAATAAACACACAAGACTTTTAATACTGTTGTCCATTGGCTTGGGCTTCTTATTGGCTAGCTCTGTCTTAATTATTAACCTATTTCTGTTAATCTAAGTATTTCCTCGTGGCCTTATCTTACCGGAAAAAGAGTCCGGACCTGTTACTTCTCTCACGTCCTACATGGTGACTGACTCTGCCTATGTTTCCCAGAATACTCCTCATCTCCTAGACCTGCCTATTGTGCTGCCCTATTGGCCACAGTGTTTTATTCATCAACCAATAAGATAAACATATACAGAAGACCATTCCTCATCACACATTTGCCATCTGCTGTAGCTGTGTTGTGTGCCCACATTCACCCCCATACCATAGAAAAAAATTCACATTTTAATTCCCTAGAACCTACTGTGATGACATTGGAGATGATGCCTCCCTTTGGAAGCTAATTAAACTTGAATGAAGTCATGAGGGTAGAGTCTAGTTTGACATGACCCATGCTCTTGGAAGAAGAAATACCAGCCAAGTCTCTGATACCATTTGGACACCCAGTTCAACGCAATGATGATATTAATCAAAGTTAGCAGAGATCCCAAGGCTAAGGGTACAGTTCCCTAACACTACCCTTCATGTCAGCTGACAATTGCAAGTCCTGGGTCCCTAGGCTACCCATAACTTGTGTCCACCTTGGCTACAAATCTGTGACCCACTCCATGGGTTCAGTCATTTTCTAGATCTATTCATAGAACTAAGGGAAGATTACAAAGGACATTTTAGCCATATGAAAAACTTCTGAGAATGTCCAGAAAGATTCCTAAAGTGGAAACTTCTGTCCCTGTAGAGGTAGGGTACGCCACTCTCTTGACACATGGATACATTCAACAATCTGGAAGACTCTTGAACCCCATATTTTAGGGATGTCTATAAAAGCTCCATTATATAGAAATGATCAATTATTAATTCAATCTTTGTTCCTTTCTGTCTTCAGAAAGGAAGTTCCATGCTTCTGATCATGACTTGGTCTTTCTGGTGACTAACTTCCACGAAGAATCTGTGAGAACAACTGATGTGCCCCTCACCCAGGAAGCTCCAAGGCATTAAGAGTATTGGGCCAGCAAACAGGGACCTGGAAGAGACTGCACAGCTACAACCCTAGAAAGAAAAGCAGACAAGACCTAGGAAGGCCTCTGTAGCCACCCGCTTGGAAGGTGCAGTCCCTGCTCTACCTATAGGTGTCCATGCAACTTTCTTATTTCTCTCACCTTCCAGGAAGAAGTGAAATTTGCTGGTTCTGGGAACATAGGGTTTGAAAAACAAGAGGTACTTTGAAAAATGTGCTATGATCTCAGATGCCTATAATTGATGAGTTCCTGATTCTACTGTGGTCCAGCAGACTAGGAAGATGAGAAAAGGAATTCAAACCCTCCCTGAGGGAAGACGCCCACTACAGTGTCTAAAAAAGCAGCATGTTCCATCTCTTATGATTGTGTAAGACTCCAGGCTGGCCCCAGCAGCTGGCCACAGTATCTGTGTCCTGACGTCATTTCTGCTCCACACTGTTCTTCACTCTGACTCAGCCAGGAAACAAAAAAGTATCAGTTCTCAACTTCCAAGGGTAAATGAATACAAGGAATAACAGGAAATGAATTTCTGTGGTTTGCATTTTTAACTACTCAGTGCCCACTTGGAATGTGTAGAGTGGTAAGGGGCTTACAAGGAGTAGACATCTTTTGCCTACTGTCCTCTCTTTGATTGTCCTGGCACAGAGGCAATATAGCCACTAAACATACTTGTGCTGGATCATCATCTTGATCATCAACTTGATAGTATCTGGAATCAACTAGGGGACCTTCCTCTGGGCAGGCCTGTGAGTCCATTAAGGAAGGATTAAGTGAGGGGAAAAGCTCTTTTCCAGAGTAAAGCAACACCCTCCAGCAGTGACCCAGATAAAGTGACTCAGGACTCAGAGGACCTGGGAGATCTGACCTCAAAGCCTCCTCCCTGGGAACTAGTTCTGTCTAGCTGTGACACCTATGAACCACAAAAATGGCCAGTGTGGCAAGGTATCCCTAAGGATGCAATGGTGGTACTCACATCTTGGTAGCAACCAACAGCTGTCTAATTGCACTCATGACCTGTTCAACAGCAGGAAAACATGCCTAGTACTGGAAACCTAGTTAATTTCCTCTGGGCCAGTTGAGGTCATGGAACTTAGAGAAAAACCTAATACCACCACTTTACTAAACCAATGTATTAAATCAATGTATTTCATGCCTTTAATCCCAGCACTCAGGAGGCAGAGGCAGGCGGATCTCTGTGAGTTCGAGGCCAGCCTGGTCTACAAGAGCTAGTTCCAGGACAGCCTCCAAAGTCACAGAGAAACCCTGTCTCGAATAACCAAAATAAATAAGTAAATAAATAAATAAATAAGTAAATTTCCTAAACTGTATTCCAAAACTTAACCTTATACCCACAGATAAGTATAGCTCTCATGCCTCATCAAAGAAACATCTTCCCATCAGTTGTGGCCTCTAATAACCCTGACCAGCATAATACTATTTAAAGAGAAATAAACCAGATCTTCTCAAGACAGAAAATCACTGGTCCTTTTCTTAGGAAGATGGTAAAAACCAAGGATCTGTTCAAAGCAGAGCCATAAAAACAGCCAGAGCTTGCAGCTGTTTTGACTCCTTGCTTAGGACGTCACCTTCTCAGCTCAATATCCTTCTGCTGCTTTGGGATAAGGATTCTTCAAGCACCATGAAGGACTAAGCTATGGCTTGAATGTACTCAGCATACTTCATGCTGAGACTCCAACCCTGACGTGAGGTATTAAAAGAGCATGTGGTGGTTTGAATGAGAATGGCTCCCACAGACTCATATATTTGAATGTTTGTTTCCCAGTTGGTGGAACTGTTTGAGAAAGATGAGGAGGCGTGGCCTTGTTGAGGAGGTGTTGCCCTCACTATTTCCAGTGTCTCTTCCTGCCTCTAACTTGTGGATCAAGATGGAAGCTCTCAGCTGTTCCTGCTGCTGGACCATTGCTCCACCATCATGGTTTCTAACCTCTGGAACTGGAAGCCCCAGATAAAATGCTGTCTTTTATAAGGTGCCTTGGTCATGGTGTCTTTCCACAGCAATAGGAGAGTAACTAGCAGAGTTGAAATTTCATCAGGCTGTGGTGTTCTGAGTGGAGCCTTTGGGAGGTGATTAGGGTTAGACAAGGAGATGGGTGTTCTGTTGTGACGTATCCACCAGAGAAGACCACTCAAAAATGAGTCAAGCCAATAGGAAGTCTTTATTAGCTAGCTGGCAACTACATTGGGTATTTGGGAACCCAGTGCAGCCCTGAGCCATTCCCAGGATGAGCTTTTAAGCTCACTTAGCAAAAACAATTAGTGAGAAGCAGAACTGCAGAAGCCAAAAAAACAAGGTTAGTACATTTAGGGAACTTCCTAGAACTATGAATTTGATGGATTAATTCTTGGTTCTTTTTGACAGATGTTGCTACCTACATGCTGGGTTCCAAGGCCTGAATGAGATTTCCATCATGGTATCAATTGTGCTAAGGTATCGGGGCCTACTAAGGTCTGGGGGCCTGTTACAGTTTCATTACTAAAGTAGTAGAGGGAAAGAGACCAGGACACACACGAACTCTCCATCTTTCTGTATGATGCCCCAGGATTCTGTCTGCAAGGAGATTGTGTTAGCTAGTTTTCTCATTACTCTGGCCAAATGCTTGACAGAAAGCAGCTTGAGGGAAAAAGGTTATATTTTGGCCTGCTTTAAGAATGATGAAGTCCATCATGGGAAGGGTTTGTTGTGCCCGAATTCTGAAACCCCCAAATCACCAAGAGACCCATTTCGATGCAAAACCAAGGAGTCTTTTATTGTTGTTGCTTAATGAGCTAACCTCATTAGCTTGGGCTCTTCATCTGATCATTTCGTCCGATGCTTGCAGAAGGGCCCCGAGAAACCAGGAGGTGGGGAATATGTTGGATAGAGCAAGGGGAGTGTCTAGGGGTATGTACTTCCGGAATTGGGCGACCTGTCCTGTGTTGATTGGTCAATTGGTTGTTATGGCCTATAAGCCCTCCCAGGGCAGTTGCCATTCTCTGCATGCCACTGTTGTGCACTTGTACCATGAGGCACACCCAGAGCCCCACCAGCTAACTTCTGATTGATTCCTTGCCATGAGGAGGGTATCTGACCTCCTAGTGACTAGGACAGAAGGGGCAAGGTCAAGCAAGCACATATTAGCTTGTCATGGCTGCTAAAGCAGGGGGTTGGTCCCTTCAGGTTGATGGCAAGAGTATGAGGCAGTGGTCAGCAATGGGAAGCAGAGAGCAGACAGGAAGGAGGGCCAGGGTATAAAGGCTCAAGTCTTGCCCCTAGTGAGCACTTCCTCCCTCCAGGCTCTACCTCATAAATGTTCCACAACCTTTCCAAATAGCACCACTAGCTGGGGACCCCGTGTTCAAACACTTGAGCATATGGGGGCATTTCACATTCAAATCACTACAATGGCCATTACCAGACATAGCCCCTGGTCCTTGAACAGTACCACACAGAAATAAACTTCTCTCCTGTATAACTTACTCAGTAAATGGGCTAGGATGGACTAGGGGTGTATGAGAAGGAAGAGCTCCCCTAAGTCTACTAATATACCTATTAATAGTCTCAGAATAAACTCAGTAAGACTGAGTCAGAGAATAGTCCTAATTGCACATTTAGCTAATTAAGAGGCTGCTAAAGTGAATAGGAGTTTTTACTAATTTGGATTGCAAATCCCAAATTAGGTACATTTAGTTGATGTTCCTCCTATGTGTGCACAGGAAGGGGTGCAACCTTTTAAAAAAATATCTTTGTGTGTATGTGTGTGTCTGTAGGCATGTGCACATGAGTACAGGTGCCTGAAGAGGCCTGAGGTATCGGATCCTTCTGGAGCTGGAGTGCAGGCAGTTGTGACCTCTTAACCACCGTGCAGTCTCTGCAGCCCAGGAAGGAATACATTTTAAGAGCTGCTCATAAACTGGCCAGTAGGGGCGCTCATGGGTAGGCTGACTTCGATCATATAGGCGGAGAGCTCAGTCTCCAAGGAGAGGAAAACAAGAGGCTCTGGTGGGAACTGGCTGCTGTTAGTAAGATCTGGTGTCATGCATAGAACACAGTCAATATAGGGCCTCCTGAGTTACAAGATGAGCTCTGTGGATGCCTATTTCTCCATCAATGCCATTACTCAGGAGAATGCATCTCTTAGTGAGATCTGATCTGAAATTTCTTGGGTGAAATATGCAACTCCAGGATTCAGGTCAAGTGTTGCATGCTCTGTTTGTTAAGCCCAGATATAAAAGTTAATCCTCGAAGGATATGTGGTAGTTTGAATAAAATAGCCCCGATAGGCCCATAGGGGCTGGAACTACTAAGAGGTGTGGCCTTGTTGGAGTAGGTGTGGCTTTTCTGGAGGAGGTGGGTTACTGGGGATGGGTTTTGAGGTCTCAGAAGCTCAAGCCAGGCTTAGTGGCTCACAGTCTCATCCTGCTGCCTTTGGATCTAGATACAGAACTCTCATCTGCCTCTCCAGCATCATGTGTGATGCCTGCATGCCACCATGCTTCCCGCTATGACAATGGACCACACCTCTGAACCATAAGCTAGCCCCAATTAATTTTCTTCCTTTATAAAAGTTTCTGTGACCATGGTATCTCATCACAGGAATAAAAATACGGAGACAGGATGTGATCTCAAGATTGCTTCAAATTCAGCTTCTTTGATTTAGCAAGCCACTATCGTCAGAAAGCAAACATATGAGAAGCTCTGGCTCATGCCTATGTTTCTGAAAAGGGAAACCCTGTAGCAGGCTGATATGTAGGACTACAGTTGCAGATCTTGGATTATAAGACAAACTGATGGTGTTATAATGATGCAAGATGGATCAGTGGATAAAAGAACTTGCCACCAAAGCCCAAGGACCAGTGTTTGGTCCCTGGAACCCATGCAAAAGTCTGAATGCAGTAGTGCATGACTCTACTCTCTGAGCATCTACGGGTGAGATGGAAGGCAAAAATAAGAGACTCCCCTACAAGATTATTTTTCCCCGAGAAGGGTTTCTCTGGGGCTTTGGAGGCTATCCTGGAACTAGCTCTTATAGACCAGGCTGGTCTCAAACTCATAGAGATCCACTTACCTCTGCCTCCCAAGTGCTGGAACTAAAGTGCCACCACTGCCCGGCTGACTCCCCTACAAGATTTTAGCTAGCCTACAAAATACATTGCAGCAACAAACAGGAGAGACCCTGCCTCAAAAACAAGGTGGAGAGGCTGTAGAAGGCTCAGAGGTTAAGAACATAGGCTAACTCTTCCAGAGGATCCAAATTTGATTCCCAGCACCCACCAAAAAAAAAAAAATCTTAGAAAAAGACAAGGTGGAAGGCAAGGACCAATACCTGAGACTGTCCTCCAATCCCCTCCACACGTTCACACCCTTACACACAAACATGTGTACATACATCATACACAGAAAGATTTTTGTAGCAAGCACAGTTTCCATACACTTCCTATCCCCTACACACACATTTCCAGACATTACCAGTATCCTTCACCAGAAAGATACAGTTGTCACAACCTATACTGCCACAACAGAGTCCACTCTTGACCTCACGCAGGCCATGGGTCTGCACAAACGTATAATGACTTTGTCATGACATTCTCACAGAGAATTTCCACTGTCCTAAGTTTTCTTTGTTATAACCTTTCACCCCTTTCTCATCCTGAATTCTTGTGCACTATTAATGGTGTTACTGTCTCTATACCTTTGTGTTCTTCAAAATGCCATATATCGAACACCATACAGCCTTTTCAGATGGCTTTGTTCGCTGAGTGATATGCATCTAAGGTTCCTAGATGTCTCTTTAAGGCTTGGTAGCACATGCAATTTCAGTACTGAACAAAAGCCATTGTGTGATGTTTGTGTGTTCATCCCACACCCAAGGGCATTTTGGCTGCCTCTATGTTCTGGTATTGTGAATATGGCTGCTATAAATAACCATGTGAGCCGTTATAAATAGCCATGTGCAGATTTCTGTGCAGATGTTAGTTTTCAACTCCTTTGAATAAATATCAGGATCTGAAAGTCACTGTCACCCCAAGGGCACTTAATTTTCACATGTGTCATCTTCTAGGAGTTTCATCATTTCCCATTTTATAATGGAGTCTGTGATCTATGTCTAGTTAATTTTCGTAAAGGATGTGAGTCTGGGGTGGCTATGTTAGTTTTTTCTCTCAGAATGTGGCTCTCTACTTGCTCCAACACACACTGTGGGAAAGGCCATCCTGTCCCCACTGTACTGCTTGTGTTCCTTTGATGTGGTTGTCTTTTCTGACCCATTGATGTACTTGTCTATTTTGCCTTGAAAAGGAATACAGTGGAGCACGAAGACCCAGCCATCTACCTCTGGACGCCAGGCACATGCTTGCAGATGGGCGCTTCAGCACACACATTTTCATCTAATCCCTTAGTGTTAGCTACATCTTTTCACTCCCACTCCCCCATATCTGGATCCAAAGCTTCAAGGAAATCTGTTGGCCTTTTTTTTTTTTTTTTTTTTTTTTTTTTTTTTTTTTTTTTTTGAGATAAGATTTGCTGTGTTGTGTGGTCCTGACTGTCCTGGAACTCACTCTGTAGACCAGGCTGGCCTTGAACTCACAAAGATCTGCCTGTCTCTGCCTCCTGAGGGTTGGAATTAAAGGCATGCAACCACCACTGCCTGAATCTGTTGGCCTTTTAACTCCAGGCTTAGCTTTCTCTCTTCTCATGTCTCCCAGGTCAAATGATAATCACACATCATTTCCATTTTCAGAAATGTTGTATTTCTTCCCAACCCCCACTGGCTCATTCTTATAACTATATGCCTATGAATGATTTGCATTATTCCTATTTCACTAGGGCTTGGGGAGTCAGTGAAAGAGGATGCATATGTCCAGTCTACCACTTATAGCTTTGAGTTATTATCTTGAATATTTCTTAATTTTCTTGTATATGTGTGTGTATCTGTATGTGTGTATGTGCGTGCATATCTGTGTGTGTATGGTGTATGTGTGTGCATATGCATATTCTCATATGTGTATATGTACATGTTTGGGGAGATTACATGTGTGTATGTGTGCATGCATGCATGTGTGTGTTTGTGGGCAAAATTTTATTAGGAGTCATCCTCAATGGTTCTTCATTTATGGAGGCAGAGTGTTTGACTGAACCCAGAGATCACCAATTCTGGCTAGTCTAGCCTTCCAGTTTTCCCCTGGAAGCTCCTGTCTCTGTCTTCTGTGTGCTGAGATCACTAGCAACTGCCATGTCCACCCAGGGGCCTGAACTCTAGTGCCCATGGCAAGCACTTTACCTACCGAGCCATCTCTCCGGGCCTCATCTTGATAACCTTAATCCATGTGTATGCTTTATTACTCCTCAGCAAATATTAATGGGATAGAATTGAGTTCTCTTCAGCCTTCTTGAGATGAGATGAGGTTCCTTTCACCCCACTGTCTTTGCCTTGTGCATTCCTTGGTAATCTCATTACTCAGTTTTCTAAGACCCCAAGCCTGTGTTCCCCTGAGCACCTCTAGATTCAACACATGTGCAGTTGATCTGGACTTTCTGATTCTGTCAGAGTTAGACTCTTGCTGCAGTTTGATATGATTTAACTGTGTTCATCAAAGGTTTATGTGCTAGGAGTATTGTGCATCCCTACCCCCAGCTTTACAGGGCTAAGATGATGGTATCTCATCACAGAAAGTATAGTGAATTGGGTGAGATGTTCTCCACATTCTCAGACATCTGAATACTTGGTCTCCAGCTGTTTGGGTAGGTTTAGGGAGTGTGGCTTTCCTGGAGGAAGTATATCACTGTGGGGGGGTGGGCTTTGAGTTTTCAAAAGCCATGTGCTGTTTACAGTGTGCTAGCGCTTGTCTGTGGCTTGAAGTGTGAGCTCTCAGCTGTTCCAGCTGCCATGCTCAGGTGCTCTGTAATGCTTCCACACCTTAATGGTGATGGACTCTTATCCCTCTGTACCAGAAGCCCCAAAGCCTTCCTTCTATACCCTGGATACAGGATTTCAGTAATAGAAAAGTAACTGATACATATATCCACAGAAAGATTCATGCATGCCTCCTGGAACTGGATTAGCTCCCACACGAATGGATTGTCATAAGGGGACTTTGCACCTCTTCAGAGTGCCTCTCTGTATGTGTCATTTGCCACTCTTGTCTGAGCTGCCACCACTGGGATGTGATTTTCACGACAGAGCTATGCAGAAGTCATACCATGCTCTTGAACCTCCTGAACTGCCAGCCTAATAAACCAGACCCTCCAGATTCCCATTCATTGTAACAACAAAAGAATATGGATCAACAAAAGTCTTTTTGTTGCAGCTTTGTTGTTACTGACCTTGATGTGGATTGACTGGTTACCAAAACCATACCAATGGTCCTGATTCCTAGGTGCTGTGTGTTAATTTTGGCCAGCCGTAAACACAAAGCCCTCAGATCTGTCAGATTCCTGTGATATCCTTCCCAAACAGGAAGAGAATTTCATGAAAGAGCCCTTCTACCCCATGAAGCATGGAGTAGCATAACCTGGATTCCCACATGACCTAATCCCACAAGAATCTAATCTTGCTTCCTTGTTCTAAGTGTTGGATCTTTCTAGAGTTATGATCTATTTCTAAGCATGTCATAGCCTACAGGAAGTTTTAAAGAAAAGACTTGACACTATTTGTTTCAATTTTGTTTTGCCCTACTGATCCTCCTACTCCAAATAATTTTTGGGAAAAGTGGATGACTTGATTTCCTTTGCAAAGAGGAAAGACGAAGAGAAGACCAAAAAAAACCTCTTAGAATTCTTTGTTAGGAGCAACATGGAATTAGAGATGGAAAACAAGGCACCCGTGGCAGGCTGTTTACCTCCAGTGAGCACCACATGGGGGATGCCTTGACCACAGAAGTGCTCACACCAGAAAGAGTACCCACTCTCTTTGACTCTCTTTTTCAAATACAATGTATTTTCCACAGAACTCGATTCTGCTCTTAGCTCAAACTGCCTGTGGCCACTCAGTTACTGGAAACCTGCTGTGCCAGTTCTCTCCTAAGTGGCTTTGGCAAGGCCTCTGCTAGCATTTAATCACCATAAGAAGCCTCTGGAGACTTCATTAGATGTACAAAGAATTACAGAGATGTTAGGCTGAGTTGGATGAAGTCCAATGCAGCTGCAGTGTTCTTCAAGTGTAGAACTTCTCAGGGAGATGTTAAGTTAGCCGAAAAGCATCCTGGGATTTAGTCTCAAGTCATATTACTAAAGATCACGAGTATCCCATAATTCACAGCATTCTTGGAAACTGTTACGTAAATCCTGCTTTCCCATTCAATATATTATGATTTCAGACATGCTTAATCTGCATGCATGGCTAAAAGTCAATGTATATACTCTTATCTCTCTTACTGGAGAAATTCCTCTAACTTCACAAAGTTTCTTTGGCAGCTATTTATTAAATATGATAATGTAAACACACTAGGGTGTCTATCTAGTTAAAGGAGTACTTATTGAATATTTTTGTTAAGTGAATATTCATTTAGTGTTTTGATATTTTATGCATTACAAGAATTAAGTCTTGGCTTCTTCTGAAATGTTTAATTTGGCTCACTTAACCAGGCTTATTTCACCTTCTAAAATGTAGATCATGATTTGAATCTGGTGTCCCCTGGAGGCTCATGTTTTGATTGCTGAATTCCTAGCCTTGTGGTGGTACTGTTTGGAAGTCCGTGGGTCATAGATGAGGTACAGTCTGGCTGACAGAAGGAGGCCACTATGGGTTTGCCTTTGAAGTTATACTTGCTTTTGATTTTGGCCTATTTTCTCTGCCTCTTCATATACAGTTATGTTAACAAGCTGCTGTCAAATGCTCTCACTGCCATGGAGCAAATCCCTGTTTTTCCTTTCCCTTTACAAGGGACTGTGACTCTCTGAAAACATGAGCCCAAACAAATCTTTCTTTTCTTGAGTTGTTTCTGTCTGGCATTTTGTCACAGTGAAGGGAGAAGAAACGAATGCAGAAAATAGTACTGTCTTACTTAGGATTTCTATTGCTGTGAGGAGACACATGATCAGGCAACTCTTATAAAGGAAAACATTTCATTGACATAGTGGCTTATAGTTTCAGGGGTTTAGTCCATTATCATCATGGTGGGATATGGCAGCAGGCAGGCAGACATGATGCTGGAGAAGTAGCTGAGACTCCTACATCTTGTAGGCAACAGGAAGTGGTCTGTCTCACTGGGCATGACTTGAGCATATATATGAGACCTCAAAGCCGGCCTCCACAGTGACTCACTTTCTCCAGCAAGGTCACACCTCCTAGTAGTGCCTCTCCCTTTGGGGGTTATTTTCTTTCAAACAACCACAGTGATGCTGGCAGATCTCTGTGAGTTTGAGGCCATCCTGGTTTACATGGTGAGTTGCAGGCCTGTCAAGGAAAACTCTATTTCAAAAAAAGAAGAGTGGAGGCTGGCTATTGATCAAGTTGGCAGCATTACTTAGCATTATTCATGTGGTACTGCTTTGCAGGTGAACAGAATGAAAGATTCATCAGGTCGTGGAGGCTTGCACCAAGATTTAAGAAGCAAAGCCTGTTGAGTTTCAATTGTTTGCATTAAGCTCTTAAATAGGCTACATATGAGTTTTCATTTTAGGGTGAATCTGAATTATAAAGGAGAGCACAGGCTGTTGGAGACATCAGAAATACAGGGCATCTGCTGAGGAAAGCTGCAGGCAACGAGTGGAGTTGGCTCAAGAAGGGGGCCAAGTATGCTTTGAGTTGCAGGGCTGCTCCAGACTGTTGGAGTCCAGATGATGCCACCACATGCCCAGATCCTAGGCTGCAGCTACAGAATCTAACGCTTTCCATGCTGGGTTTAAGTCTTGCCTTGGTCCAAAGTTTCCTTACTATTCTCCTTAACTTTGCTTTTGGAGTCCGGATGTTTACTCTGGGCCATTTCATGCTGGAATTATGTAGCTTCCCTTTTTAATTTACAGGGCTCACAGCTCAAAGATTGCTTTGAGACTCAGTGAACTCTTGGAACTTTGGACTTTTGAACAGTGTTAGGACTGTTAAGACTACAGGGATTAAAAAGTTATTATATTTTAATTGTATGTATGTTATTATATTCTGTGTGTGTGTGTGTGTGTGTGTGTGTGTGTCTGTACAGGGGTGCACAAAGCAGCCAGAAGAGGGTATCAGATTCCCTGGACCTAAAGTCACATGAAGTTGTGATATGCCTGACATAGGTGCTGGGAACTGAACTCCCATCCTCTGGACGAGTAGTAGGTGCTCTAAACTACTGAGCCATCATCTCTCCAGCCTCACAGTGGAGATTTTTGAAGTTGGATTTAATGCATTTTGCATATAGGATGGACATGGATCTTTTGGGGCCAGGAGTCAAGCATTTTATGTATTTGTTTCCTATCTCAGGAGGCTGTAGAGCCTTTACATGGCAGTGTCACTGCAGGCATGCCTTTGAAGGCTATACCTTCTTCAGGCTCCAGCCTTCTTTCTCTGCCTACTGGTCAGTGGCTATGTGAACAAGTTACTACCATACTGTCCGCCACCAAGGACAGAGATGCTTTGCCTTTCCATGATGGGCTATGACCCTTTGAACCCATTAGCCAATATAAACATTTCTTTTCAAGTTGTTTCTAACATGCATTTTATCATAGCAAAAGCAGATAATGCAGCAAAAGCAATACATTAGCCTGTAACTAATGTCCACCCCCGAAAGGTGGCAGTGTTTTCAGTATTGACTGTTCTGCCTTCTAAAATCCTGTGTTAAAATATTTCATCTTCAAAATAAGACAATCAGTATTTTTTTTCTTTTTGAGACAAGATCTCATATAGCAGCCTAAACTCACTGTGTAGCAGATAATCTTGAACTTCTGGTCCTCTTGCATCCACCTGTGAGTTACAGCGCTGGGATTACAAGTGTGTGTTACCAGGCTCAGTTTGTACAGTGCTGGAGACGGCACCCAGGCTTCTGTGTGCACTGGACGAGCCACATCCACAGCCCCGTTGATAGCATCAACTGTCCTTTTTTAACTTAACCTACTTACCAACCTATTCCAGTGCTTGCTTATATCAATTTTCTTCAATTCTGGGAGTCTGTGGTCCTCTGTCAACACTTTTTGATGCCACAAAACAAAGGGCCACACTCTTATTACCTTAAAACCACATTGCAGTTTCCACTTACCAAGTGACAGGTGAGAAGTGCCACAGACTCCAACCAAGCAAACACACTGGTGAAGTTCATGCGTCAAATTCAGAACATACATTCTGGAAATTATCCTAAGGGCATACAGCAAATAAAGAAGAATTTATTCAAGAAAAAACAATAAAACTTGTTTAGAACAGTGGGAATCGGTAGCATTGAACCCTGATCCCCCTCCTCCTCTAAAGTTCACTATGCCAGGAACTCCATCATCAATAGTGAGAACAGGCTGCCATAAGTCTCCATTCTACCTTCTCAGCTACACCCCGAAGTCCAGGTGAGTACAATGAAAAAGCCAAATGCTCTCCCTTTTACCCAACATCCACCTAGTATTTCCATACTAGGAAAATCACACCGAATACAAAGGTCCCAATCCTCTGTGTCCTAGCTAGTTTGTAGGGAGGAGTTTCATGATGGGAGGCAAGCTAAGGAGGCCAGAGGCTAACACTTCTACCTGGTCATTTGCTTAGAGCAAGGCGCTACTCACAAGAGAAGCAGGCCACTTCCACGTCTGCAGCCCCAGGCTTGTGGCTTAGAGATTTCATTAAGGGGAGAGACAGAAAGCACCTAGCTTTCCCTCAGAGGACTCAACTTAATTCAAAACAGACTGTGAGGAGGTTAAAGTCCCAGCAGCAACTAGAGGTCTGGGTTGTAAGTTTTTAACATGACAGTGTTAGCTTCTTTGGTTTGTTTACCAGAGAGAATCAAGGAAGGAGCTAAGAAGAGAGTTCTCATTGTCAGGATAAATCACTGGCATCAAAAATTACCCTTGCACACGGCCCCACCTTGTTGGATCAGACTGTGACCAGGGTTTTACCCCAGAGCATTTGTAGAGAACTGTAGAGTGATAGAATTAGTGGAGCCTAGCAGATGGGTGTGGTTGAGGAAAGAGACTGCCCAAGAAAACCCTGAAAAAATAGCTCTCCTCCCAGGACGACTACAAGCAAGTCCAAGGCCGTGTACCTGAGAAAAACCAGAAGCTTCATATCTCAAGGAGACATGGGCCCATCAAAATCCCGGCATGGATGGGGGAGGGGCTCCTCCCCACCAGAGTAGCTTGTGGTATTGCTGGTTGCTAATGGAGGGAAAGTCAGTGTTCCTCTGGTGTGTGGCTTCTGGTGGGTTGTCCCTGCTCAGAGCACTGACTGGATTCAGTAGGTTAAAGAAAAGACAGCACAAGGCTGGGAGACTGCTGTGTCCTTCCAAGCTCATGGTGAAACTTCTTCTCTAATAAGTAAAGAGATGAATAAGCCGTGTGGGCTCCACCTTCATGAGTGGAGTTACTTCTTCATAAAAAGAGCATGAAGCCAGCTGGGCGGTGGTGGCACACACCTTTAATCCCAGCACTTGGGAGGCAGAGGCAGGCAGATCTCTGTGAGTTCGAGATCACCCTGGTCTACAAGAGCTAGTTTCAGGACAGCCTCCAAAGCCACAGAGAAACCCGGTCTCAAAAAAACCAAAAAACAAAACACACACACACACACACACACACGTACAAAACAACAAAAAAAGCATGAAGCCATGGTTCTGTAATCTCAATGCCTGAGAAGCTAAGGCAGCAGATTACCATGAGTTTTAGGTAAGTCTGGACTCTGAAGAGATGGAAACTTACCTCAAAAAAAAAAAAAAAATCACATTAAGCAACAGTAGTGATAACAGCAGTAGTAGCACAGATCAAAAAGTCTAAGAGGGTGAGCTCAGCCTTTGTCTCTCTTCTCCTGAGTGAGTCTACAGTGTGCATCACCTTTACCTTCCCAGGTCTCATCTCCTTCGAGGATACAGTAGCATCCCCTCCAGAGGGCACAGTAACAAAATGCCATGTGTTGTTGGAGCTCCCCGAGAAGCTGGCTCTGGAAGTACGGTAGCCCCTGCCCATCTCAGGCTCAAGAGTGTTTTTCAAGTGTCCTTCAAGAACGCATATCTGGAGAAGGACCGGCACCCTGAACTCTGTGACAGGGAGGGAAGAGAAGAGCAAAGCATCCCAAGAGTAAAAGCATCGTGTTCTTAAAAGCAGTGAGAGGGTGATCCACAGATCACAGTTGTCTGTCATGATGTGAACATGCCTAAGTGAGAAACGGAAGCTGCATTCCAGCCATGATGGGAATTCCAGCCAACTACCTCAGCTGCCCCAGTGGGTTTCTGCAGGATGCAATGATCTGATGATGGCTTCACTGATTCTATTTCTTCTTTTACTTGGAAGCTTCATCCAAGGAGACACTCTGCCTGGGACTCTCGTATCAGGAACTCCAGCTGGCTGCCTTCGCGGGACCTTCTTGGTTGATTTCCAATGGATGTTTTGAGTATCCGATTTGATGACCTCTCTCTCTCTCTCTCTCTCTCTCTCTCTCTCTCTCTCTCTCTCTCTCTCTCGCTCACTTGCTTGCTCTATTATTTTATTTTAGCTTGAAGTATACTTAATATGCTTACTCATTCAAACTGCAAGGTATGCTGTTGTCCATTCACTGACCATAGAGAACAAGTGTCCATGGAGCTGGACTTTGCAGTGTTTCAGAAGCTCATGGCAGGGAGTGAAGGCTGCAAAAGATGCCAGTGGTTTCCTGCTGGGGGCAGGGGTGGTGGGTTGGAAGGAAAACAGATGTGAATGAAGGCTCCATGAGCATGCCATTCACAGGGGAAGGTGGACAACAGAATTAAAAGGTGGCTGTGTCACCAGTGATCTGACCAGGGCCCTTTTGTCCTTGGATAGATATGATTATAACAATGAATAGCTTTTTTGTAACCTGGGCCCTGGAGTGTCAAATGGAAATGAAAAACGAAAACACTCATAGTCTTGAGAACTATAGACTCACATCTAAGTTCTCAAATTGGAGACATTGTGATCTAGGCTTTGGTTGCCATAGGGTGCCTGGCACTTAGCAATGGCAGCAGCAGTGGATGGCAGTGAGTGCCAGCCAGCTATGGCTCCTAACCTTGTGTGTCAGGACCCTTGGCCTCCAAGGCTTAACAGCTCCCTAGTGTTCTTCCAGAATCCAGGGCTCATGATCTGTTTGGATGTTGAAGCTCTACTTCTGCAGTCTTGGGTCACCTTTCTCATTCTGTACCCCACAGCCCTCGTTATCTTTGTTATCTTCACCACCTACGCATTTTGCTTTCTCTACTCCCCACGGTGTCTACCCCTAGCCACTGTCTTCTACCTCAGCTGCTGCCATCACCATTTCTGTGGCAACTGTTACAGTAAACAATGGAATCTACCTCTGGGTGGAGACTGCCATTGTCTCCTCCAAGTTCAGTTGGTCAGTCACCTGGCCAAGGGACCACACGTCAAGAGGGTGGATCTACCTTAAACCATGCTGAAGAGAAAAAAAATGAATAATTATCCCTATAATGAGATAATGAGCACCCCTCCCTGCTCTCTGCCCCCCCAACCCAGAATTCCTGCCCTCTGTGCAGTCGTTCCAGGGCTGCCATGGGGTTCTGTTGGGTCTGCCTCAGAAACAGTAACTTCTCCTCTTTCTGTCTTCTTGTATATATTTTTCTTTTGGATGTTAGCCAGAGCCTAAACAGCTTTCCCTAACACTCCAGGCTTCGATCTTTCTCTAGTGCCCCCCTCCTTACCATGTGGCTGCTTGTCCATCAAGTGGCTGACCTCCATGCCGGCTTAATGCAAACAGGCAAACAGCTAGGGTGTTTCCTCCTCTTCCCTGTCCTCCTCCAGGCAGCTGTTTTATGGACCAGACAAGGGCAACTTTCAACCAGTCAGTGTGGTAAGGAGTCTATTCAGAATATTGCTAGCTCAACTATGGGAAGAACTAGTGGGGGTTGGGGGTAAGAAAGGAGACGGTGCACTGCGGGAAAATAAATGGTTTATATGGCCTTATGACAGCTAGCTAAAAGCATTGTGTTATTTGGGGCCTGGAGGGTGGTCCAGTGACTCACAAGCCCAAGTTCAATTCCCAGACTTACTGTAGTAGGAAAGAACAGACTCCACATAGTTGTGCTCTAATCTCCATGTGTGTACTGTGGCAGGCATGTGGCTGCAAGGATTCTTTTAAACTCTGGTTAAATTACTCCCAATCTTTTTTCTGAGTCTGTTCTTCAATTCCTTTATTTATTTGTTTGTTTATTTATTGTTTTTCAAGACAGGGTT
Source organism: Cricetulus griseus (assembly GCF_003668045.3). NCBI lineage: Eukaryota > Metazoa > Chordata > Mammalia > Rodentia > Cricetidae > Cricetulus > Cricetulus griseus. The sequence goes on along the minus strand of NW_023276807.1, from coordinate 220,773,287 downwards.
TCTCTGTGTAACAACTCTGACTGTCTTGGACCTCACTCTGTAGACCAGGCTGGCCTTGAACTCACAGAGATCCGCCTGCCTCTGCCTTCCGAGTGCTGGAACTAAAGGCATGAGCCACCACTGCCTGGCTTCAATTCCTTTATTAACAAGATTAAGAATCTTCTGGGCGGTGGGAAAAAAGAATCTCATAAAGGGACAATGATTTCTATGGTAATACATGGCAACTCCACCAGACTCCCCCAAGTTATCAGCAAAGCTGCCACTGAGGCAGGGCTGCTGTCACTTCTGTGGCTTGACTATTGACTGCCTCCTCCTCATGATACAGGGTTAGCCCGTCCTAATTATTGCAAAATGACAAGTGGGTAAAGAAATGATCTCTATACTGTTGTCACACCACAGGGCAGCCCAAGGGACTGATCTAGGCTGGCTCTAAAAACAATGACTTAAGCAGCCCAGTTCCACATACAGGAAGGAGTATGGCGTTAGTGTGGTGTCCAAATGTGGTGATGGGAACACCAACTGTAACACAGCTTCCAAGCAAGCTCTTCCATCTGTCAATCACAAGGTTTTAGCTGAATCACAAGGAGAATGGTCTTCCTACCCTAGGCCCTGCAAGGTCCAGAGCAGCCACTAGCAGACTTGTAAATCTTGCTAGTGCAGGCTGTGACTGGCACAAGGCAGTCTGAAGAGGTCATTTTCAACAGTCCTGGTGACAATATCCCTTGCAGCTGGAGGCCAATTCTCTCTGAACAGTTAGTTCCCTGCTCAAGGCTTCCAAGCATAAATGACATTCAGACTTTTGACAGTTTCATTCAAAGAAAAACTTCAAAGATGCTTCTAGAAAAATGCCAAAAATACAATAAACACCACTTAATTCTGCTTGGTGAAGCTTAATCCCAGCCGCAGTCCCTAGCGAGAGTTCTCTGGTTCGCCAACACAGTAGTCTCTGATGAGCTTTGGTTTATCTCAGTGGTCCTGAACAAGAAGATGGACTGGAATCTGCTGGTCAGGCACTGGGAATAAGGAAACGACTGGGCAGATCATTTCATTTGGGATTTGCTTTGAAGAGGAAACAGGGCCGTGACTGGAAGTATAATCAAGAAAACCATGTTCTTAAGCCATGGCCAAAAGTGAGGGTTCCAGTCACTCATTCAATTCAGCATTTACAGGGTCTTGACATGTGCCAAAACCTGTGCTATTTGTTGCAGAGACAAAGCTGAGTGACTGAGGTACCAGGTGACAGGCAGCTGCCTGTATCCACAGTTCTCTCAGGAACACTGGACAAGACAAATGGCCTTGAGTGTGGCATGCAGGACAAAAAGAGGTCTTGCTTATTGTAACAGAGTCTTCTTTGGCAGAGCAGGGTGTTTGGGTTTTGCTGTTGCTGGGTTTTTGTTTTGTTGTTGTTGTTCATGTTTGTGGATTTTTTTTCTTCGTGTGTGTGTGTGTGTGTGTGTGTGTGTGTGTGTGTGTGTGTGTGTAAGTCAGTTCTCTCTGTCTACCATGTGGGTTGTGGGAATTAAATGTAGGTCACCAGGCTTGTGGGGCAAGTGCTTTTAGCTGCTGAGACATCTTGCCAGCAGGTGAAGAGGTTTTGAGGTAATAAAATGCTGGACCCAGAAGAGAACAGAGACACAATCTAACTCTAGTTCTTTATCTTACAAACACAGAAATGTTAGTCCCTCCCAGGCTAAGAAGCTTGCCCAAGGACACATCTGGCTAGTGGCGGACTCTGGGAGGAACCTCTTATCTTCTGCTTCCCCACTGCAGAGAATTTTCCACTGCCCTGTGCCAGACACACACACACACACACACACACACACACACACACACACACACACACCCCACTTCTGCACTTTAACTCCTATACCTTAACCACTTCTTTAAATGGTAATGTTAGTGAATTCCACGAGTCAGTGCTTATTTTCCATATTCTGCCAATTAATTGTGGTTTGGGGATAATCCATCCCCAAGTCCCTTGGTTATAAAGTATGGCACCAGTTAATTTTTTTTCAAGGTAATTCATTCCAAACCTTGGATCAATTACACCTTTTATAGCTGAGGGTTAGCTCGGTCTTCAAGTTAAAAATCAATAGTGCTATTTGTTTTCCTCATGGCATGATTACTGGGAGGAACTGTTTCTTGTTTAAAGTCAGAATCTGACTCTGTAGCCCCAGCTGGTCTGGAGCTGGCCTCGAACTCACAATGATCTGACTGGCTTTGTCACTTGAATGCCGGGATTAAAGGTCTGCGCCATCATACCTGGTTCTGGGTATAACTGTACCACTGTGGGTGCAGGCTCTCCACAGGATGTGGTGACATAGATATCCTGGGGGAAGCAAAAGGGTCAGGCTTGAAGGAGTTCCGTCATCATTTGGTGTGTGATAGGCAGGAGCAGTCTGGGGTCTGATTTCCTCTCTTATAGCATCCAGAGGCCTTAGAAAGAAGGACTCACTGTTATTTGGAAGCCCGTGCCGTCCACCTCTTCCCAGCACTCTTCACTGGGCCATCACCATCTGGAAAGTATGAAGTTTGTTTGGAAGCCAGAAGCACCTTCCATTGCATCTAAAGTGGGTTACTTCCATAGCCAACAGCACATCCAAAACAAGAAAACAATTGGCTATTGTATAAACAGGCATTTTCATAGCCAAGACTTCTGGCTATCAAATTAATCTCTGGTGGCCTCTGTCTCACAAACAACTCCCTCAAAGAGGCAAAAAAGTGGTGTACACTTAAAGGAAGAGGTGGCCATACAGGCCAAGGTGTGTTTAGACAACATGGCACTGAAATGTTTTTTTGGGGTGTGTCAAGACAGTCAACGTTGGACATGGGGGAGGGAACGGCAAAACAATAGCTGACACTGGATGTCCGAGGGTCCCCAAAGGAAGCAGTGATGTGATCTTTTGTATACCTATTGGTGGCAGAACAGCTCTTTTGTGTGATTGTCTATAAATATAGCCTGGACATTGGAGGAGAGTGCCTTCACTTTTTGTGTTTGTCAGCCTGTTTAAGTGTGTGTGCTTACCTTGTGGCCTGTGTGCCTTTCTACTTGTATGCCTGTATGTGTACCCAGGTATCTGCCGGTGTCTGCCTGCCTAGTGGCTGGTGTGCCACTAAAAGCAGTTTTTCTTACCTGCCAATGACTCCTTGAATTCTCTTTATTTTCTGTCTATCCATAACCCTCTCTGTTCCTGGGTCAGAAACTGAACCACACAGGCACACTTTAAATACCAGAGTCAGCAAGACACCCCAAGACCAAGTTCCCATCACAAGGAGATTTGCCTCAGAGGGACAGAGGGCAGGGAATAAATGAAATAGATAGAAGATAGAGGAGGAGGAGGAAAGGAACAAGGGAGGGGGAAAGGGATATTTGTCCTGGAGGGACCAAGGACTGCCTCTGGATAGAAAAGGAGACAGATGTGACCCATAGGCAAATAGCAGTTTATAAAGGTACCAGGGGTGGGTGGGGTGGGGCTGGAGAGATGGCTCAGTGGTTAAGATCACTGGCTGCTCTTCCAGAGGACCCAGGTTCAATTCCTAGCACCCATATGGCAGCTCACAACTGTCTGTAACTCCAGTTCCGGGGGAACTGAAACCCATGGCAAAACACCAATGCACATTTTAAAAAAATGAAAATGTACAAGGGGAAAGCCCATGTTAGAATGAGTTGGTTAATTTTAATTGGGCATGTTAAGTAGGGTACCAAAAGGGGGATTTTAACTGCTGGACTTCAACACTTCCATAGCTGGACCTTGGTAGTCAGCTTCAGGAGGAGGAAATAACCAAATAAGGAAATAGACCTTGGTGGCTAGCTTTAGGAATGTAATCTAACAGTTTTTAGCAAGGCAGAGGGAATAGGGGAGAAAGACAAGGCCTGTCAGATCTGGCTGGCTACAGTCTCTTCACACTCTTGTCTAGCAGTGCAGCTCTGGGCCAACTATTAAGCAAGTGAGCCAGGAAGTAGAGGAAAGAAAAAACCCACTTTCCTTCTATCCATCTGTCCTGTTGTTTAGGTCTCCTATAACAAAAGACAGATTTACAAGAGGAAGACAAATAGAAGGGTACTAACATGTATGTCTCATATATTTGTGGGAAGAAGTGCAGAAGTTAATGGACTGTCAAAGACGTAGCTTAGAACTCAGGCTTAACTGGATGTCAACAGACAACAGTGTGCCTCTAGGTGCTGTGGAAGTTGGAAATGCAAACACCTGTGAAACTAATTACCATACAGACTTCTTCAAGGAATAGAATGCCCTAGTGTGTTGTCCAGGTCGATAGGGGTCTTAAGCCATCTCGGATGATCAATTTAGTATCTACTGGTAGAGAGGGAAGGAGGGATGACTTTACAAAGTTCTACCCTACTCTAGGGGAAAGGTAAAAATATGTCTCATGTGTGTTTCCCCTTAATTGCTTTCCCCTTAAAATAGTCTATATGCCAAAGTCAGTCATTTGGGGGATGTATATCCTGCTGTTCTTTGAAAGCCTTTCAGGGAACCCACAGTTCTAGATTACAGAAGACTCGGGACATAAGGCTTAGGATATGAAACCCTGAATGTTCTTATTGGGGACCTGCTTCCTCCCTGTTTGTGGCCTCCTCACCTGTAAAATTAGAGCTGATTAAGATGAGCTCTAATGTCCTTTCCACCTCTGACAGCCCATGCCCTGAAAGCTTTGTTGAGTCTTGCTGCTCCTCAAATGGCTGTGTGCAAGAAGCTGCAGCAATATCTAGGAGCTTCTCAGAAATGCAGAATGCTGAGCCCTGCCCCAGTTCTACTGATGGAACTGTAAATCGATCCTCTTAAGACCTGGCTTTAAAACTGAGGCTGTCAGTCTGGGGTCCATGACCTGAACAAGGGGTTGCTCATGGACCCCAGACTGATAGCTGGGAAATCAGCATAGGACTGTTCCAGACCCCCTGTGCAAAGATGTCAGTTTGGAGGTCTGGGCAATCTACGGGGCCTCTGGTAGAGGATCAGTATTTATCCCTAGTATACCAATGGACTTTGGGAGCCCTTTCCACATGGCGGGATACTCTCTCAGGCTAGACACACAGGGGAGGATCTAGGCCCTGCTCCAAATGATATGACAGGGGAGCAGAAAGGGGTTTGGATGGAGGGTGGGGGGCCAGGGGAGGAGGGGAGAGAGAGGGAACGGGGACTGACATGTAAAAGAAGGGTGTTTCTAATAAAAATAAATAAATAAAACTGAGGCTGGCCCTAGACTCTGTGTAGTTGTTTCTCTGACGGTTCCATTCTGTTTCTCTCGTTCACCAGTAGATGTCACCAGAGAGCTGAGAGCGGACTGGTGGAGGTAAACTTCTTGAAGCACAGTTAGATTTGCTCCCTGCCTTCCAGAGAATTCTCTTTTGCTCTCTGGCTCAATTCCCTGTGGAACTATAGAGAAATGTGTCCCATCATGGATTTTGAAGCTACCCACACTGCAGACACATAAGTGCCTGCCAATTTAGGAAAGAGCTGAAACCAAGGGCATCTGAGGAGACTACACACATGAAACAATTTTTTTTTTAAACAAAAATTCTGGTGTGTTTTCTTTGTTTTTGTATTTTAAGACAGGATCTCACTGAGTCAGGGCTGGCTGAAGATAAAGCTGAACCTTGAACTTCTGATCCTTCTGACTCCTCCTCCAAGGGGCTGGTATTACAGGTGTGTACCACCACACTCATTTGCTTCCATGCAGTGCTACGCTTGCTGGCAAGCACTCTAGAAACTGAGCTACAGCCTCAGCCCATCCATCCATCCATCCATCCATCCATCCATCCATCCATCCAAACTCCCTTCCACACATTTGTTTATCTATTTATTTATTTGCAAGATTAGATAAAAAACTATGTTGGATGTTTCCACTCTAATAAGGTCACCTAATGAAATACAACCTATTCCTTTCCTAGAATATCCATGAAGATATCTATGTCATTCTTTGGTTTTTATTTTAAAAGAAGTTTTACTTGTTTTATTTTATGTGCATGGGAATCTGGACTGCATTTATGTGCATTGTGTGTGTGCCTGGTACTCAAGACCGGAAGAGGGCCCCAGATTCCCTGGACTTGGAGTTACAGATGACTATGAGTTACCATGTGGGTGCAGGGAACGGAACCCGAGTCCTCTACAGGAGCAGCCAGTGCTCTTAACTGCTGAACCATCCCTACAGCCTCTCTATTATACTTTATTGTACACCAGTTCCCCACAGTGTTCCATGACAATGACCACCTCCCCGATAAGCCAGAATCTTCCGTGTTATCCAAACTATCATTTGTATAACACTTCAGAGTTTGCAAACCATTTTCAAATGAACTTTTTTTAACCCTCATAACTAAAGGTTCATAGGATACATCCATTTATAACTACGTCCCTGAAGCCATTGTTCATCCACAAATTTGTGGAAGCAAGATCAGCAGCTAGGTCTTTCAATCCTATATTCTTGTCAAATAAAATTTTATAGGAGACATCGATTTGGCCTAAGCCCAACAGCCAAACCAATATGGAATTTAATCACAGTAGCTGGCCTTTATTTAGTTCATTGCAGGAGGCTCTGTAACCAATTATCTAATTAAGCTGTAACCAATTAAATTGTCTCTTGAAGTTCCATTTTCTATAAATGTCAGATTACGTTGTTGGTTGGAGTTTTCAGAATCTGCCACAGTTTTGGAAGGAGTTTGATTCCTGAACCATTTTTGGCTTTTGCTTTTTCTTTTGCTTACTTTTGTTTGGTTTTCATTGCTCAAACTAATTTTGCTAAATGTAATTGGTCACAGGAATTTTCCTTTCAACATTCCATAATCTTTTTATTGTACCAACAACCTCTACTAATTATAATAAAATTTCTGCTCTATAATTATGCCAAAGTTAGTCACCCACTATTGAGAAGTTTCATGTGGGGACTTAACATCTTTATTTTTATCTTAAAAATCATCATCATCATCATCATCATCATCATTATTATTAGTGTGTGTGTGTGTGTGTGTGTGTGTGTGTGTGTGTGTGTGTGTGTAGACATGTTCATGCCACAGTGTGCATTTGGAAATCAGAAGACAACTTGAAAGAATCAGTTCTCTCCTTCCACCATAAGATCTGTATGGTTGAACTCGTCAGGTTTGGGAGGCAAGCACTTTTACTGGCTGAGCTATACCGCCAGCCCTCCATCTTTGTCTGCTACTATTTTCCTCAGCAGTGCTGGTCTTCAGCAGTAACAAAGAAGGTAGGTACTACCATTTCCAAAAATGATCCCATTGTATCTATGATTGGGAACTGCTTTCAGGTTTTGAAGGTGCTGTTCCAACAACAACAACAACAAAATGGTGACATTTACTTGGAAAGCAAACCACATCCCTAGTTCCCACATTCCACCATACTCTTCTTTTCTTTCCGAGGCAATGAGAATCCTCTTTGTCCCCTCCATCTCCCGCCTTTTCTCAGATATTAAATCTGAGTCTCAGACAACGTGAGCCGCTGTAACAAATCGCCACAAACTAGTAGCTTTTAAAGAATGGGAATTTATATCTCACAGTTCTGGAGGCTAGGAAGCACAGAGAGACAAAAGTGTGGGCCTCTTAAAGGGGTCATTAAATCAGGTACCCATCCCTGACCTAGCCACCACCAAGGACTCCAATTTCTATCATCACCTTGGGTGTTAGGATTTTAATGTATGAATTCAGAAGGCTCATAGACGTTTAGACTATTGCTCCAGCATTTATCAGGCCTGAAGATACAGTTCTGCCCTGTTCCTGCCCTCATGGAATTGACTGTCTATTGCAGTTGTACACTGAGCAAACAGGAGTGGTAATATGGAGGGAAAGGATGGGGTTACATGACAGCTAATAGTAAAGGGACCCCAGCATGAGAATCAGATTGGTCCCTGAGCTTCAGAGGGTGTGAAATGTATGTCTCATTTACCGCAGAGCCCTCAGTAATCCTTTCTTTGTTTTTCTAAACATCCACTTAAGAGTCTATCTGAAATGAGGAGACTTTGAAGTTTGGCGTTTACATCTAGATATGCAATGAAGGTGTCTTTTTCATTCTAGCAATTTCCCATTGATTGCTCTGTTTTGTAAATTGGCCTCTGTTCGGGGCATGGGGTAGATGGGTGTTCTATATGCACACACAGTGGGCAGCTTCAGGACATCGGGAGATGTCAATCACTCCCTTTTCCCTCTGAGACAGTGCTTGGTTGGCAGCCACTGTATTCTATCCCCACCCCCCCATCTCTTCCCCCTACAGTGCTGGGGTTGCAAGCATACAAGGCCACACCCAGATGTTGACATGGGTGCTGGAGATTTGAACTCACATCTTTGTGCTTTTGCAGCATGTGTTTTTACCTACTGAACCATCTGCAGAGATCCTTATTTGGGAGTTCTATGAATGTGAGCCCCTCACCTGCTCATGCTAAAGTCTGTTTCCTTTCTGGCCTAGTAGCTTTCCTCTCCTTGCCATGCATGCTGGGGTCTCTGGGCATGTAGGAAAATCAGCAAGATGTCCCGATGCTTCTCCAATGCTTTTCTTTGTTTATTGCCATGTTCACACTTGAAATGTTTGCATTCACATCTGTTTATTCCATGTTGTTGACAGAGTTCTTAACGGGAAGTCCCCATCTCTCCTTAGCCCATTAAAAGTGTTGATTGTACGTAAATACTGAATTTTCTGTGTTTACTGAGATAGTTGTATATTTTTCTTCTTGACTTTGTTAATGTGAAGAACTACAATTATGGATTTTTATTACATCAAACCAAGTTTGCATTTCTAGGAAACTGAAATATAATTCCTGATGTATAATTCTTGAAGCTTGGTGGGTTCTGCCTGCTAAAATGTTGTTTGTGGCTTCTGTATTTGTGTTGGTGGGTGAGACTGGCCCGGAATCTTTCTGCTTTCCTATGTTTTTGTCTCATTTCATCATGAAAGTGATTCAAGTTTCACAAAATGTTTTCCCCACTGCCATGCTCTGTGAAGCTGCCTGGACATGCTATGTTCTTCGAGGGCTAGAGTTCACCCTGTCAGTCATTGAGTGCTGCTTCCTGTAAGGGAAGTGTCTCACAATAGGTTCTGTTCTCTTGAAACTTACTGCACTATTCAGGTCTTTCTCTTCATTCTGTTTCCACATATGTCTTGTTTTGTTTTTTGAGACAGGTTTCTCTGTGTTGCTTTGTAGACCAGGCTGGCCTCAAACTCACAGAGATCCACCTGCTTCTCCCTCCGAGTGCTGGGACTAAAGGCATGCACCACCATCGCCCGGCTTCCATATATGTCTTAAACTGTAATCTCACCTAATTTCCCAAAATTGCATTGGCATAAACTTGCTTATGATAGTCTTTTGCACGTTTTCCTATGTTGCTACATCTCTTCTTTGCCCTCACTCACATTCCAAATACTTTTATTTGCTTTAAAAAATATTCCTTTGGGATATGACAGACTCTGAAGATCCCTCATGGAATGCCCCACCCTCCCTGGGGAGAAGAAAGGGTATGGGATAGGGAGTTAGTGGGGGACAGGGGAGGCAGGAAGGGAGAGGGATCTGTGATTGCCATGTAAAACAATCTCATTTCTAATTTAAATAAAAATGGGAAAAGTTATGAAACAAACAAACAAAAAACCAACAAAACAAAAATATTCCTTTGGATTAGCCATTACTAGTTTGTTGTATGAAGGGCTGAACTCAGGTCTTGCATGTGCTACAGATGCACTTTGTCACTGAGGTACATTCTGGTCCTTTGAGATATTTATTTGAAAAAGCTTTGCTAACTTACTCAGGTTAACCTTGAACTCACTGTGTAACCCAGGCAGGCCTTGAGCTTTGATCCTTCTGCCTTGGCCTCCTGACTAGCTGAGATTACAGATGTGTGTCACCACACCCGACTTATTTGTCATTTTAAAGCTCCATGACCAAAAGCAACTTAGGAAGGAAAGAGTTTATTTGGCTCACACTACCACATTACAGCCCATTATTGAAGGAGTTGAGGTAGGAACCTGGAGGTAGGCACTGAACCAGAAGCCATGGAAGAATGCTTTAAACTGTATTTTTATACAATGAGCTGTTGTGTTTTGCAAATAAACACCTTTGCATCACCATGTGTTTGCTGTCAGTGGATAGTATTCTCCCTGGGTGTTAAGGGTTCTTACTGAAAGGTAGTGACAAGAACAGTTTCTTCGATAACAGGGACCAAATTTGTACACATGTCCTCTTTTCTCTCTTGTTTTTTGCCAAGAATGTCAGGCAAATGTCCTATTAATGCCTGTTAATCATGGTAAATTGGCCTCATACGTGATAGATACTCAATCGGCACATAAGTCATAAACCAAGGGTGCAAGAACTGAGTTGATGCCAACTCCCTATAGACAGGGCCTGAGTTTCTGCAAGGAGAGAGTGTTCTAATAGTGCCCATGAACATGACTCTGCCTTGGTTCACTGCAGAAGTATGAGGTCTGTCCTCAGGACCACAACCATGTCTCCAGAAATGGAGCCCTGGTGGATGACAGGGAACAGGTACTGCCTCCGTTCACAGAGAACACAGCTTGGAGAATAAGAAATTGTCCCTGGTGAGGACTATACAGGCCAGGCGAGGAAGCGAGCTGGGGAAGGGACCATTGAAATGTTACCAGCTCTTTGGGGCCACAACACAAGCAGCTGCTGTATAGCCTACTTGGACATCTGTCTGGTTTAAACCTGTTTGTATTTGTACCGAAAAGGTTTACTTGGCTTAATTCTTCAACTGCTAAAGGAGAACTCATGGAGAGCCTTGGGAATGACCTTCGAAGGGAGTCTAGAGGGGAGGGGCCGGGAGGAAGGGGCCATGAGAGAAGGCTACAGGAAGCTTCTGCCTGTTCAGTCACTCTTCCTACCAGATCTTTCCAGAGCTCATCTTGCCAAATGGTGCTGTGTTTGAACAAAGATGTTTCCTTATGATTCTCCTGGACCAGTAAATAGCCACAGCGAAGACTTCTACTCCTGGCCTTGGGGAATACTTACCAGAATTACCCACCTTCTGACATAATTGGAAAATTGCAAATTGCACAACTTTCTTGAAACCTATCATTTAAGACATTGAACAACATGTAACACGAAGACTGTGATCCCTGAGATGAGGGGAGCAAGTGGGCAGCTCGACCTTGGCCTAGATTCTTTCTCTGCAGCATCAGGAGAAAGCTGAGTCTCACAGCTGTGTGGAGGTGAGGAATGGTGACTGGAGCTCAGAGGCCCAGGTTTGCAGAATTACTCAGTACTTGAGAGAAGGGAACAGCACAGAGAAGGTTCCAGGAAGGTGCATGGGCATTCCTGTGAGGCCCATTCCATTCCAACATTCATCAGCACAAGTGTGAAGCTCATGAGGCTGGTACAACTTCTAAAGAAAGACCTATGATAAGAGCCCACGCTACTGGCTCCACTTGTGCTTGTTCAAGGTCTCCCCAGGAGATTAAGTGTTCTTCAAGAAAGTTCCTTTACCTATTTTGCTTGGTGGAGAGTTGCTGACAGGCAAAACCCACTCTAAGCTCCACAAAGCCATAAGTGAAGGAGGAGAGGAATGCAAAGCTTGGGTGTGGCACATTCTACAGAAGGTTTCAGGTAGAGAGCTAGGTTACAAAGAGAACCAAATTGATTCACACTCTGGACCTGTTATGGAATCTTAGCGTGACTTCTATTATTTTGTCGTCAAAGTCACTGAAGAAACTTGGGGGTAAGGGCTCCAAAAACTTAATCAAAAAATATATGCACATTTGTCTACTGGAAGTGGCTATGTTTGACTTCTGGGCAGTAGAAAGAACAACAAAAGGTGGTGGGTGCTGCCGTCCTCCAGGGCCCTGTTCACACAGCCAGAAGCACTATGACATGGATGAAGGGGCAGGCTACCATCCAGGCCTTTGTAAAGAGGAGGAAAGGGTAGTCCCTTGATGAGTTTCCAGAAACATCTGTTGTGTTTTAGCGCACTGCAGTGGCCCACAACAAACTCAGGGTGTGAGGGCTTCCCTGAGCTGCCACCATGAGCATCTGTGCAGAACTGTGGAATATCACTTAACTAGGCAAAGATGTGTTGCATTTGTTTATGATGCATAGTATTACTTTAACTGTGTAAAGGTGTGTTACATTTGTTTAATTATGTAAAGATGTGTTGCTGTTTCACCATGCCTGTCTAAGGCACATGATTCATACAATAAAAAGTTGAACAGCTAAAATCTAGGCAGGAGAGGAATAAATAGGAGGAGAAATCTAGGTGAGAGAGAGAAAGAGAAAGAGGGGGAGAGGAATAAGAATAAAAGGAAGAAGAAGAGGAAGGAGAAGGAAGAGGAGGGGAAGAGAATGAGGGAGAAAGAGAGGAAGACACCCAGGCAAGCAGCCACCAGCCAGTAGACACAGAGTAGGACATACAGAAAGAAAGGTAAAATGTAGATGAAGAGAAACAGGTTAAGTTAAAGAAAAAAAGCTAACCAGAAACGAGCACAAGTTTAGGTCAAGCATGCATAACTAATAAGTCTCCTTGTCATGATTTGGAAGCTGGTTGGTGACCTCAGAGACAAAGCCTGCTACAGAATTGTGGTGCTCAGACCTTTCTTCACAGGTTGCTGTGGTTCTGTGTCAAGAACACTCCTGCCTATCTTTAGATGATAGGGCTTAGGAACCGCACACTCAGTACCTAACTGGACTGTCTTAGCGCCCATGGTATCCAAGGGAAATACGTTCCTAGGTGGAATTCTAGAGTTGGGAAGAAAAACACAAGCACCCTTTTGTAGTGGTTTGAATGAAACTGGTCTCCATAGGCTCATAGGGAGTGGCAATACTTGAAAAGATTATGATATGTCACTTTGTTGGAGTAGGTGTGGGCTTGTTGGAGGAATTATGTCACTGAGGGGTTTTAGAAGCCCAAGCCAGATCCAGTGTCCCTCTCTTCCTGCTGCCTACCAATCCAGATATAGAAATCTCAGCTCCTCCTCCAGCACCATGTCTTCCTGAATGCTGCCATGCTTCCTATCATGAGATAATGGACTAAACCTCCGAACTGTAAGCCAGCCCCAATTAAATGTTTTCCTTTATAAGAGTTGCTGTGGTCATGGTGTTTCTTTGCAGCATTACAACAATGACTATGACACCTTTCCTTTGTCAGCTACAAAAATGAACACTTCGATTTGGCTGAGACCAAATGAAATTCAAACCACTCTGTCATGAATGGGCCCTGAGGGTTGTCCTGCTGCTTGGAACCTGTTTCCTTTGGTGACCATCAAATGGAGCTAAAACACCATAGTTCTGCTGAGATTTGAATGTGTCCCCCACACATGCATGTGTTAGAACCTTGACTCCTCAATGTGGCAGTTTGGGGAGGTGTCTGGGTATCAGGTATGGAGTCCTCATGGATGGGCAAGTGCCTTTCTCCCCCAAAGCCCCCTTTTCACAGGTTAGTTTAGTGATGGTGGTTCAGGTTTGTTCCAAAGCAAGCCTATCCCCATGCTTGGTCTCTGTGGGACAGACACACATGTCCTCTTCCTTCTGCCTGCTGTGAGTTGAAGCAGCGTGAGAGAGAGAGAGAGATTCATTCCATAATTTCTGTGACTCTAGAAAACCCTGACTAATACAACCACTTGTTAGTGACATCTTTTTCAAATGTTTGCTTTATTGAAATTCTTTCTTACAAAAGGTCTGAAGTATTTTAGGCCTAGTTTCCATTAGTCCCTGAAATACAGTCCACGGTCATTTCCATGTCCTCCTAGGTAGGTCTGTAAACTAGTCGACTTTTATTTTTATGGTTAAAATACTTTCAACATGGTTTTTTTTTTTATAGATATAAAACAAAACTGTGCTTCCCCCGTGTGAAGACTAAGTGAGGAAGTTACCTGAGTCTTCATCATTGGGGTAACAGGGTTCATTCCCATAATTATCAAAGTGATGTTTACACATTCTTAAAATATCTTTTTTTTTAAAAAAATAACAACCTTGAGCATATCTTTTAAAACATAACCGCTGTGATGTGCTGAGCTATGTAATAAAGGGTGCTGTGCTTATACAGGTATAGTACATTGGCTCTGGAAGAAGATGCATGAGTACATGCATGTTATGTAAACATAACAGTTGGTCAGATCATGAGAACAGTAGTGAGTAATGCATATTGCAAGCAAGAATGATCAAGATCACATACTGGCATAGTAGCCAGCCAGGATCTTTGGGGGAAATTATACCTGGAGGTACCTAGGTCTTCCTCACCCCAAGCAAGATAATGCTCACCTCATAGGATATGTGATTGTGTCTGTGACTCTACTATAGCCAGACGGGTCTGCTGCCCTTGATTGCTATACCATAGCTCTCGAAGTTCTAGAACACATGTACCATCTAGTTCAACCTTCTCCTGTTAACAACAGAACATGTTCTCCCTGCAACCAGAAGTTGGGTGTGTCTCACAGATTTGAAGGGGCCCAAGGCAACTCATTTCCCAGGGAAGGTGATAGGGAATTCATACTTCTACCCTTGGGAAACTTACCAGGTCTGTTTTCCTCTGACCACATGATTATATTTAAAGAGGTCTGGACGGTACAATGTCACCAACTGCCCTGAGACACAGCCTTTAATGACTGATGGCCTCAGGTTAATGTGGATAGCTCCCATGTCACCCTCCAAGCCAGCCTTTCTGTGTGGATGTTTGACTTAGAAACCCATCCTGTCTGATCTTATATGAACTTGCTGTATACAAGGTTCATGGAGGAACCTGGTCTCAGTCTTGGTCATTCTTGGTCTTCTAACTTGGAAGTCAGATGAATGGGCCAGGTGAGCACTACTTGGAGGCAGGGTCCTGCCCTGATTGACATGCCTGGTATTAACACAGCAAAATGGTTAAGTGGTTTCAGCACCCTAGATACATTGAAGCACAGCACGGTAGTTATTCTCCTCTCTTCCCAGATCCAGCAGGGTTTCCGGCATTTTCTTATGTCTCCTATAGCTGGCTTCTCCTCTGCCCCTTCCTCAAGCATAGTGTGAAGAAGCAGAGGAAAAGAAGGGAAACAGAGTGCTTAAGGGTTTCTACTTGCTAGTGAGGTGGATGGTGAAACTCTGGAATTTAGGACTTAGCTGCAAAGCGAACGACCCATAACACCTCCTTCGCTGCTCTTGCCTATGACATCATATCAGCATCCAGCTGTAACCCAGAGAGCGCCTGTAACATAGATCCCTAGGCCTTGTGGAATCTTCAGATAGCTGAGCATACTGGTGGTTCAGTTGACCAGGGTCCACACGAAGAAACCCTGGTGGAAAGGAAAGACAGAACACAGGTCCCACTGAGCACTTTGGAGTAGTTGTCTGGAAGGAGAGTGACAACAAGTCACCTGGGAACCAGAGTAGGGCCAATTGGCAGCAGAGTTGGGGGTGGTGTTGGACTGTGCACGAGCCATGGTTAGGTAGCTCCAAGCAATCCTCTAACCCCAGAGACAAGGGAATGTGGTAACGGCTGTGACCTGGCCTTGGGCTGTGCCTACTTTCAGAATGCAGTGCAAGTCACTCCAGCGTCCTCAGCATGCCCACAGTTTGTCACTCCCCATTTGGCAAATTGGCAGTGGAAGATGGAGAGCTCAGTTCCCTTGCAGTTCACATCATCCATCCAAATCCGCCCCGTGCCTGTGAAGAGAGGCACACACACTTCTTAGCAGTGATCCGGGAATCAGGAAAAAGGAGAAAAGGGAAGATGCCTGTAAATGACGTGATCATGGCCTGGCTGTCCCTGCAGCTACTTCTCAAATCTGGGGGAGGCCGTTTTCCCCTCTCTGCTCTCCTGAGAATGCTTCTTTATTATGGGCTTAGCTTCCTATAGGTAGAATAACAATAAGAGATGATATTGGCGTTTGTATCTTCTATGAATCAGGCCTTTTACAGATGTGAGCCTCCATAGTCCTCACCATTACACTCTGGGGTAGATAGTAAGAAACACATTCTGTAAGTGGAAAAACTTAGGCTCAGAGAGCAACTGATACCAGATTATACAGCTTATAACTGGTAGAGTCTAATTTTCAACCAAAATCTTGCTACCTACCCACCTATTCCAAGGCTCACACTTAATGACTGACTTGTCCTGACACTGAGCTGCACTATCTTGATGCAAGGCCTAATCAGAAGGGAAATGTCAGGCAACTCCTGGATTATCCAGTGGCCCAGAACCGAGTTTGTTAGTATCATGGTCCCATTCTGTGAGCCCAAGAGCATCGTTCCAGAAAGATAAAGAATCCCCAAATTTAACAATGTAGTTAGACATCCTCAACCTATTAAGTCATTAGGTTAGTCCCTCAAATACAGAGTCCCTAATGACCTGCAGCTAACCTTGTTCAGCCAGTTGTACTGGGTCTGTGTGCTGGTCTGAAGGTGGCCACACATGAAGAGCCTGGTCCTTTAACTGGCCACAAAAGAGCATCAGATCACCAAATTGTGTGAACTTGGCACTGGTATCATTCTATGAATATCAGGGGTTAGGGCAGATGGGATAACCTTCCAGAGCGAATAGAGGACTTGCCTAGAAGTCTGTGGAGGAGAAGGAAGTAGAATGTGCCAATTACCCTGCACTCCTACTGATAAGCAGGGGCCTGGGTGTGTGTGTGTGCTGGTGGGCTCTTTATGTTGATGGTTATGCCTGGCTCTGGCTGCTGGTGGCCTTCTAGAAGGATGACTAACTTCATGTCCCCCATGAAAGCAGTAGCTTTGCTATTCAAAGTGAGGCCCTGGACTGTCAGTGCTTGTATCACTAGAACTTGTAAGATATGCAAAACCACAGGTCCCACCCTGCCCTGCTAAGCCAGAACCTGCATTTTCACAGAGGCTCAACTCTGTTACTTCATAATCCCTGGTGACAGAAGCAAAAGCAAGGCTGTGCCATGCAGCAAGCCTCAACACAGGGCTCAGCACCATGGCATAGTGGGAGGAGTGTCGCAGCCCTGGTAAGCCCTGGGCAAACCTGGACTGCTGGTCACCCCAGCACCCTTATTTGTTAGGTCTATGATGTGTAGTAGGGTTTGAAGCTGAAGTGCCTCCCTCCTTCCCAGGGTCATATTTTAAGCATCTGTTTCCTTTTCCTCTGTTTGGAAAAGCTGTAAAACCTTTAAGAGGTAGGGCCTGCTTAGCAAAAGGAAGTAGATCACTGAAGTTCAGGTTTGAAAATTAGGTACACCCCCTGGCTCCAGCCTGATTTCTCTGTTTCTCAGTCCGCTGGCATGGAAGAGGGGCCATCTCTCACCACCACTAGCAGCAGCCATCACCATGACTTCTGTACCTGGATGGGCTGCAACCCTCTGAAACCATGTGCTAAAACAAATCTTTCCTTCCTTGAGTTGGTTATGTATGGTATTTTAGTCACAATAATAATAATAAAAAAAACTATGAATACAACAAAGGAGCATAAAGCACAAGATTAAGGGTCCTAACCCAGGTTCCAGTGTCTCTGGCTGTGTCACCCCACATTAGTCAACAAAATGTTTCTGTATTGGGAAGGGCTTTGGTATCCATGAAAGCTGATAGGAAAGGTAGCTCAGGGATTAGATCCATAACTGACCTCCACACTGTATCCTTCCCCACAGCCAGATGATCCTCTCTTTTTAGTGGAATCATTGAGACTGTGAAAACCTTCAGCTCTGTCACTTATTCTAGATCGGTCCGTAATATCTCTTTACAAAGAAGCTCAAGGGACCACCTAAGCCACAGTGCTATTGACTAAACCAACTATGTGGATTAAGCTTCTTAGACATGTTCCATGGAGATTTTCGGTGTTTTTTTTTTTTTTTTTTTTTTTTTAATTACAGGGTTGCCATGCAGTGAGTCAAGAACAGAACAAGGAGTAGAGGCCTCCTTTTGCTGTCTGCTTGGACCCTGTCCTCACCAGAGCCTCTCTCTGGCTCTTACACAATTAAGCCCTTTGAGGCACAGCAATAACTCACAGATTAAATGTCTCCTGGAAAACACATCACTTCACAAATTACCCAGGAAAAGGCAGCAGGCCTAAGAGCTCTGTGGGATTAACCACACCCAAAGCAAATAAAGGGGACTAACAAATAAAGAACAGGCCCATGGCTGCCCATCCCAAATGCACTTGCAGGATGTGGACACTGGAAACACAACTTGGGCCTCTGCCAGGACTGGCTAGTGTCCAGTCTCAGAAGGCCAATACACTTGGAGCAGGGTCATCTCATGAGTAACCCCCAAACTGCAGCTTTAACAAGCATGTGGGGCACTGCTAAGGAAGCAGCAAACATCTATGCCCCTCACCCCATGTCACGGAAGCCAGTGCTCTGAAGATTCCAGGTACTCATTGTCACCTGGCCTTAGAATTGTCCTCAGGCTACACAAGGAAAGGTCCCAGGACTAGCCTGGGAACTTGTTAGGGCTTTATCTAGCCCCGAGTAATCCAGGGATATATGTAGGTCTGAGGAGCCCTTCTTGGGCTAGGGACAACTCCACTCTGGTTGTTTCTCTTGAGGTTCACAATAAAGCTCCCCAGGGTGGAAGGGCTCAGCACAATGCCTACTGGTGAACAGATGAGAAAACAAAGCAACAGGTGCTCTTTTACATTGGGGTGGGATTGAGACTACGGCCCCGGGTTGTCTCACAGAGCACTAGGTTAAAAGTGGCCATTTACTCGTTGTCTCACAGAGCACTAGGTTAAAAGTGGCCATTTACTCATCAAACAGATAGTCCAAGGGTCTGCTCTCCACTCAACACTCTTCTGTGTTTTTAGAATACACCAGTGAGCAACACAGGTGACAGAGACATGCAGAGTGTGCCACAGGAGCTAAAGTGTGTTCATCACGAGCTGAGATATCAGAGGGCTTGGAAAGTTCCTTCCAGGAGACAGAACTGAGCTGACTTTTAGAGCTGATGGGGAAAGATAACACACAGAGATGGAGTGTCAGGAAACAGCAGCAGGCGGGCTCTGGGAAGCACTGTAAGCACCTGTGATAGAAGCACCCTGTGACAAGTGGGGAGTGGTAGGAGGTGGCTTAAGAAGGGCTTTGGTCAGGGCTTGATATTAGTGGTGCATACTTGAAATCCTTTCACCCGGGGGAGCTGAAGCAGAAGGATTGCTTGTTAGACAGTATCCTGAGATGGATAGTGAGCCCAAGGTCAGCCTGAGCTATATAGTGAGACTCTGTCTCAAAGAACAGTGTGTGTGGGGGACTGTTAAAAAGAAGGGCTTAGTTGCTGAACCAATGGAAGCTAATTTGATCCCAAGAGCAATGAAGGCCCATTAAAGATTCAGGAATATGTTAACACAAACACTCATCTTAGGCAGATTGCTGGCAGTTAGAAAAGGCAGGGCCCAGGAACCAACCTGTAGGTTGTGGTGAAACAGTCCAAACAACAGCAGCTCAGAAAAGCTCAGAGCCACTATCAGGCCCCTTGGACCGACAGCCATCTTCACTCAATAGAATAGTAGACTGAGATGGGCAATGGTGCCTGCACCTTGACGCACACAGCCTCATCTAACATCCGCAGCCTGTCCTTAGAAGAGAAATTTGGGCACTCAGAGGGGTTAGGAAATGTGCTCAAGGATGTCAGTGCATTCAAGCCCAGGAGTCTGACTCCAGAGTTTCTATCCTAACCACTCCTCTGCTCTGATGAAAATACTGTCTAAGGTGGGGCAGTGAGGAGGAAGCAGAGGAGGCAGATTCAAAAGACCCTGGACGGGTGGACACTGGTAGAATCTGTAAGACTCAGGGATGGGACTGAAAAGGGATCGGTAATAGGGCGGAAGTTCCCAGGGTCTGGTTTATATGGAGTCTAACAGATAATGGTACTGTGTGTTACAGTGCCTGATACAGGTAAAGGATTTGATGGGAAGAAAGTGTGGCCCATTTGACAGGTGTATGAAGTGTCTGAGTGGAGCTGTCTAGGAAATAACTGGACACCGAGGGGTCTGAGGCACAGGGGCACATTCCAGGACTGAGAGAACGACCCGGGTCATGACTGAAGCCCCAGGTATAGGAATGTGCTCTATGGACAGCCTGCAGAAGGGGTGAAAAAGGAGGAGGAGGAGGAGGAGGAGGAGGAGGAGGAGGAGGAGGAGGAGGAGGAGGAGGAGGAGGAGGAGGAGGAAAAAGTAGAGAGGCCAGGATGTAGGAGTGTTGAACTGGTGGTCGCTCATCAGGTGGTACCAAGAGCCAATATGTGACTGGACTCTGCAGATGACCTCCAGAGCAAGAACTTCAGCAGCTTATCACAAAATGAGAAGCTAGGCAGCTGTGAGGCGTGGAGACCTTCAGGGACAATCCATTTAGCAGATGACAAGCCACCCACCCTCTCTCCTCATGCTACACTGTAAGTCCTTGTAACTATTTTAGCTCAGAGGAATGGAAAGCTTAAGCATCAGGCAAGATGGTGAGAGGAACAATCCCTAGTTCCACTCACAGGCCACCAGACACCCCAGTAGCCGAGTGTGATATGATCAGCTCAAATCCTAGTCCCCTGCACACTGGAATGCAGGTGTTCACGACAGTTGAATGGCAGCATCTTAAATCCCAGGGGCTAGCCTGGAAAGCATCCCAGAATCTGTAAGCCTCTTTCCAGACAATCACACTGAGACACAGAATAGAGAAAGGCCAGACCCAAGTGCACACAGCTGAGGAACAGGGTGCACAGAACTAAATGGGCAAGAGATCTATCTGATCTGTACACTGGGAATTATTGTTTTAGGTTCAAGTCTACCCAAGTTTCTGCATGTTTAAGGAAGGAAGTGTTTATAAGTATGAGGTATGTACTGAGAACAGGAGTGAGGGAGAGGTGCCCTCAGGGAACAGTTGGCTAGATTACATGAAGGTTATATAGGCTTTGAGGGAAAAGGCTTGGCCTAGAATCTATGGCTTTCTTCCTTACTGTACCGTACCTTACTATCCTTACCTTGCCCAAAGCGAGCTGTCCGGTACACCTCCTCAACACCATGGAAGCCCAGCATGCGGCACACGACGGTCCCATCCTTCCTGTCCCAGCCGTCATCACACACTGTGCCCCAGCGACGATCATGGTACACCTCCACTCGGCCCTCATGTGGCCCAGAGCCATTCACCAGGCGAATCATTGTGAAATCCACACCATCTGCCAAGAGAGTCACCTTTATTACCTGTCTCTGGATACCCCAGGACACCACCCAGGCCTTGTCACTGACCCTCCTTCCATACAGGGAAGAAAGAGCTAAGGCTAAAACCATGAGGTATAAGGTCACAGTGCATCATTCCTGCTTTTTTTGTTTGTTTGATTTGTTTTGCCTTGTTTTGAGACAGGGTCTTGTGTAGCCCAGCTGACCCTCCAAATGCCTGGATTATGGTGAAGGGACCAGCTCCCCATTTCAGCGGCCATAACAGCCTACCACGTGCTTGCCTGACCTTGTCTTTGGTCACTAGGAGGTCAGATGCCTGCCCCTTTTGGCAGCCATGACAGTAACACATGCTTGCCCTGACCTTGCTTTGGTCACTAGGAGGTCAGATGCCTGCCTCATGGCAAGGAACCAATCAGAAGTTAGCTGGTGGTGCTGTGCTTTAAGGCTCTGGGTGTACTTTACGGACAAGTGCACAGCAATGACTCGCAGAGCATAGCAACCACCCTGGGAGGGCCTATTGGCCATAACAACCAGTTGACCAATTAACACAGGGCAAACCCTCCAAGCCTGGAGGCACACCAATCCTGAGCCTGTGTGTACTCCCCTTACGCTGCCCTATAAGATCTCTATGCAGTGGCTTCGCAGCGTCTTTCCTAGCCATCCGCGATGGTGGATGGATGAAAGGCCCAAGCTAACATGGGGTTATCTCGTTAAACAACTACAATAAAGCCTCATGCTGTTTGCATCAAGTTTCTGCCTCTGCATGGTGATTGGGGTGGCCAAGGTCCTGGACCGAGATCCTGGAGGCCTGAGCCTCCGGGGGTCTTTCAATGGCTGTATGCCACCATGCCCAGCTTTAGTCTCAGTCTTCGTCAGCTTCCTTCTTGCCAATTGATTTCTAAAAAAGAGTTTAAGTTCATAGCAAAATTGACTAGAAAATTCTCTTCACATATTATGTGAGTTTCATTTCACTGGGCCAGGCAATTTCCATTCATTTTGTGGACCAGGCAACTAGACACCCCTGACAGTTACTGAAACCTCAGCTCCTGCTAGCACTCAAAGGAAACTGGGGGATGGGGAGTGGGGTGGTGGGGAGTGGGGAGTGGGGAGTGGGGGATGGGGCTACAATGGGAGAACACCAAAGAGGAAACTGCAGAGGGGAGGTGGAACCCAGAAGCTGTGTGTGACCAGGGAAACTCCCTGGGGACAGTAAGAGGGAACCAGTGATCCCCAAAACAGGCGAGGCTCCTGCCTGAGGCTTGACTTCAGATTGGCTCTAGGTTTCCCAGACCTGCCTTGCCTCTGCCAACAGCAGGTCACTTGAGAGTGTGTGTCATGCTGTGCAGTGAGGCTGAGAACAGAAGCCCATGTGAGGTCAGAGGAGACCGGAGGAGGCTATGGGTTCCAGAGCAAGCCAGGCAGCACTGAGGGTCAGGTGGGTGAGAGCAGGAGAAAGAACTGAAATGTGACAAGGAGGGTGTGGCTGATGGTCAGGGAGTCCCTGGCTTAGCTTCTGTGCTTTGCCCAGCCTGGCATCATTCTGTTCTCTTACACACACAGCCAAATGGATGGTCAAGCATCTGTTAGAGTACGGTGGATACACCCATGAGTAAAGGGTGTGTCTTCATGAAGTTGAACACTGGAGGGGGTGGGGGAGACTGACAAAAGCTTAGGAAGCAAGTAGGAAAGCCAGGTGTCATGGCACACATCTGTAATCCCAGCACTTGGGAGGCTGAAGTAGGAGTATCATTACCTCCTAGTCCATCCTGGGCTGCACGGTAAGACCCTGTCTCAATATATGTATTTCCAAGTAGGTGTATAGATAGGGATAGAAGACAGGAGTAGAGGGTGTGGAAGGCATCATTTTAGAAGTTTAGACAAGGAAGTGGGTGCAATGAGGTGAGGTGCCACCCTGAAGAATGAACAAGAGAGACACACACATTGACGTTTTCCTGGTTAAGGTACAGACTGCCCCAATTTGGGGACTCCATTCCAGAGGCAATTCCCTCAACCAGTCCTTGGCCTCCTGGGCCCTGCAAAGGAACATGGAGTCTACAGTATAGGAGCACTTTTCCCAGGCCTGGGGGTGAGGCTACTTGCATCAGCTTATCTGGGGAGTCACCAAGCCTTCCACAGAGAATCTGTCTCTAGCCCAAGTAGCGTGTCATATCTCACTTAGAAATTTAGGTTTTCTGTGAGAAGAAGATTTCAACCCAGCTTCTTCCCAGCAGTTTCTGCCCTAGGTAGAGTTTTCCTATGAATCAATCACCCATCATCCAGAAACACTTAACCAGATCCAGTGCCTAAGAGGCAGCCTCAGCCAGTGTCATGGTTTGTATGTGGGATGTTCTTGCAGGCTACTCTGGTAGCCTGGTAGTACTCTTTGGTACTCTGGAAAGTTTTGAACTCTTAGGAGGTGGAGCCTCTGGGGGAAGTGGGAAACAAGCCTGGAGCAATGTCCTGTTTGCTCTCTGCTTGCTGATGCCAATGTGGTCAGCTTGCTTCACTCTCCTGACAACATGCATTCCCCACCATGGCTTCCCTGCCATGCCCTTCCATAGCTGGAAAACTCCAGTTGCTTAAGCAATTGTTCCTCATCTGAAACATGGCGGGATAGTTATTTCAACTTGACAGCTTGTCCCCAACCTGCAGCTCACAGCTCTTGGGTAGAGCATTCCCTTTGTAGCCTCCACCATCCCAAACTTAGCTGAGATGCTCACAGGCTGGATCTCGGTTCTTTTCCCTTCTGCTCTGGGGTTGGGGATTGTGGACCCCACAGTGCCTGGGGGTGGAGGTCTTCCCTCTTATATTGAGAAGGCTGCAGTCACCCCAAGGCTTAGCGTCACTGGTTGGAAGAAACTGCCAGGACAAGCAACTGGACCCTTGCAGCCACATAGCCACCTCACTCTTGCAGTTCAACAGGCTGATTGTTTGACTTACAAGCTTTCTGGGGTGGCAGTGATTCTGACCTCTATTTATGGCTTTGCTACCCCAGCTCCTAGAAACTGCCTCCTGTTCCTAGACCTGCTGAATTGCCTTGACGATTATCCAGGCTACTCCTGGTGCCAAGCCTATAGTCCTCACTCATGCTCCTAAAGAAAGACCCAGATCTGCGCCCTGAGTAAAAAACGGAAAGGGACACACTTGGGGTCAGGCCACGGAGAAACGAGTGGGTCTGCACTACAAAGTTCTGCATTTGTCAAGGCTGTGGCTGGCAGCATCTTGGGGCAGCTTAGCCATGGGGTTCAGATGTCCTGTCACGTAGCACATGGAGCTATTTTAGTTAATGGTGATGCAATCGTTGGGCTTTTCCAATCATCACAAATGACAGACATGCATGGAATTTGCCAGCTGGCCAAGACTTTGAGATGGCATAAAGCCTTCATGTGACATACGAAGGAACAGAGGCCTGGAGAGGTGATGTGACTTATCTAAGCCATCCCTGTGAGGAGGAGAGCTGAGGTCTGCACTGAGTATTTTACCCAGGGCCAGTGCTGTGCTCTTTTCTCTCTCAGAGTCATTCATTCTTCCCGAGATCTGAGCAGGGCCTGCTAATCTGCCTTACAACGATGACAGAACAGAAACAACAGGAAGTTACTTTAATTACCCTGGGGCTATCACGTGTTGCTAGAAATTCAGAGAAACACACCAACTTCTCCTGACCCTTATGGGTGAAACGTGATGACTGCAGCACCCTTTCAGGGCACAGGTTTGCTGAGTGATGTTAGAAGTGAATGTGTTGCTAGGTTACACAGGGAAAGGACACACCAGCCTCAGCATTGGAGGAAAGCCTGTGTCGGTCCCTGTCTTGTGCATTATCTGTTCATTTCTTATAATTGGTCAGTACATGCATTTCCAATAGCTTGTTTAGTTCTCTATCCAGATGCACCTCTGGAACTCCCAAGCACATTCCTAGGACAAGATGGATGCCAAAGGACTGTGGAAGCAAAAGCATTGACTTCCACCTCACTTAGGTGAACCAATAGAAAGGAGGACCACAGGGTGTCAGCAATGGCAGGGGACTCAGGAACTCCTAGGTCACCTCCACACCCATGCAGAGATGAGGAAACTGAGATTGAGGGGGCGGCTGTTTGTGGGAGGCCAGGCCTCCCTCTTCCCTGGAGCACCTCTTTGCTTCACTCCCAGCACTGGGTCATCCCACCAAGGGAAGCTGGTGACAGTTAACTCTGGAGGCCCAAGGCGGGACCTCAGACCAGACTCCACTTGAGGTTTCTCTAGGAAGCTCTCATTCTCAGGCTACTTGTGCTTACACTAATTTCCCTTGCAATGACAGTCCTGTATGCTCAGTGTTGGTCTAGGCTAGCTTTGAGCACTAAATCATTTTGATGGGCAGGGTTGCATGGGTGGATGCATGTCTTCATGAGTGAGCAGGACCAGAAAGTCCATCTGTGTACTTCAGGACTCCTGTCCCTATCTTGTACCCATCTTAACTCTCAGGGCCCAGCCAGCTAGAGACAGGGACACAGGTGTATGATCCCATCATTTTTTTGGACACAGTGTTATGAGGCCATCCTAGACCAGCCCTGCTAAGCATGTCCATTGTGTGTCTGAGGCAGCAGCCCAGGTAGGGAGGAGAGGAGCATGTCTGGGAAGGAGCTGGATGGGTAGGGTCCATCAAGGCATGCAGCTAATGCTCTTTGGATCTGATACATGAGACCATCTGCCTCACTCCTTCACCGCCACTGTCATGATGAGAGGATCAGTGGCAAAAGGTCTCTTCTTGGTGAAACCCAAGCCAGGCCCCTTTGAGCCTTCCTCCTAACTAGAGACTTCAACCTTGGCCTACAAGGACGTCAAGGAGAAATAGATATCATTTCCAACAACTCTAAGTCAATGCCTCAGAATCACCACAACCCAACTTAAAGGTGTTGTCAGATCCAACAGTAAGTTCTTGAAGCAGTCTTCAGATCTCCCAGGCAAGCACTAATGGCAAGACTGTAGTTGCTGAGGAAGCAAGAGATCCGGGTATCACTAGTAAGTCAAGACCTTGTGGAGACACACAGATGAATAGAAATGGGTTAATAATTAAGAGAGAGCTAGCTAATAAGAAGCCTGAGCCGTTGGCCAAACAGTTTATAATTAATATAAGCCCCTGTGTGTTTATTTGGGACTGAATAGCTGTGGGACTGGGCAGGACAGAAACTTCCATCGACATGTGGTGCCCAATGGACAGAAACTTCATCTACACAAGACCTCTGCCTCCAGAATCTTTCCTTTGAACAAGAGCAGCCTATTTTGATTACCATCAGTTACCAAGCCCATATGGACTGTCCTGGCACTAGCCCACTTCCTTCTTTTTGTAACTCCACTTTCCTGGCCCCAACAAGCCCTTCACCTCCTTCTTGGCCCCTCTTTATCCTTTAACACATGTCACCTCTGTTCAAATCAAATCACTTTGTGCAGAATTCTTTTCCCAACGGCAATAGTTACTGATGTTTGAATCTGTTCAGTACCCTGTCACGAGTGCCAATTTGACTTTGCCAATTAATGTGGTAAGGCTGTGACATTTGATAAATTGATTAAGGAGTGTGCTGTGCCCACAGCCCGTGACACTTCCTTATATGTGGGAAAGGCCCAGAAGGACTGTTTTAGCTCAGAACATCTGTCCAAGCCACTGTAATGAAAATTCCAGAATCACTCAGAATCTCTCAAGATCATGAGCTGGGAACTGTGGAGAGGGGGAATTGGAGGCGGGAGCAAAAAGGCTGAGAGTCAGGAATTGGTGTCCCTAGGCCATGTCTGAGATGAGGCATTAGACAAGCTGACCCCTTACTTATGGCAGTGGGCCCAGAGCCGCCTTGGGTCCCAATAACCCCTTCATTCCAGGCTGTGCAAGGCTTGCCAATATGATGGGCCTTTCTCCAGGCCCCATTACCCCATTACCCATGACTCAAATGACTTCCAGAAACAAATGAAGAGAACAGAACACAGGGCAATGCCACACCCATCTAAGGGCTGACTGCCAACCTGCCTCTGAGGGCCCCCATTGTGAGTAGAGGTTAGCATAATACCTAGCAGTTTCCTCCTGTGGCCCTGATGAGTAGAAGTGGGTTGCCTCTGCCCTCGGAGACTGGGTTAGAGTGTTGGTGCCACTGACCAGTGCCATCTCTGGACACATAGGTAGAATAGTGGCAGTGAGAGCAACGGTGAGTGTCAAGGACTCAGAACATCCAACATTGTGAATTACAGCAGACCATCTAGCAGCACTCAACATGTCTCTGGTATCTCCATGCACTGCTGAGGAAGGCTTGCATAGCAGCCCCCCCGCCCCCAGAGACGGCATGCAGAAAACCTATCTGTTCTCTCCAGTTGGATTGGTCTCCTCTGCATTTCCTCTACTCTCCCCAGTTTCTGGCTCCTTTGCCTGCTACAGGGGAGGGAGTAGGGGTGCAGAAGCCTGGCTCCTGCTGTCAGCAACTCTCTGCACACTAATGCAAACTGGATGTGATTTGTTAAGCAAGGCAGTTCCGGAATGATCTGGGAATTCCACACCATGGCCCAGGCCATTCTTGGGCACCTAACACTGTCCTTATAAATCTAATGTGGGGATTCTTCTCTCAAAGCAAACATTGCTTTACTCTCAGTATCTTGTAACCACACATATAGAAGAAGCAGGATCCTGGGGAAGGAGTCTGGACCCCGGTCATGATTCCCTGAGCACCAGGTGGGAAGTGGCCTTGGACTTGGACCTCTCCCGTCACTCCAGACTCAGACTTCTGATCTTTCCAAGGGTCTGAAAGCTGCTCATCCTGCCTATGGGTATGGGAGGGAAGGCACAGTATCTCCTGGGAATTCACCCCAGGACTTTCAAACTGGCATCTGGTTTCATTTCTAGAGCATTGGCATCTCTGGCTGTCCCTGGCATTTCTTCATCTACAGGCTCCTTTACCTCATTAGCATTCCCTGTTTGGGGTTTTGTGGCTTTTATTGGGGGGCAAACTGTGAAATATCTTTCTACTCTCAGTTGCTTCATCCCTCTGCCCCAGGCAGATCTGGAAGGATCATATAAGTAGCCCTGTTGCTGCCAGCTTTCAGAACTGGTTTCCAGGCTGAAGTAGCCTTGGAACTCTAGTATGTCTTGGTCAAGAGTGGCTCTGAGCTGTTCCCAGACCCAACCACATCAAAAGCTCTGTCCTGGGCTTATCACAGGGGGAGGTTCAAGTGAAGCAGGAAGAGTGCAGAGAATGGAAGTCTGTTCATTGACTACCCTGAATGCCGGGAGCTATGCAAAGTGCTCCATACATGTGCCCTGCTGTCATCCACAAGAGCTCCATGAGTTAGTTGTCATAGCTTCTCTCATGCAACAGAAGAAATGGGCCCAGAAGTGTCAATTGATTTGCCTGGGGTCATACATCTGTTACAGGGGTGCTCAGAGCCATAGCGTCTCTTTTGACAGAGTGAGTCTCAGGCTGAACACTGTTAGACAGCAGCCCTCTCCAAATGTAAGGTGTTTTTCTCTCTGTTTAAGGGTCCTACAGGGTCTTCATCACTTACTGTCCCGGGATACCCCATCTTCATCTCAGACTTAAAGCCCTGTCTGACTGCACACAGGAATCAGCCTGGGAGTCTGGGAAGCCTCCAACACAAGGACCATTTTGAACAGTCTTGTATTTGGAGTACTTTGAAGGCAGTCTTCATGCACAGCCACAGCAGTATCAAGGCAAGCCAGATGTAGCATCAGGTGAGCTATAGGCTCACCACCTGTCCAGCCTGTAACACACAAAGAGGCCACCTCTGGGAAGGCCTCCCTGATGGGTGCTCCTCATCTTCAGGAATTATTACACTGCAATAGCCTCTTCTGGATCCCTGTGCACCCCACCCTCCACTATGCTATGAGAAGATGATGGCCATTTAACATCCTGCTGTGTCCCCGTTTACACACAGGTACCCTGCTGTGGCAAGAAAGTAGATATGGAGAATGTCATCAAGATTAACATATGGGGCTAGAGAGATGGTTCAGTGCTTAAGAGCCCTGGCTTCTGATGCCCTTTCAGAGGACCAGAACTTGATTTCCAGCACTTATGTTGGACAGTGCACAACTGGCTAACTCCAGCTCCAGGGGATCTGACACCTTTTTTTCTGGCTTCTGTGGGCACTGTACACACATGCATATACGTGCACACCCATACACACATGTAAAAGTAAATAATAAACCATATCTTTAAAAAATATTAATGTAAGGAAAAAACAATTGGCAGGGCTAGAAAACAAAACAGAATGCCAAGTCCCATCTGAGAAGACAGTGCCATCTAAATGACCTATAAAGTGTCATAGATGGGCGATGAGGGGACTCGGCTTTTGAGTCTGGGACCTGTCCCAGCTCTCTAACCCATCCCCACTCTCAGGAGTGCCTCTCTCTCCCTTTATAACTAGTCCATCACTATTCATGGTCTATATCTTTGTTCTGGTTCACAAGAATTTGGAAATCTTAGCTTTAACAACGGAGCTGCACTTAGTGGCAGAGTAGACGAGCGAATGGGTGAGCGGGACTCAGACCACTTTTTAAGGGCCCTAGGAACAGGGTAGAGAACTAAGTAATTCAGAACCTTCTGAGGCTATGCCTTGGAAGGTCCCAGAGGCTGGGGAATTCTGCTTCTAAAGCAAGGGAGCCAGCCCAAGCTATGGTCAGAATAGTCCGGTCCCTTGATGTTTGTTTTTCCTGCCTTGCAGTCCCCTCTGCCAAAGCCAAACAAGAAGGAAGAAAGGAGGTTGTGGAGAATAGAAATAAACACACGGGGTTGGGAAAAAGGGCTCTGCAGTTTCTGCAGCTGCGGAGTGGGGGTGGGGGTGGGGGGCCCAGGGATAATTTGGACCATCTGCCCATTAAGAACGTTGAACTTTCATTCTCTTATAAAGGAAGAACTCCTCATGCCCTGAGCTGGCCTGGAGTCCCCACCCCCTAGGCTGGGGTGACACTTCTCAACAGGAAATGTGATCCATATGGGAGCATGGGAGCCATCCCTGAAACGAAGGAAGGCATTTCTGGGGAGGCTCTCCTGGAGGGCATTGCCCATGGGTGTGGGTGTAGAAAACACTATTTATTGGGGGAAGGGTTTCTGCTCTGACCCTAATGGGGGACTTGGTGCCTCTTCAGGGTGTTTTATTAGATGTTCTCAATGGACCATTGCCACCACCCTCCTCCAAGGAGACTGAAAAAGGAAAAGACTTTCTTTAGGTTACCTGAAGAAGTGACCCCCTCCTGGGTTTTTCCTGTGCTGGGTTTCCCTTATGCTGGGTCTCTGGATGGAGGTCACACCAGTATACTAAGGACTTTATTAGGGTAGAAGATGTAGCAGATATGTCCCCTGAGGTGCCCTGACTGCATCATTGCCATATATCTGTCTATCTGCCTGTCCATCTGTTCATCTACCCATCATCTATCTAATCTATGTATGTATGTATGTATGTATGTATGTATGTATCTATCTATCTATCTATCTATCTATCTATCTATCTATCTATCTATCATCTATCTGTGTGTGCTCTGTCTGTAGAGGCCAGAGGATGAAGTCAAGTGTCTTCCTCTACTTTTCTCCATCTTATTTTTTTGAGTCAGGATCTCTCCCTAAGACTGGACTTCATCATTAACAGGACTAGATGGCTAGGGATCCTCTTGTTACTTGTCCAGCACTAGGATTACACATGTGTACCACCATATTGGGGCTTTTTATGTGGGTTCTGAACTCAGGTCCTCATGCTCATGTGGCAAATACTTTACCAGCAAAGCCACTTCCCTACTCCCCAGTATTGGCTCTTTTTTCCCCCAGCTTGGTCACATGGTCTTTGGAAACTAAGTGCATGGCTCTGATGCTGCTAGTCCTGTCTGCCTGGTTCCTGGTACTTGTCAATAAAGATGTGTCTAGGGGCTGGTGACAAGGTTCATAGGTTAAGGTGCTACCAAGCTTGACAACCTGAGTTAGATCTCTGGGGCCTACATGGTAGGAGAGATCAGACTCCTGACCTCCACATATACACAAAATAAATAAATTAATCTTATTTTTAAAAGATATACCTTAGGGCTGGAGAGGTGGCTCAGTGGTCAGGAGTACACTCTGCTCTTACAGAGGACATGAGTTTGGTTCCCAGCAGCCACATAAGGTGGCTCACACCATCTATATAATTTCAGCTCCAGTAACTGGTGTCTCCATCAACAGACACCTATACTTGTGCACATACCAACAGCACACATATGTATAGTTGAAAATAGTAAAACTAAACCTTTAAAAATGCATCTATCAAATAATAAATGGAGAGGTCACCTTGCCATCTTGGAGCTAGGAGCTTACACCATGGCAGTGGGAGAGGATCGAAGCCCAGAGCTTCTCACAACTACATTTGTGGGTGTCTACCAGGCAGCTGTGTGGATAGCTGAGGCTCTCCTCTCTCCTTTTGTTTTCTGGCCTTTCAAATGGCATTAAGACAAGAGAGCCAATGAACCTCTTTTTATCTTCCAGGCTAGAAAGGGAGTCGGAGAGCCGGGAGACAGTGAAGAGTACTGATTGCTTGTGTCAGTGGGCCTTGAGCTTCCTTACTCAAGCCCTCCAGGGGGAGATGCTGACATTTGAAAGATCTCTCTGGCAAAGGATTTATGGATCTATTGTTTAACAGTGTGTGTGTGGGGGCACCCCACCCCACATACATCCCCTCACCCCACATACATCCCCTCAGGCCCAGTGGCCACTCCTGAGGATGTGTTTTTTTCTCCTTCCACACACTGGTTCCTACATTGGTTTGGGTCCTTCCAAGTCCAGGGCTCAGCAACCACAAGTCTATATTGTAAATCCTCACCTGGATACTCAGCTTTGTACTAAGGCTGCCACCCTGGGTGAGGACATGCCCCCTCAGTAGTGTCTGCCTCTGTTTGAGGGATGACACACTGGGAACTTAGAGACAAGGGTGGTCCATTTTTGTGTTGTGAAACTCAGCATGAGGCAGAGGGAGGATCATGGTGGGGACTGTGGTGTAGTGGCAAGTGGCAAGTGACCCTCCCAGGCTGAGTCAGCAAGGAAGCAAATGCGCAGCCTTACCACCACAGCACCCACAAGACCTCCCTGGAGGTCTTTTCCCATTTCTTTCTTTTTCCATCTAAATCTCATTGACATACTGACATCTCCTTGAAGAAAAGAAACTGGTTGCCACCCACGGGGGAGGCAAGGCCATCTGAAGATGACCCCAAGTACCCTCCAAGGTGTCTTCCACATCATGGAAGTCAGGACATCAATCAGTGGCAACCCTCAGTCTTTCCAGCTTCATCTGCAGGGTTCTCATCTTAACTCTACCACCCAGTACCACAAGGAGAGAGAGCTCAGGGTTCCAGGGGCTGCGAATCACTCTTGAGTTTGTTTGAAATGCTTTCTAAACAAACAGTCCACTCTCTCCGAGTTTCCATGTATATCTCAACTTTGCTTCAACTTAAACTTTATTTGTACAAAACCCACGTCAATGACCCAAACTTCAGATCTTTAGTGGTCTCAAGGCCTTTAAATATTTTTAGTTTATTTTTTTTAATGTGTATGTCTGTGTGTGTGTGTGTGTGTGTGTGTGTGTGTGTGTGTGTGTAGGCCAGAAGAGAGTGTTGGGTCTGCTGGAGCTGGAGTTAGAAGCATTGTGAGCCACCCCATGTGGGTGCTGGGAGTAAAATCTTGGGGACTCTGGAAGAGCAGCAAGCTTTCTTAACTGCTGAGCCACCTCTCCAGCACTGTCAAGGCAGTGTTTACTCACCTTCTGCCTGAGCTTTGGATCACTAAGGGTTTTCTTGCAGGGTAAATCCCAGAGAGTGGATTTATCCTCTGAATCCTAAGGGAGCTGCCTCCAGGCCCTGGGCAGAAAGATTGACAGGCACAGAGCCATCGGGAATGAGCTAGCAGTATGCTGGGCCCAGAACAGTAAACTGGTTGGCTTGACTAGCAGGCATGAATACCCCACAAGAAAAGCTGTTCAAGCAGTCAGCTCTCCCAAATCCTGAATATGCCCCTGGCTGCTAACTCTTGCTTAGAACAAATGCCAAACATTCATTTGTTTATTGTTTCCTAACTCGCTGCCCTTCTCAGGCACTGGTCCTTGACTCCTGTATTCACTTAGATGTGTTTAGAATACAGACATTAGCAGTCTGTTAATGACCCCAGCACTGCTGTGTTCACTTCTTTTAGCATTGGCATCCGCATTTGTTCCTTGCTTGGGCACAGGACCCCATTCCTGCCTCTCTTCAGCTGACCAGGGATGGCAAGAATGTCCTTTATAAGGGAAGAAACAGGAGGAGGTGCCCGCTCTGTGAGACATTTTAGTGATTGACCAAGGAGGTCATGGGAAGCCCAGGGACCCTGTGAGACTGAGCACTGAACCTATGGAGTCCATACTAACTCCAAGCAGATAAAGTAGGACATCTAGCTGGTGCCAGGAGACTTGTGGTATGGGGAAAAGCCAGCCTGAGGTCATAGCATGTGAACAAGCTCAGAAGGAACTAGAATTTTCTCTGAGCTGCCCCATGGTTCATACTGTTTGTTTAGAGTTTTGTCAGTTGGCATCTTGTCTTTGTTTAGAGTGATGTTTCTGAAAAAGACCTGATTAAAGACAGGGCACCCCAAACCCAAGCAGGAGCTGGAGCAGAGGAGCAACCTGGATGTACAAAAGGGATAGTTCCTAGAGGAGGAAGGGCCCACCTGGCGTGCCTTGGGTCTTGGGAAGGAGGGAGGCCATCAGGGATGACATAGCCTCTGGTTGGTGCTTCCCCCAGTCACCCCCCAGTGCTCATTTCTACTTACACCCTGTGGTGCCTTTCCAAAGGCAGAGGGAGGGTCAAGGCTAACCTCCTGACCACTGAAAAGCTTTGGGGCAGGGGTGGGGTGGGGATTCTCACTTGTCCCTTGAGACTGGATTTTGTTTCTAATACCTTAGACTCTCATTCAGTCCATCTACAGGAGTACCAGTTCCATGTACAGCTCCCTGCGTCTGAATGTCGTCATTCTCCGCAAGTACCTACTGGACCTCAATTTTCCCATTAGCGTTTGGGTCAGAAATCCTCTTTGAGCTTGTCCCCACTTCTACCATAGCTCTTCTGAAGGTCACCTGTACTGTTACAAAGTCTCTCTCCTCCTACTAGATGGAAGTTCCTGATGTGAATACTCACATCAGGAACGGGCACTCTTCACTCATGTGTATTCTCTTCACTCCTGTGTACTCTCTCCACTCATGTGTGTTCTCTCCACTCATGTGTGTTCTCTTCACTCATGTGTGTTCTCTTCACTGGTGTGTACTCTCTTCACCCGTATGTATTCCCTTCACTCATGCTTTCCTTCCATCTACATACCTACCTTCTCATTTTGACAGAAATAAGGGAGGTCAGTTCCCACTCTCTGAGGATCCCCTCGTTTTCTCTGGCCTCTACTCTTTTTCAAAGTCATTTCTGTCACAGTCCCTGTGTCCCGATCCCTGTCTGTCCATGGAGCCAGCTCCTCTCTATCTCGTCTTGGTCTCCACATGCCTCATTCACCATGTCCGTGTTATTTTTCTCTGGCATCTTTCAGTTTGCTTCAAGCCAGTTTTCCTGGGTGAAATGTGGTATTCCCCACACATTTTCAGTTACTAGATGTGATTTTCAGTGTGTGTGTGTGTGTGTGTGTGTGTGTGTGATCCTTTTCCATTTCCTCACTGCTTTTGTCAAAATATTACCAGCCACCAGAAGGACCAGGAGAAAAAGTGAATTGGTGATTAACCATCCTGAATGAATGAGTGAGTAAACACCACAGATAAATGCAAATGCCTCTGCATCTAGGGTGTCAGTCCACCTCTACTGTCAAGAAACATGTCAAGGGCCTGAGGCAGAAGGGATTGATTAGCAGATCCAAAGCCTGTCCTGAACATGTCTGAATCCTGCTCAGAGTCATAGAGGCAGCTAAGGACAGTCTTAGCTTGGCAAAATGCAGACCAAACAGAGCAGATTCCTTAAAAGTAACTGAGAATTGCTGAGGAAGGAATTAGCACCTTCCACCTGAATTACACAGGATAGACATCATGGCCCAAGAAGACCTGGACTGAGTCAGAGATGGCAGCAGAAGGCTTGGTGTGTGGACCCAAGACCAGACAGGCCTTATTCATGTGCTGGACTCACTTCCCCTGACAGTGACAACCAGGCAGGTTCCTCTCAACCTCCAGTCCCCTCATCTTTCTACCATGGGTGTAACTGTGTCTCTTGTAGGCCAAACTAAGAAATGGATGCTTCTAGAATCTCTCTCCCACCTACCAGGAAGAGTGAAGGTTAGCGTGTTATAAAAGTGGCCCATTTTTTTTTTTAGAACCATCGTTTCCCCTTAAATCACATGGTTTCCGAGACATTCAAGTTACACAAGGATTTTAGGTTATACACATGGTTAACAAAGCACTATTAATTTGCTCACACAGGAAGCAACAGTCCCATCTCTTCAGGCCTGAGATAAGTTTAGCTTTTGGTGTGACATTATTCTAAACAAATTCTCCAAGACCAATGGGAGGATGGGAATCTATACACTTCAAGGAGTCCCTTCCCCTTCTTTATTTTAAATAGAGGTAGCAACATCTCAGCAGTCACTGGAAAACTGTCTGGAATCTCCCTCCTTTGATCACTCATTCATTCTGTATGTGGGGTGTGTGCATGTACTCACATATGCATAGGGGCCAAAGGCTCTGTTGGTCTCCTCCTTTTCCCCTTGCAACACTGCTGTTCTCTCTCTCTCTCTCTCTCTCTCTCTCTCTCTCTCTCTCTCTCTGTGTGTGTGTGTGTGTGTGTGTGTGTGTGTGTGTGTGTGTGTGTGTGTCTGGGCCTGGGTCTGGGTCCCCTGGGATCCAGAACCCCCTTTGCTTAACCAACAAAACACATAAAATATTAAGCATTTCCCCAGTTTTCTGAACTTCCAATGATAACTATTGACTAGTACTTTCTTGGGATTCACTCACATTTGGCTGCACAGTTTTTTTTCCCATGTGAAGCCAAACTGAGAAAAAAAATTTAAGCAATCTGAGCTTATACACTGCTTAAAATTCATGCCCTGGGATTTAAAGAAAACCTTACCTATACACATATATATTTATCTTGCAAACAGACTATATACCAAGGTAAAATAAATGTTTGTCTTCCTTGAGATGTGCGTATGGATCTTGTTTTTTCCCTGGCCAAATCTCCAAAAGCCAAGTATTTAATGGGATGATTGATGTCTAGGGCCTGAGGGGAAAATAAAATTCTTTACTTCTCATCAAGAAAAGCACCCAGAGATCTGGATTCCAGCCCCAGTGCAGCCATCATCTAAGCGGGTAACCTTGCCGTCCCTCCCTTTCTCTGTTCTTGGTCTCTGTTGGATGGCCTGTCTGGGTGGAGCTGGGAATGGGACAGGAAGTGACCTGAAACCTAGCCAAACCCCCAAATCCCAAATCCCAGGACTCCAGATTTAATATGGGTAAACACCGGTAAGATTTTTGTTCTAAAAAAAAACATCTTAACACTGACTGCAAACATGGTCCCTAGGAGGTTTCCTCTAATATCATGCATTGCCCACTGGCCAGTGAGAGATGTCCGTCTTGATGTTGTCATGAATACTGTTACTATAGTAACAGTCCCTATTGGAACCTTGGGTATTTGCAATACAGATGAACCCTAGGTATTTGGTAAAGGTTTCAAGCCTGTGGCAGAGGCACCAGTTACCAGAACTCAGCCTGATGATCTGGACTTGCACCACCAACTCAGGATTTTGAGGTCTCTGGTACTAAGAACTCACACTTTCTACCCCATACATCCCACAGTGGGACTGCCCAGGCCCAGGGAATGACTAAGAAAGCCACAGTAGTAGGCACTGTGTCAGTCAGAATTTCCACATTCTTCTGAAAGATGAGCTGTGGGCCTCTCCTCCGAGGTTGGGTCTCAGGGATATAACTAATACCTCAGGGACAAGAGGGCTGTGGAAACACAGTTGAAGTCTACACATGGCTTGGCTTGGCCTGAAGCAACCTAGGAAGCTGAGGCTGTGGGAAGGAACCATACTTCATCACAGATTCAGATTTCAGTTCAGAACTGAGGCAAAGGTCCCACCAGCCTGGGCCTTCTGTCAGCATCTAGCCCTATGTGGGAGAAGAAACTCACTAGGAACCTTGGGGAGCCCAGCCCTAACTCCAAGACTCCGCTGTCCCAAGGTTGTGGCCTGAAAGCCAGGACCCCAGTGTTCTGTTCTGGGCCTCTGACAGTGGGGAAGGTAAATGATGGTCTTCCAGTTTCATGGTTCTAGAATTCCTGTCTGTGCCCTTCCTCACACTCTGGTATAGCTTCTATTCTGCCAAGCCCCCTCACCTTTCAGTTCCATGACACAAGGAGACTGTTTTTGGAGTCTTTGAAGAGTTTTGTACAAGCTGTGGCTTGGGCTTTCTGAATGAGCCCTGGGCTCCACTCTGGGTGTAGTCTCCTCAAGACAGGAAATACATGCCCTGGGAAATACATCCAGAGCTGATGTCAGCCCCTGGCTGGGCAGTCCATAGGCTGTAAGGTCAAGTGGATGGGCACTCTTCCCTAGCCTCTAGCTAGGGAAGTTCATACCATCCAGCTTTATCGTCCACCACCTCAGCCTCAGAGCCCAAGTTCTGTCAGGGAAGATAGTGACCGTACTCACTCTACTGGATGACCTCCTGTGTGGGTTCTCAAGACAGCCAATAGAACAGTTGGCAGACAGCTCCTGGAGAGACCCCTCTGGTATGTGGGCAGCATTTCTGATCTCACTCTCAAAGGTCATATTTCCACACAGTTCCTCCCTTCCTGCCCAACTCCACACAAGTTGTTTGTTTCTTAGAGCTAAATGCCATAGTCCAGTCCTTCTCAGCTACCTCGGCGGTATTCTGTCATAAACACTAGATACTAAGTGCAGGAAGAGGCAGTACCCTAAAGACAGCATTTACCACCCTGTCATTTGGGGGAGGTCCTCAATATTGTTCCAGATTGTACTTCCCCAGCACCTGTACCCAGGCCACATCCCTGAAAGCAATGCCCAGAGCACAGGTGCCTACAGACACACTAATACACCCATGCCCTCCTGAGCATAGACTCAGAGCAGAAGGTGCCATATGCTGGGTGTTCCATTCTTGTTTGGAACTTGGCTAGAAGGATCTACGCATTCTTCCCTGACAATCTCCCTTGAGTCTACATGTACCACTTGGGGGGGGGGTAATACATCTCATAGATGTGGTCCAGCTAGATCATCCAGCTTGCAACAGTTACAGAAAGGGTTTCAGCAGAGGTACCCATTCCCACATAAAATGGTGTGGTAACCAGGGAACCAGGTCTTTAGACTCATGGCCCCAGAAGTAGCAAAGACGACAGAAGGGGCTCCACTTAGCCTCTGTAGCCTTCCCTGAGCATTGCATAAGCTGTTTCTGCAAAGTCTGAAGCTGAGTTTTATCAAACATCTCCAGGGATTTTAGGAAGCGTGTCTGAGTTGGTGTATGACATGGAATATTAATGGCCAATACCTCATGAGCCCTGAATCAGGCATTCAGACTCTGTCATACATGGACCAACCCATGGCCCTAAGAGCTCAGGACTCTTAATCTCTCCACTTTATAGATGAAGGTTGTATATGGACAGCTAGTGATACTGCTGGGAGGAAACCTCTAGATCCATCCATACGACCCCAGGCCAACACCCATAGGGTTTGTTAGTGCCTATTGCTGGACCAGTGGGGCTAAAAAGAAAAGAAAAGAAAGAAGCTCTCTGATGTTAAAATCCCGGAGCATGGCTCCAGCACTTGACTCCTGACTTCATAGGGGTCTACTATATCCCTACAGCACTCAGTAACCCAGCAGAACTCCCTTACCATGTATCTCTCCTCTCTCTCCTTTCTCTCCTTTTGGGCCTCGCTCACCTGCAACAGAAGGAAAACAGGCATTAGGAATAGAAACAAACCCTGATTGTTACTAAGATGTTATCTTTGGATTTGCTAACCCACAGCTAGGGAAACCCTCAGGCAGGAACCAGCAGCCACCAGAGGGCACTGTGGGGAAGAAAATTATGACATCTGTTCAGGTCACATGGGAAAGAGTGAGAAAGTCTACTTCCCCCTCTAGTCAAAGTACAAGAGCGCCCCATCTGCCACATAACACCAAGGGATGCCTAGAATGGGGCAGGTGAACCATGAAGCAAAGTTAGTCAAAGTTGGAGAAATTCACACCTAAATTCATTCCCGCAATCGCAACGTGGAAGGGGACTGACCTCCAGCTGTCTATAGAGACCGGTTATACCAGGCTGTTTTTTCTGGTAGGGGAGACTGTAAAACATGAGGCAGAGTTTCCAAGGACTTGTGGAATTTCCTTTCTTCCAGGGTTGGGGTAAAAGATCAGAGCTTTTTCTATTTCCTTTTCACCCAGTAAAGAAGGGGAGCGTCCTGGCTCTGCTCAGTGGGCAATAGAAAGGCAAGGGCGGTTCTATTTTAAGGGTTTCCAGACATACATCTGCAAGCCAAAGCTCAATGTATCTGCATACTGTGGGGTGAAGAAAGCAAACTGCCAGGGGAGAGTATTTACTGTGGTCCTAAGCTTGAAAAACAAAACAAAACCAACCACGTGGTTGAACACATTTAGGGAAACATCCAGCAGTGTGTGCTCCAAAGAGTTCACAGTGGTTACTCTGAGGAGTAAGAGCCAAAGGGGCCAAAGAAGAAAGGACTTCCTAGTTACTGGACTCTTTGAATGTGTCTGTACTATCTAGTTGTTTTTCAATAAGCAGGGACTCTCTTTAAAAACTACATGTTTTCAAATTAGGATCACAAAAGAAAAACCTCAGTTCATTTTATCACCAGAGAATAGAACATGATTTTCCAGTGATCCAAGTTCTGGAGACCTTCCGGACACAAGGTGGAAATGATGAGCAGTACTTTTTCTAGGTTATTGTGGTAATGAGAGAAGCATGGCAGCCCGTGCATGGAACATCAGGTATTTTTGTCTGCTGATATACACACAAACATATATATGATATATAATGTACACACACACACACACACACACACACACACATATATATATATATATATATATATATATCAGGTTTGATGATATCTCATATATATCATCTCATATATATCATGATATATATGAGACATGGTCTCTCTATGTAGCTCTGGTTGGCCTGGAACTCGCTCTGTAGATCAGACTGGCCTTGAACTCACAGAGATCCACCGGCCACTGCTTCCCCAGTGCTGGGATTAAAGGTGTGTATTAACACAGCTGGCCAATTTGACAATTCTGAATGGAGAGGGAGCCATAGGAGACTGACTCTGAAGTAGGTTCCCCTAAAAATGAACAAGGGGACTAGCCACAGAAAGAAGAAATAGTGCTGGTAAAGTAAACCTGAGAAATGAAATAAAGTTATAAGCACTAGGGGGCCCATGAAGAATCTTGCAGAAAGAGAGGAGGCTGGTGTGACTATCGAGGAGGGGCGATATGGGCTTGCAGCCTAGTTTTGTTCTGAGAGACCCCTCATTAGACTCCCTGGCTTATATCTCTGGGCTGTAATTTTTATACATACATGTGCGCGCACACACACGCACGCACACACACACACACACACACACACACACACACACACACACACACACACACACAGCTCTGCTGGATGGCAGAAGTGGAGTGTGATCACTGGCCCACCCACTTCAGAGCTCCTAGGCTGCTGAAGGACTGAAGGTATGTGAGGCTCCAGGGTGCAGCAAGCTTCAGTATTACCTTTGAATCCGCGCATGCCCATGGGGCCTGTGGCCCCTAGCTTCCCATCATCACCCTTGGGACCAGGCAGTCCTGGGGTCCCTCTCTCTCCGGGCAGACCTGGGGTGAGAAGAGACAAGGGTGGAGCTGCAGACTCAGAACGGAAAGGTCCATTAGATGCCATTGTCTGGTTTAATGATGATGTGAACTCAGTCCTCCATAGGCGCTGCTTCCTCTTGCCTGGCATCCTGCAGGTCATCTCAGAGCTTCCTCATATGCATCTTTATTACCCTTTCCTGGCCTTCATCCTTGAAAGGCCCAGTAGTGCTGTGAGTGGGTAGTGATAGTGCCAGTCCCATTCAGATACCTGCTAGACTTCTAAATTCCGCAGACATCTTTTGGATTACTTTCTGTGTGCCAGGTATAAAGAATTTCATTTAATCCCCATGACATGCATGGAGGTATTATTTCACTCACACTACAAATAAGGAAACTGAGGCTCATGGATGGTAAGCCACTTGGGCACACAGCAAAGGGCTTTGGAGGCAGAATCTGAGTCTTGTTCCTTCTTATAGAAAGTTTGTGATTGGTCAGCATCATGTGGTACTTTAGGCTAAGGGGCTTGCTTGCTGGTCCTTAGGGAGAGGATGCTATAGGGATGGCATTAATAAGTGAGAGAAGGTGAGGTAATGCCTCAACCTATTTAAAGAAAAACGAAACAAAACACTCCCTTTCTTTCCACAAGTAAGGGCCAAAACTAGAGGACATCCACAGAACCAATCAATGGGTGCACAGTCTGCCAT
This sequence comes from Cricetulus griseus, assembly GCF_003668045.3. Taxonomy (NCBI): domain Eukaryota; kingdom Metazoa; phylum Chordata; class Mammalia; order Rodentia; family Cricetidae; genus Cricetulus; species Cricetulus griseus. The sequence continues at coordinate 220,731,716 of NW_023276807.1, read as the reverse complement.
CCCATTAGGCCCTGTACTCCAGGTTCTTGGCCATCAGACCCGATGGCCACAGCCTGCACTGAATGCACCATGGTGAGCCAGAATCAACAAACACTTTTATGAAGCAAGAGCCCTAGGCTCCCAAGAGTCCTGACCCAAGTCTAGTCATCGCTGCAGAACATGGCTCTCTTAATCAACTGCCTAATTGTTCTTTCCTGCTTGGAGAGCAAGCTGGTTTTTCTTGGGCTTTTTTTCCACAGCACAAGAAACCTATCTCCCAGTTATTACCCTGGGGCTAATATCAAATGACTGGGAGAGGACAGTGGCCTCCCAAGGGTGTGAGGACATCAAGAAATTGATGGAATGTCTTTCTTTCCCTTCTTGACATGATGCATCTGTTCCCAGAGTCTGAGTCCTGTGGCAACTGAGCTCTGAGCCTAATGCAAGATGTGCATCCAGCAGGAAAAGTGGCTCCACTGTCCTTAGAGCCTCAGGGCATCCTCAGCCATGGAGCTGAGGACAGAATGGAGGTCAGGCTGGAGAGCTCCCCTTCCATGCCCTGTCTTCTCTCCCCTGTCTGCAAAGTACTTAGAGATATGGCAGGAATAATTCCTAAAATAAATACAATACCCTTCCCCAAGAGGCTTCTTCTCCTTGCATCATTTTGAAGCCTCTTCACTCAGAGGAATGCTGCCTGCCACACAGGCTCAGGAATGGGCAGACTCCCATGTTTGACAGAGGCCCTGATAGGAAACTTCTAAGACTATGAGTCGAAGAAGAACATAGTCTTTCTAGAAGGTCTAAATCCCCCTCCTCCTGCCACCAGCCATCGGGAATTGGACATCAGCAAGTGGGATGGGGCAGGCTCCTAAAATCACACAACAGCTGATTCCTATGTGGGCAGTGGATTAAGGGACCTGGGAACTCTTGTGTGTTCTTCCCTTAAGATCCTGCTACTTCATAGGGAAAAGCATTTGGCCCATTCTACGGTTGATTGACATTCTCTTAGTCACCTGGTGGAGGAACAATGGAAGTCTATTATCCCTAGGAAGAGAGGGTCAGGGACACCCCCAGGTTCCTCCCAGGATACCCCATTACCTCGAAGTCCAGGAAATCCAGGAGTACCCGGCTTTCCCTCCTTTCCTTCATTGCCCTGGTCACCTTTGGGTCCTGGTGGCCCTGAAAGATGACAACAACAATATTAGAGGGTTAGAAAGCCAGGACATCAGTGGAGAAAGCAAACAACTCCCTTTATGATGAGAGGAAGAGTCAAAATTCTTCTTTGGAAGCACATAGATACCAGTTACTCAGCTTTGGGGGGCACCAGGGGAGGTCCCAAGAAATCTCAAGAAGAAACAGGTGCTAGCTAAGTAAAGAAGTGTGGAGGGTATTCAGGACTATTCCTGCCCCTCTCAAATCCATATGTTGAAGTTCTTACCCCCTCCAGGTTATGGTTTGGAAAGGTGGGGCTTTAGGAGGGGGCTGGGTTTATGTGAGGTCATGAGGATGGGGCCCTCCTCAATGAGATTAGTGGCTTTATAAAATGAGGAGGGTCAGTTATGGTAGAGGACACCTGTAGCCCTAGCACTTTCTCAGGAGGCAGAGGTAGGGGGATGGAGAGCTTAGGGTCATCCTGGGCTACATCATAAACGTCCCATCTCCTGCCTGACACCTTTGAGCTTGGCACTAGCACTCATGTATGCCTTTTCTCTACCATCATTCCTGTCTCCTCCCACCCCCCCCCTGCCAGACCAGAATACAATACCCCAGGAAAGGAAGCCCTCAACTGAACCCAACTATGCCAGTACACTGAACTCAGTCTTCCAGCTTCCAGAATTGGAAGGAAAGAAATGCCCGTGGTCTAAGCCCCCCAGCCTCCCTTTAAGTGGTCAGGGCTGACCAAGACATAGTGAGACCAAGGGAGAGCTTTGTGCAGAAGAAGCAATCCCTACAGGAGCAGGGGCTCAGTGGGCTGGGAAAGTGGGGTATTGGAAGCCTAGGTGCTGAGCTTGACCCTGACAGGGGAGTGCTAGAAGCCTTGGAAGGGGCCTGGTGGGAGAGCCACAACAGGTCTGCATACAAGGAAGGGAGGGAGATGGCTGGGCTGTGTGTGACAGAGGGATGGAACAGGAGGAAGGTGAGAGGCAGGAAGGCAGAGGCTGTGGTCCATTCAGGTGGAAGGTAGAACGTGGAAGAGACCTGGGTTAGGAACGTGATCATCACAGACATGGGGGGATGGCCGTGCTGTTTAGAAAGTAGGACAGCTTTTGGCTTCCCCTGGGGTAGCAGGGGAGGAGGCCAGGCTAAGCTCAAGTTTCCAGCTGGGCACCTGGGTGGAGGATAAGTTTCTAATTGCTTGTGAGTAGGGCTTCCTTCCAGGAGAGGCTGCAGTGTGGCAGAGATTCAAGTATACGTGACTGAATTCAGTCTCCATGCCTTTACCATGTGTTGAAGTTACTTGTCTGAGACCACACAGGCAGTCAGCTGGTGAAGGAGCCACGATCTCAGTCCAGGTCTGCCTGGCACTTATCCTTTCTGCCACACCCATGGGGCCAGACATCTCACCCGCCCCACCTTTCTGCCACTCATTCTGGCACCTGCTGTTCCCAAGCTGGTGAACTCAGAAGTCCTCCTTGTCAACTTTGTATCTACAAGCTGGGGATGCTTCTTATCACTTTGCTGGTGACCTTTCTTGGCCCCATGGTTCTTGCTGGTATGGGCACAAGCTGGAGAAGCAGACCTGCAGTATTTTGATGCAGCCCTCAGACAGCCTTGGCCTGTCTTCTTTCTTTCCTCCTTCCCAAAGGCATCCTGAATACCTGACCCTGCTGTGGGAACCCAGGCTGCAAGCACCCACCTCTTGATCTACTGGCTGACTGGTACTCCCAGCTCATCTGTCTCCAGAACATCCTCACCTTTTTTAGGACATTGGGTTTCTACAGATGTGATTAGTTAAGGTCATACTGGAGCGGGGTGGACCCTATTCTTGTGACCGGAGTCCTGTAAATTGTCAGAGGCACAGGACAATGGAAGCAGAGGTGGGAATGAGGCATCTGCAGACCAAGATTGCCCTGGTCACCAGAAGTTCAGAAGACACAGGAAGGACCCTCCCTCTGAGTGTCAGAGTGATGGGATCCTATGGATGCCTCGGTTAAGGGTTTGCAATCTCTAGACAATCAACTGTTATTTTTAGCCCCAGTCTGTGGTGTTCTCCCAGGAAACCAAAACATGTAGGCTCACAGCAGACCAGTGTCTTGCACAATCAATACTTGACAAATGAATGAGTATATGAGATCACGGGGTGTTGATACATACAAAACAACCTAGCTGCCAAGATCGAGATGTACTGATACATTCCAAAAGTTGGCACTGTCCTCAGACCTTAACCAAAGTTGACAGCTATTTAACAACTCAATGGCACAAGAGCAAGGAAAAAGTAGTCAACATTTTTTTAATTCATGAGTTACATAAAACATTTATGGAAAGCTGGAGTTTTTAGGCATCATCTTAGTTTTAATCCCAATTTTCAGATAACAGGATCAAGATGTGAAATCTGTTTTATCAAGAATTATACAGCCAATGAAAGGCAGAATTAAGATGCAAATGAGCTCCATCACCCCCAACCCGTACACCATTCCCATCCCAAATCCAGAAGTCTCCCCTCCAGGTCAAACCCAGCAGCAAAGGAAACCTAGCCCAGATCTCTGTTGCTAAATCCCGTCCATCCCATACATTTTGCCCCATTTCACTCTTCTTCTCTCCTGCTAGAGCCCCTGGGCTCCAAGTCCTGAGACCTTTACAACTGTGTCAACCCACAGCTGGCATTCTGAGGTGACCTCAGGGTAGCATATGTGGTTACAGCCTCAGTTGTGGCCAGCCTTGCCAATGTGCCTTTTTACTTCTCAGATGTTTATAGTCACATGTCTTGATTTATGAAGTAGATCACAGAATGGAGGAGGTTAAGACAAGGTCTGCCTACCATCTGAGCCCACATGGACCCTACCACTGATTACTCTGCCTCAGTTTCCCAAAGCTACAGGGCCCTGGGCATTTACTCTTTCTACAACGTAAGAGCACAGGGTGTCTGCTTCCTTATTCAAAATATCCTGACCTAAGAAAAGGACAGGGCAGAGACTGCCAGCTCCATTCCACAGCCAGCAGAACAGCACCTCCAAGAAGTTCAGTGGAAGCCCTGCTGGAGAGACCCTCAAGGACGAAGGAATGGGGACAGGATGAATCTATTTCCCCACCTTCTCAGAGGCAGGTGAGGAGACAAAGGGATCTGTATACATACCCCAATCCTCGTAGGGCAGTTACACTTTTTTTTTTTTAAGTGGCTCTGTTCACAGCAATGGTCGGTCCACTATTAACTGGAAGCCAGAGTCCCCCACTCCTTAACTCCCCACACTGAGGAGGACTCCCTCTTCTACCCACTAGATGGCGTTTTCTGTCGAAAATAAAGCAGGTCCAGATAAGCTGCTTTGAAAACTTGTTTTCATTAATCAAGAGGTGTGCTTTCTACATCTGGCTTGGCATTTGATTTGGATAAGTCATTTCCCCTCTCGGGGCCTTGTGGTTCTCCACTATGATACAGGAGGATTAGACCAGATGATTTTAGAGGCCTATTCCCATTCCAAAGAATTTTAGAAGGCTTGCATTTCAGCCATCTGCATATGGCTGGGTGGCCTGGCTCAAGGCTTGCTGCACCAATAATATCTTCTGGCATGTCTCCTCTCTCTGATTTTCCTTCCTCCCCCAGGGATAACTCTCTCTGATAACCTAAGTTCTCTATGCCTTTAAATCCCACAGACAGATTTTGTAAGATGCTGAAAAATCCAGAGTAGAAAAAAACCAAAAACCAAAAACCAACCAACCAAACAAAAACCCCCAGTGCTCTGTTGAATGTCCATGAAAGATGAACTAAAGTCAAAAACCCATAGAACACTGCACAGCAAAGTGAGAGAATGAAAACAATTTGGGGCAAGCTCAATGACAATGTAAATTCTCTCATCTTTGAAAAATACATGCCCTTGAGTATTTGTGGATTCTGAGCTAGAAGAGAGCAAAGGGGAGGGTGCTGTATATGTGCCTGTCTGCATGTGTGCATACATACGATGTAGGTGTCTGTATGTGCATATCTGTGTACCCATGACTTATGCATTCACATACATTTCTCTGTTCCTATGTGTACATATACATGTGAGTTGTATGCAAGCGTTTGTGCATGTGAACATGTATATGCTCCTGAGTTATGCATGGAGGTGTCTATATATGTGCTTGTGCATGTATATGTACATGCACGTGAGTTATGTATGCGGTTGTCTGTGTATGTATGTATAAACACATGAGAATTATGTATTTGTGTTTGCAAATGTATCTGTGCATGTGAGTTATACATTCAAGTGTATTTATGTGCTTATAAATGCATAGGCATGTTTGCACATGTGTGTGTATGAATGTGTACATGTGTGTTTAGAGAGGAATAAATTAGAGAGGAATTAGAATTATGACAAGAAGGCCACTCCAATAGCAGTATAGAAGAACATTCTAGATATGCACCGTTGAAGGTCCCCAGGTGATTATAGCCTCCTGTGCTCACTGGGGAAGATCAGAGATGGGACTGCAGCATGATGAGGAAAGGATACAGGGCTGAAAATGAAATGGAGAGATGCAGGTGGTTCTATCTACCTCTGTATGGGAGTGGAAGGCAGACAGGACCAAAAGGAATGCTCCAGAGAGCATACCAGGGGTCACAGGAGCATGGGCTCACCAAGGCCAGAATCCACACCTGGCTCTACTCCCGCCTCACCCTGCAACCAAGGCAGGCTGTTTAAGCTTCCTGGGCCTCAGTGCCCATGCCAACACACAAGGTGACAGTGACGTATCTCCAGAGAGGGTGCTGCTCTTGAGGGATGCTGTGTGGCATGCCCTCAGTACACCCACATGCAGCAGGTGGACTTCAAAGGACAATGTCAGTAATGCTAGCGTCCAGACCAATCAGGATTTCATGAATTGCACAGCTGTGAGAAGAGGGAGGCTGGTTTGTCAGAAAAGAGCAGAATTATGTCTCTAGGCTAACAGCTGTTGGGTGTGCTGGCTAGTTTTATGTCAGTTTGACACAAGCTAGAATCATAGAAGATAAGGAAAAAACTGAGAAAAATGTCTCCCCAAGATCAGACTGTAGGCAAGCCTGTAGGGCTCGTGGGTGGTGCAGTCCCAGTGATGCTGGTTTGGGATTCTATAGGAAAGTAGGCTGAGCAAGCCGCAGAGAGCAAGCTAATCAGCAGTACTCCTCCACGGTCTCTGCACCAACTACTACCTCCAGGTTCCTGCTCTGTTTAAGTTTCTGCTCTGACTTCCTTCAGTAATGGACTATGATGTGGAAATGTGGACCAAATAAACTTCCCCAATTTGCTTTTGGCCATCGTGTTTCACCACAGCTGTAGTTACCCATTTATTAATAACTTCATTCATTCATATACAGGGTCTTCTTAAATAGACCAGTCTGGCCTCCATCTGTTGATCTTCCCACCTCTCTCTCCTGAGTGCACACAACCAATTGTGTTTAGAAAATGAATCAAATGTACTCTACCTGGGCAAACATATTTTTCTAACCACCTAGTAGGCCAGGTTCAAGTGAGCAATTCTGCAGTCCTTGGAGCTCCACTGGTTTGGGCAGAACATTCTAGAGTCATACAGTGTAAGACTTAAAGGTGAAGGTATGAGTTTAAACTGTCACTCTGGGATGGGTCCTTGGCATGAGCTTTGTAAGGGGTGGGGGTGGGGGAGCCCTGAGCAAGAAGGGCACCTGCTGCATGTGGGTGTACTGAGGGCACTATAGGAGGCACTATAGACTGGGTTAGGTCACTCAAGTACCTTTGGCAAGGGTGATGTTCCTCAAGGCAATGGTGTGTTCCCAATCCTTGAGACGCAGGTCCTCGGTCACCACGTTGAGCATGGCCAGCTCCTGCTTAAGCTGCATCTCCATGTCCATGTGCACCAGCCTCATGCGGCGTGTGTCAGCGCTGGTATTGCTCACCAGAACCTGCAGGTCCTGCAGCCGTGTGCTGTGCAGGGCCACATCATAGGACAGGCTTTGGTTGAGGCCACGCAGTGCGCCACCCACGTCAGCCAGCTCCTCACTCAGGACGCCCACCCTGCGCGCCAGCCCGTCCAGCAGGCCCTTGTGCCGCTGCAGCAGCAACTGGCTGCGGTTGCTCTCTACCTGCAGCTGATAGAGTTCCAGCTGTGCGGAGTCACTCTGCTGTCCAGTGCGGTCACGCAGCAAGGCCACTGCCTGCTCAGTCTGTGCCGCCTGTGCATGCAGCCCCCACAGTGTACCCTCCAACCGCTGCACTAAGCCTGCCAGGGCCAACAGCGAGTCTGTCTGGTTCTGCAGCGCATCCTGAACCTTCCACACTTGTTCTGTCAGGTCCGCCTGCAGCGGAGCCTGCAGCAGCCGCAGCTGCATGTCCCGGAAGCTCTCATTCAGCTGGTTCACATTCCGAGTCAGCACCTTTAAGTCCTCTGGGGAGCTTCGAGGCCTGGACACTGTGGAGGAGGTGAGAAGTGAGAAGGGTTGGGCAGGGAGGTCCAGATAACAACAGGCAGACCTATGGCATACAGTAGGTGCTCAAGAAAAGGTAAATGAAAGGGAGGCATGACTGATACTGAGAACCTTAGTAGATCCCTGCCACTGTGCTAAGGGTGGTCCCCAAACCTGTCACTATAATCACTTGCAGATATTACTGACACTGGGCAGGAACTTTAAAAGAGTCATGGTAATTCTGAGTTGGAGCCTGGTTTGTAGGCTGCTGCACAAATATACACACCATCTGTCAGTTGTTCCAAAGGAAATGGCTGGTTTGTTTCCATTGTATAGATGATGGATATGGACAGTTTTGAGGAATTCAACTTAAGATATTGGTTATTCTCTCTGAAGCTCAAGGAACATCCCGGAAGAGGGGACGGAAAGAATGTAAGTGTAGGAGGAAGTGCTTGTGTACAAGGATGTCTTCCAAGTATGGCAGGGCCTTTGTACTTATGGATTTACAGAACCCACACAAGATGGGGCTGCCAATATTCTGTCCTACGGGAGAGAGGGGTTCCTCCTTGAAGAGTTATTGGCAGTTAATGGTTGCTAGAGAGAAGGGAGATGTTTTCTTCAGTGATGTGGCGTCTGGCTAGCTGCCCATGATCCTCTAAATACTGCTCAGCCATGTTCCTGTAAATAACTCTAATTAAACTTGGCCACACACACACACACACACACACACACACACACACACACACACACAAAGAGTGTATGTGTGTTATGATCCTTTCCACCTCAGGAAGTAGGTACCAGCAATCACCTAAAATTCATCTATGGGAATTTAATAACCTAATTCCCAGTGATAATATTAAGAGATGAGGCTTTTCGGAGGTGACTAGGTAATGTGGGCAGAACATGGTATCACAAATACGATTATGACTTGCTTGAAATTCAAGGAAACTGTTCACCCTATCCCCATAGCAGAACATGTAAGAGTTGCCATGAGTCATTGAGTCATGTGGGGACTTGGTCCTAGACTTCCAGCCTCCAGAACTATGAGCAAAAAAAATTCTGTTGTTCACAAATTATACAGTTTAAGGTGTTTCATTATAGTGGCCCAAATAGACTAAGCCAGTCCCATTATACCTCCTTTTATGGCTAGGCCTGTTAATGTGGCTCAGGATAGCAAGCAAATCCTATCCCAGTGGGGAAGCCCAGAACTGGGTTTCCCTCTATGTCTTCTCTGGAGCTGCCTAAAACAATCCCACTAGGAAACAGGCAGGGCCAGAGACAGTGACAGTGCTGGTTTTATGGCTTCCTCTGTTCAGGGTCCTGTCTTGTTTGGCTGCAGCACCTCTGGGCAGTGGGGCAGTGGTGGTGGTTCAGATCTGTTCCTTCTCCTTCTCAGCCCCCTTCCACCCTTCTAGCTTTCCTATGATTTTCCCCAGCAAAACCAGTCACCCTGTCCCTCCCAACATTTCCATGTGGATAACGGTCCTTTCCCTGGTTATGAAATATCCTAAGAGGAGAAATCGTCATCACTAGATTCTAGCATCGTGGTGTCTCCTGGGAGTGCCTGCAAACTGGATGCTGAGGTATCTAGGGACCACTGCTCTGCTTTGTAGAGTGTGAAAAGGAAACCAATGGCTGTGGTGGGACTGGGACAAGAATGAGCTAATTCTGCTTTGGAAATCTTGAAAATCAGAGGGCCAGGGCCTTAGGACAAAGCTTGGTCAAACAAGAAAACAGGCACACAACTCTGTGAGGACTCTGCATTGGAAGTGATAGGAGACAGGTGGGTTTGCGGGGCAATGCTTATGGTCTGTATCATAGAGACACACCTGAACTCCATGCTGTAAAACGAAGCAGCCTAGCTCAACCTCCACATACTATTGGGAGTTTGTTTGTTCGGAGACACCTGCCTACCTCAACCCAGACATCCTTGGAGGAATATAAAGTCGAAACTAGCAGAATTAACTCGACTAGCATTTCTAGAAGTTCTTGAGCCCACACAGCCACAGAATGAGGGAAGAGCACATGGAACACGAAGAGGAGCATAGAAAAGTGACTGACACTTGAGCAGAGGGGCAAGCAAAGAGGCTGACACCCAAGCTCCAGGAGGATTGACTGGCTCTTCTCTGTTTTCTCCCTATGAAATCTGCTGGTTGGAAAAGAGATGAAATAAAGAGACATAGGGTATCAAGCCACTGTCTGTTCAGATTGCCAGCACTGTGAATAAAGAGCAATGATTCCTTTCTCTGATTCAGAGGTCATAAGTATCATGAACAGAGTTCTGGCTGTTGGTGGGGGGCGGAATGGGTGGCGAGGGTTCTTGCTTGCCATGATAACCTGCTGCTGTGCTCCTTCCGTGATGTCCCTGGAATCACACACATTTGTGGTGACCCTTTTGGAGAACTCAAGTCACTTTAGATAAGGTTCTGAGATGTGGAGCTGAGTGACACCTAGAGGCCTGCTTCAACTTTCCCCCATTGCTTTGACCACAAAAGCGAGTCTGCGAGCGCTCACTCTGCCTCTCCATCATCAGTTAGTTCTGACTGTTGGAATATTTTGCATTCTGTTCTTATTTGAGTTGCCACACTGAAGTTTCTATCCATGGGCCTTTCCCTTTAGTAGAATATGGAACCCGTACATTTCCCAACAAGGTGGTTGTTCAGAATTTCATAGAAATGCATCATCCTTTGAATACATAGAATCTTTTCTACTTAAAATCTACACTTCCCTCATTCTCAGGGTTAGCCTCCAGACATTCTGGCTGCCTTCTGTATTTGCTCCAGTTTGTCACTCATACCTTGACAAGAAATGATTGACAAACTAGGTTGAACAAAAGTATGGACAGGTAGAGCCTGGCAGAAGGATTATCCCCTTCATTTCAGTCATGAGAATTCTGGTGAAGTGGCCCAAGCCAGGTATTGTCAGCCCCCTCTGGGCTCTGCAGAGCTCAGCCACTGAATGGATCCCCACACTCTCTGGTGAACTAGACGCTTCCCCCATTCTACTGATGAAGAGACTGAGGCCAGGAGGCAGAATGACCATTAGTGACATGCCTCCCGACTCTTTTTCCCATGGTCCACACCACTGCCACCCTCTGAAAGGTGAACTACACAGTTGTCAATATATAAGCAGCTTGCAGGGGAATGAACCCATGAGCAGCCACAGCCAGGAGTCCCACAGGACTGTGAGCTGAAGGGATCCACAGCAGGACAATGTGTCTGCATGTCCCACCACATGGGGTGAGGCACTGAGATAGGGCGGGTGGAACACAGAGATCCCAACATTTTCTCATGACTCTCTGTTCAGGACACCCCGGAGCTCTGGCAAACCTCAGTTTACCATAGGTAGAAAGGCCACCATGAGGTCTGAGGATTCTGCTTCTGACATTGTGACTGGGAGAAAGAGTGCTAATCCCTTAGCTGAAGTCACAGGAATGGTTTAAGGCTACATTTACCCAAAGTCCAGGTAGTGAGCCAAGCAACTCTTTTTTCCTTTCTCTGCTTCTCAGCCCTGAAGGCCTCAAACCCTGCCCATCAGAACTTTTCTTTGGTGCCTGGAGGTTCTAGGCCTTCCTCTTTGTCCAGGGAATGGAGCTAAGCCTGTGTCCATATAGGGATAGCTGACAATTACCTTCCCCAGTCCCAGGGAGTCCCCAGGAGTCCTTGTTCTTTGCACAACCAATCTGAATCCAAATCCAAATTAGAAAGGAACTCCTCTCCAAGCCCACACCCTTCTGCAAAGCTCCTCCCAAGCCCACACCCTCCTGTAAGGCTCCTCCCAAAACCACACCCTCTTGCAAGGCTCCTCCCAAAGCCACACCCTCCTGCAAGGCTCCTCCCCAAGCCCACACCCTCCATCAAAGCACTGTTTGCTTTGTTCTCCCAGCCCTATCCATTTGCATACCCAGGCTTTATAATGCCATTTCTGCAGTTTTCCATTTAATATTGCAACTATAATTATTTCACACAATTTTTTTTACCATCTTTCTCTTAGTTTCTTATAATTTTGTTGACTCAAAGAGTTTCGGGAGGGGATACATTTTTATCTCAGCAAATAAAAACCAACCTCTTTTCCTCTTTCTTCCTTCCTTTCTTCCTCTCTCTATTTCTCTCTCTCTTTTACTTAAGATTTTCATAACAATAAAGACTCAGAAGTTGGATTAGTAGGCCAAAAGATATATAGACATTTTTATGACTTAAAAAAAAATCCCATAATCAGATGTGGTGGCTCACAACAAACACAAGGGAGGCTGAGGCAGAAGAAGTGCCACGAGTTTGAACCAAGGCTAGGCTACATACTAAATTATAGGCCAGCTGGAGCTACAGAGTGAGATTACCCTCCCATCAGTCTCAAAAGCCAAAACCAACCAAACAATAAAATCAAAGACAATGACTTTCTCCAAATAAGCTAATTCATACTTACAGCATAGATGCTTAAGAGAGTCAGTTTCAATACACCTCTACTTCACACTACACATCACAGTTTTCTTATTGCTCATTCCAGGTAGAGCGTGGCACCTTGTTATTAGGGTAATTCTGTTACAGACTTTTCAAGGTGATGTGTCTGTTTATTAGAATGGTCTAGCTAGTGTAGGTACGTAGACCAATCAGATCACTGTTTGTGAGGTCAAATATTTTCGGGGCCCTGACTCATGTTGGCCAAGCCTAGAGCAATGTCCTTCCTTTGGGACCATTTACGCACAGCAGAATGAATTATCTCCTTCCAACAGTCACCGAGTGTTCTCTGCTCATGAACCACCCCCCCTTAAATTCTTTCCAGATGGTTGCTGTCCTCAACAGGGAACAATTCTTACTTGAGTGTGACTCTCTAATTCGTGTTTATGTAAACAGCTCATTTATCTCCCTTCCTGGCATACCTACTCTTAATGTGTTTTAATGATTCTTCAACTTTTATACTTTCACAAGTGGGAAAGTAAACCATAGAGTAACAATAACAACTGTCATCTCCTGAGGTCTCACTGTGTGCCAAACACTTTTCTGCATGTCTTCCATGCTAATACAAAGACTCTAAAAATGCTGTCCCATAAGCCTCAAGTATCATTAGCAACCTCATGTTCCAAATGAGGAAACTGAGGCAAGCAGTGGTTAAGTCACACAGAAGATCACAAGGTCAGGAGGAAGGGGAGAATGACTTTGCACTCTGGAAGTGTGGCTCCAGGGTCCCCAGTATGATTACCTTTGCTCTTTGATGAAGGACTGAATGTGGAGATCAAACTTTGTAACAGACACACTTAGATGCAGAATAAGTTTGGAAGATAGTGAGCTTCCTAGCATAAACCCAGCCTGAAGCCGGGGTACTCAGTAGAAATCACACAGCTATTTGATTTCAGAACCTGACTTGGTATTGATTGCTGGGTCCTATTTGGTGAATTAACAACATATTTTATGACAATATATAGTCAGTGTGTGAGCAAAAGCTGCCTCAGGTTGCAGTAGGATCAGTGTCTTGAATAAGCCGGTTTCTCATAACTTTCATTGGACCACCTGGCCTTCCAATCACACTCAGTTCTGAGTGAGCTCCCCGGCCACAGTTGTCTTGTTCATGCATAAACTATTATCTTCAGGCTCAGTCGGGGTGCTTCAGATGTGACCTGACCAGACAGCTGTTCCCCAGCACAGCAAGAGTGCACTAACAACGGTAAAGTCCATGCGTGTGGCAGGCAGGGAGGCTCTCCATGCCACTGGGTGTTTAGTGACATGAACATTGGGCATTGGTGTTAATCCATGCTTTTGTCTGTGTGTGGGAGGGACGGAGTGGGGGGAGGCATATGTTTATCAGGTGTGTGAGTGTGTGTGTGTGTGTGTGTGTGTGTGTGTGTGTGTGTGTGTGTTTGTATAGGTCAGAGGTCAGTTTCAGGTGTTGTTCCTCAAGCACCATCTGACTTGTTTTTTGAGCCAGGGTCTCTTACTGGGACCTAGATCTTGCCCATTTGTCAAGGTTGCCAATTTCCTTAGGTTGGCTGGCCAGTGAGCCCCAGGAATCCTCCTGTCTACTTCCTCAGCACTGGGATTACAAATAGATGCCAACATGTCCTATTTTTTTTATGTGGTTGTTGGGGATTGAACTCGGGTCCTCATTCTTGTAAGCCAACCTTTCAGTATAGGACCACACATCAACCATACACTTCATTTTATCCACCTTTCCCTGAGAGGTGTGGGGAACATAGTTCATACTCTTACTTAGCTGAGACAGGAAGCCAAGAGATTGTCTGAAGCACAAAGCAAGGGGGACTTGGGCCATCTGCCCCTTACTGGTTCTCTCCTCTGAATCTGCTGCCAGGGTAATCAGTCACTTGTCAGATCCAGGCAGGAGGAAAGGAAATGGCAGTTATCATCATCTACTATCTGCCAAACAGTCCTGGGTTTTAGAAGTTGCTCTTTTGCCCTTCCCAGAAAGCTTGGAGAGTAGAAATGGCCACACCCATTTTCAGACAAAGCAGATCCTAAAGATGGCAAGGTATGTGGACAGGGTTGGCTGCTGGGCAAGGAAGGCCCCAGAGCCACAGCCATCCTCCACCTCACAAAGCTGCATGGGGCATCTGACTCTTTTTTATCTAGAGGAGCCCTGGAGGGAGGCACTTGCCAAGTGTCCCTGTGGTCCTTCCACTCCTGAGGAAAGACAGTGCCATTGTTCACAGCTGGGAAAATCTAGAAATAGGCCTTCCAATCACTAGCTCAAGGCCACCCTGCTAATAGGAGTCGGGTGTAAGCCTACACTCCTTACACTCCTTCCAAGGTCCCAGCACAAACCCTGCCTTATCAGTGACACTAAGATAGTCAGGCAGGTATCAGAAATCGCAGAACATCATATTCAAGGCAGAGTGTGTGGGAGGATGAGGCTGAAAGGTAACGGCCATGCCAGCACGTCCAAAGAAGCACCAGGAACAAGAGGCAAGCTTTTCAGATGAGTGGTGGGAATGGACTATGTTGCCTGAGGTCAAGGTGAGTGATATGAGTTAAAAAAAAAATCATTTATAAGCAGAGGTCACAGCCAGGGTCAAGAACTTGCTGTGCAAGCACGAGTACCTGAGTTTGATGCCTACGTAAAAAAATCTGAGCATGGTGGCCGGAACTTGCAGTCCCAGCGCTGGTGAGGTGGAGGCAGGTGGACCCTGGGGCTCACTGTCAGTTCATTTCTAGTCCATTTCAGTCAATTCGAGGGCGGTGAGAGACCTTGCCTCCAAAAACAAGGTGAAAAACACCCAAGGAATGCCACGTGCATTCTAGTTCATGTGCAAACACAGCCACACACGCACACAAAAGCAGAGCCCAATATTCTTTCGGCACTTTTAATGAGGACTCTGTCAAAGAGCTGTGACATGGATTGTTTTCCCAGCTTCACTAGTGTCTCTTGACCCCAGGATACAGGACAGAATCAGGATGGACCTCCCTTTGTGTGTGGCCAGTGCAGACACATAGGGCCCTAGATTTGTGTTTAGCCCCACCAAGACTTCTTTCTACAACTGGACATCAATTGATCCTTCAACTTGTGTTTCCCCAGTGAAATACCCTGGGACAAGAGATCCGGGTTGTGTGCACTGCCACTGTGTCACATCGTCCTCTCAACACCAGGATGCAGTTGTACCCTCTCGCCATCTATCACCGCATCTTTGTCCAGGCATGATGAGAATGGTCAGGGCGGCTCCAGCTCTTGTGATGCGTCCTACAAGGAGCCCAGGCAATTATGAAGGCCCGCATGACCCAGTGTGTTCCCATGCCCAAGGAAACACAGCAATGAACCAAATAAAAATTCCTGGTAGTTTTCCTCCATTTGGGGGACAAAATGCCTGCATCTTTGCTGTGCGTTTGGCTCTCAAATGATGCAGACGGGTCTGACCCAAACTCACCAGTGTCACTCTGGAGTTCAGATAGCAGTCTGACTAAGCTAGTCCTGAAGGAAGGGGGACATCATGGAAGTCAGCTCCACTGCCATGTGGAAGACCACAGACTGGGAAGCTCTCACCGGAGGTTGGAAGTCTGAGTTCAAGGTGCTCCTAATGCTGGGTTTCTCCTAAGGCCTCCCACTGGGTGTGCAGGACACCCACAGAGTGCTCTCCGGGTGTCTCCTTATAAGACCATGGGACCATGACCCACTCTTATGATCTCATTCCTCCTTAAGTCTCTCCTTTAGACCTCATCTCCAATTTTAGTCCTACTGGGTGTGGGGCATAAATGTTCAGTCCACAACAGGGTCCTAGACTATCTCCAAAGAGCTGGAGACACCCAGGCATGCAGCATGCGTTTCTGCCGCCCTCTCTGTGGGTAGAGAGTGCTCTTTCCTACCAGCAGATGGAACCCACACTCTCAAGACGGTAGAGAGTGAGAAGTGGTACGATCAGGGCAGATTCCTAACAAGAGTGTGGAAACTCACTCCAAGTCTATAATGTAAGTATATATTAGTATAATGCATGGGAAGTAATTTGGCTGCTTTTTTAAATTATGTGTATGCATGTGTGTCTGTGTAGGGGTATGTACAAGTAAAGGCAGGTACCTATGGAGACCAGAAAGTGTTGGATCCCTTAGAGCTGGAGTTAGAGTAGGGAAGGGGATGAGAAGGGCTAGGATGCTAGCATGGACTGTGGAATGTGTAACAGGTACTTATGGTACTCAGGGAGCCTGGAGACCAGCATGGGCTTTGGCATGCCAATAGGTACCACAGATAGCCGTTTGTTCCTTCTGCTGATGATAAAGAAAATAGCTTCTTTTGACAGAGAGGAACTGACTTCACAAGTTCCTGAGGAATTCTAGATTTTTGTCTAACCACCAGAATATGGGGAAATGGAGTTTCCTTGGGATCTGGTAGTTGTGAGCTGCCAAATGTGGGTGCTAGGCAACAAACTAGGATCCGCTAAGAGCAGTATGTGCTCTTAACTGTTGAGCCATCTCTCCAGCCTCTTGGTTGTTGTTGTTTTTTGCTTTTTTTGTTTTTTTGGTTTTTTTTTTTTTTCGTTTTGAGTAAAAAAAAAAAGGCTACACCATTTAACCTACTAATCTAACTTCTGGGAACTTACTGTTAGGAAAATTTTTCAAAAGAAATGGGGAAATGTTTCTATGTTTGTTTATCAAGTTTGAACAGGGGAAATCACTGGGAAGAGATTGGTCAGTTACAATATGTCCTTGTGTTGTTGCAAAATTTGTCTTTGTTCTTCACTCCCTTTCCTGGCTCAGGACTGATAACCCTTTCAGAATTGGCACAATAATATCATACGTGTGTCTCCTGGTATGACAATGAAGGGAATGATGGTTGGTCCCCAGGGGCTCCAGGAATGGTGTCTGGTCACTAGAAAAAATAAGAGACAATTTGGGACAGTCCCAGTGGTGCATCCATCCATACACACACACACACACACACACACACACACACACACACACACACACACACACACACCAACCTTTAGGAAGGAGAGGGGCTGAAGATTGAATGGCCAGTGATGTAATAAATCATATCTGTTGTAATTTAAGAAAAGTTGTGCTCAAGAGAAAGACCCCATGCAGCAGGGTTCAAGCAGAGGGTTTCTTTCTTTTCTTTTTTTTTTTTTTAATTAGGGAAAAGGATCATAAAAGGGAAAGGGGAAGGGGGACACCGGCCTCCAGAGACAGGAGCAGTGGGAGAGAGGAGAAATGAAAGAGGGGCATGAGAGTGGGGGGAACGGACAGAGAGTGAGAGAGAAAAGGATGGAGGTGGGCCGGGCTCTTTTAAAAGGGAACATAGTGAATGTGCACAGGTGGTGCTCTTGGTGACTGTAGCTGAGGGCCTATCCTGTCAGAACCCTAAGGGCAGGCCAGTACAGATGCCTGAATACTAACAATGTCTACATAAGGAACCTTCCAAATCTCTGAAGACTGAGTTTATGGTGCTTCTATATAGCTAGAGGATGACATGACAAGGAACTTGGGTACTCCTGGCACCCACATTGGGCAGCTCACAACTGTAAGGTCCAAAGAAAACTGCCTGCTGTGCCCCAAGCACATCTTGATGTTCATCTTTGGTAATACCCTTTATGATAAATCATTAAGCATAACTGCTTCCCTGGATTTTATAGCAAATGAACTAATCCCAAAGGCAGGTTTCTGGAAACCCCATTTTGTAGCTCACTAATCAGAAGCATGGTCAAAACAGACCTTGGCCTGGGGCTGGTAGTGGAGGTGGTACGTCCTGGAGACCAAGTCCTCAGCCTGTGGGGACTGATACTACCTTTGGGTAGATAGTCAGAAGTAAATTAGAAGACACACAACTGGTATCTTGGCAAAGCCTCTTGCTTGCTTGGTGTGGGGAGGAAGACCCGCCCCCCAACATCACATGCCATTTTCTCCTCTGACTGTTGACTGAGAACCAGAGAAGAAAGCTTGCTTTCTTCCTAGGAGTTTCCTTGGGGGAATCTTTTCAGCCATTGAAATTATAAATGACCAGGACAAGGATGGCAAAATTCTCATGAGATCATTATACTAATAATATTAGGTGGAATAGCACCCCAGAAATGACATTGTAAAACCTAGATATGCAAATGGGTGGATCTGATGTAGAAACAAAACAAAACACTGACTTAATAGAGGGTGTAAGCTTAGGGAGGAATTTTTTTTTTCTTAATTTGGATTTATGATTAAATTAGTTGTGCAATGATCAAGGACCCGTACAGCCCCTTTTGGAAGCTGATTGTCCATTGTTCCTGCATGAACACAGTCTCAGCACATTGTCTGTTCAGAGAGAGGGACTCAGAGCTGGACTGTTCTGAGGAGGGCTAGACAGGCAGAGCCTGAGGCTTCCAGGGGCATGTAAACC